>NC_056616.1:14809530-15409530 GCF_018340385.1 Cyprinus carpio
ACTGCTGTTCATATAAAATTTGAAATGTAACCATTTAAACTCTGTTACCTAATATAATAATTTAAATATTTACGGAACTGTTCAAAAGTTTGTGTTCAGTAAGATTTTTTTAATAAAAATGAATTATTTTATTCAGCAAGGATGCAATAAATTTATCAAAAAAGACAGTGAAGACATGTATAATGTTACAAAAGATTTATACTTCTGAACTTTCTATTCATCAAAGAATCCTGAGCATGATCAAACTGTTTAACATTGATAATAATAATAATAATAAATGTTTCTTGAGCACCAAATTAGAATATTAGAATGATATCTGAAGGATCATGTGACACCGAAGACTGGAGTAATGACTGCTGCCATCAAAAGAATAAAATACATTTAAAAAAATATTAAAACAGGAAAACTGTTATTTTGAATTTGCAATAATAATAATATTTCACATTTCAAAATTTTACTATATTATTGATTAAATAAATGCAGCCTTCATGAGACTTTTAGAAACATAAAAAAATATGAGATATATGTTATTTTTAGTTCACTTTTTGTAAAAAAAAATTTCAAACAAGACTTTTCTCACATTCTGACCCATTATTTCTCAACAGTGAGGTACTAGCATTGCTTTTTTTCTCAACTAAGTTTTTATATATATATATATATATATATATGTATGTATATATATATATATATATAATATACATATATATATATATATATATATATATATATATATATAAAACAAAGCTATTTATAGAGCTAATGGCATTGTACGAGCAGATTTGTTGTTGTCTGTGACAAAATTAGAACATATTACTTTTAGACGAACAGCAATTCTGAAAGCCTACTGTACATATATTTTCTGCTAATGTGAAAGCTTTATCAGAGATTTGGGTGCCATTATGAGTTATTTTAATGCCAGCCTATTATTGTGATGTCATCAACTTCAGATGGACCTGCTGCTAAATAGTGCATTAAAGACAAAAAGTGTGATTTTTAATTTTACATATCAGTCAGACAGCCTCGTCCTGACTATATGGGTGGTTCTTGGCCAGAATAAGCTGCAAAGAAGATTTTATGTTGATAGTCAAAAGTCTGCCGCTAATGATCTAAGAGGTCTATTGGGTTTATATCCAATAAGATTATCCACATTGTTGTTATTATTTGGCCTAGTGGGAACATATACAGATTAAACAGGAGATATGCAGGGATTGAGCCCTGGGGGACTCCACAATAATGTCTAAATAATGCAGAAGAGCCATTTCACGCCTCATGAGGGATATAACAATAACTCGACCGAATGAGATGTTTCGGAGGCCATGACCAAATGAAAATCATTGAAAACTATATCAAGAGTAGCTATGGGTAATGCCAGGCTGTATGAGCGCCCAAGCTTCACACATAATCAAAGACAAGCTATGGTGCCAGCTGACAGTACTCAACTTGACAAGGTGGAATTACTCATGCCATGCTCTACAGCATCTGACCTCCATGCTGGCGAGACCACAAGAGCTACATGACACCTGTGAACTGCTCCAGGTGGCTGGACTCAAAGCCACAGAATTCACCTTTGTTCAACAGTATGTTAAGGTAAATGTATGTCACACACCTGTCAAAGCATCACTGCCAACTATCTCAGCTCTTTTTGAGAATGACTCACCATCTGGAATCTTCTTGTTAGTGGAGTGATAGAACCTCCATGTGGTCACTGAAGAACTACCCACTGATTTTTACTATTTTGTAAGGTTATTTGTGGAAAAATATCTTCTATGTTGTTGTCTTTTTATAGCTGTTTTCTCTTCCACAAGGATTTTCACACATTTCTCTGTGCAAGTGTGCATAAGAATCTTATGATAACATCAACAGTTTGCAACAGTTCAATAATCAATAAATTAATATTGAGTAACTTACATTTTAGATATTATTAGTTATATTATTGTTATTATTAGTTAATATTATTGCTCCATCAATGAAAATACTTGAATGACTAATAAGCAAGCAACACAACAGTGGCATGTCTGAATGAACGAATCGTTTTAGAGAATGATTCAATAACTCACTTATAAAGACACTCAGTGGCTAAATAATAGGAATTTCAATTGTGTTATTTTGAATATTGAAAGAGCATATTACTATTTCTCCTATGTATTTACATGTCGCAAATACGAAGATTAGTATACTAGTATGCAGTCCCAAAATTACTGACTCACTTGTTTTATTCCTTTTTAAACAAATTGGTTAAATCACTAGATGACTCACTCATAGAGACTTGTCACTTATTGCCACCTATTGGTGCATCAGATAGGAGGACCAGAACACTTGTATAATGTAATGAATTGATCCAAATAAATACTTTATCATAAAATCATAAAGTAGCTCTTCTGTGAAATTTACGGCTGAAGGTCTGGAATCCATGGCAGCTTGGCCTGCCCATGAGGCCGTTTGACCGACATGTCAAACAAACAATCACAGTTTGTTTCGTTCAGTGTCACATTTCAGGGCGTGGAAATGTCGCTGCAATAACAGACCAGTGTGTAAAACTCTCGGACATATTTGAAAGAATCTATGCCACGAACTTTAAATATTTCGCATACTTTTGAAACTCCAGTGTTAAGCTGATCCTGATAAGTAGTCGTCGTCACAGTTGTAAACACTACGGCTTTCTTCTTTCGTGAGGGGGTTTGGCATCACGGCATCTTGGTTTCCGGAAAGAACGTTAAAGAATGTGACATACATGTCTCGCGGAAATCCTGTAGAATTCATCCAATACGATGACGACTTCGACACTACTGAAGTGTTTCCACTTTTGTGTGCCATATGCATCAGACATTTAGCCAACGGTCAGTTACTGTGACATCTGAGGCTTAGACTAATAGGTAGGCTACTTTTGTAACTTGGTTAGAGTAGCTCGACCAGCACTGCCACTATAAGCTCTTAACTGATCATCATTTGCATCAGTTGAATGTACCTTCTTCGGTACAGACTGAGGATTAGATGTATGGGGTTCGAGTCTGATCCCAGAGCAGGCTTTACATGGTTCGCTGAGATAACAAAAAGGTGCTTCTAGGCTTATTGACATGGACATCACCATTGCAATTCTGATAGATTTTTCAATTTGAGGCATCATTGATTAAATCTCATAGCAACTTTTCAATAATCCATTGTTTGACCTTTTACAAGGAAACATGACATTGTGGTTAATATTGTGAATGATTCTGCAGAATGCTTTTTTTTTTTTATCTTGGAAGAAGAACACATTGTTAAATTGGAATTCAGCCAGAATTAATGTCTTAGAATATTAGAAAATGGGTCAAGGGTTGGATTATGTCACCCTGGACTTCCCATGTTAAATTAAGTTTCCTGGAAAACAAGAATATTGTTAAGATGATGTAATACTTTAAAACATGACCATGACAGAAAAATATTTTCTTTAAACTATTTTAACATAAATCCCCAGATCAAATCACCTTAGCCAAGCTAATACTCGATGCAATTACGTCACGGCTCAAACACAATTTTACTTAAAATACTTTTTAAGATTTCATTTGTCACATTCAGGCTCAAACAATAAGAAATGCAGCTTTGCTAAGCTTCCTTTTGAGCCTATCAAAAGCAGACAGAATCTCCTTACCATTCCTCACAGCCAGAGAGGTTATTGAGTTAAGTAGCTTTTTTGACTCGAGAGGGAAGACAGTTAAACCTCTGAAAAACAGAAGTCACCTGCTGGCCAGCACAACCCCAGGGCAAACTCGGGGAGACTTTTTTAACCCCAACAGCCAATGAGGAGATGCCTTCATATGGTGAATCCAAACAATGTGTCACAGGGATCAAGCATATAATGTTAACGCACTAAAGCAAATTGTTAGAGGTGCTGTATTTTATTATGTACCCACTGTTACCTCACGCTGAGCTCAAGCACTCGCTTAATCTACCCATAAACGCATGAGGTGTCCTGAGCTTCACAGGTAGGGAGAATTAGAGCCTGTCCTATGGTTCCACAGTGTGTGAGAAAGATGCTCTGATGCTTATCAAGGAGATGCTTCAGCAGATTAGCATCTGAATCTAAAGGGATGATGGAGCATGTGGACGGCAGTTTCTCCCTTTGTCTGCTTATACAGACTCAAACTAATCTGTAAACATGATTTGGATGTAATATTACCATGTTTTTGTATGCTTACATGATTCATGCCAAAAACAAGGAGGAAATGCTAGTTGACTAAGAAAAATACACATTTCAAACAAGTCTTAGTCAAGGTGGTCTTATTAGACCCCAATTCCCCTCTCTCTCTCTCTCTCTCTCTCTCTCTCTCTCTCTCTCTCTCTAAACTTATTCAGAATGGTATAAAACATTATATTTTTACTGGAAAACAAAGCAAAAATGTTCTAACTCTCCAGTGTTAAATTCTATCGTTCTGACTGCCATGTAGATAGTGACGCCTTGCTCCTTGTGCTTGGAGGCTTACAGAAAATGCTTTTTATTTGTTAACAGATCAGCTACAAGAACTAAACTGTGTAGCATCTGATTAGCACTAGCAGCCCAGCATGTGCTCAAGAGGGTCATATCATGTAATGCAATCAAGGAGCTTTCACTGTCAATCTGTTTGATTTAGATCACTTTTATAATACCAAGAGCTGTCTGGGGTGTCTCGATAAGAACTACTGTCACAGCTAATCTGGGTGCTGGGTGGCAATCATTACTTGCGGTACTCTTTGTTATTTGTTCAAATAATATAATAATAGTATATATTATAAAATCTATCTATCTATCTATCTATCTATCTATCTATCTAGATCTAATGGGATCTTATTGTAAAGTGTTTTATCTCATACAGCAGAATGCCAGAACTGCCTGTCACAATTTTACTGCAAAAAGGTATATATACTTGTACATATACAAGAAAAAAATGCTAAGCTCGTCTACAAACTAATTATTAAATCTGTCATTCCATTCATTTTGATTTCAGAACGTTTTATGATGAATGTAATTAATGAAATGTGTAAAATTACAGCATATAGCACTTGTACCATTCACATATCAGTGTGACAACTTGACATGAAAAACAGTCTTACAAAAAAAAAAGCCTTAATTTAAAACCAAGATAACCATAGCTAAAAAAAAACCGAACTCAAAAACTCACAGTTACTGAGTTAAAATCCTTGTGACAGCTTCTCCTTGTGACAACCTGCCCCAGTCTCCCCTATATTGACTTTAACAACTAGTGCTGTCATACACCATGTTATACAGCTCTCTAGCTGATAAAAGTGGATCTGATTAATTAGCTTGTCTCTGATTTGGTTAAAAACATGTTTAAGCATCTGGCAGAATCTTGAAGTTGCACATGTAACCCTTCGCCTCATCACTTGCTAATGAGTGGGTACTTCTCGCAAACATCCAATCTGCTAGTCATAGAGAGCTAAACAGCAGGAGGCTGTTGCTAATGTGTGATACTGGCATGCGTGTATTACTGTGGAGAGAGATCTAAATATAGATGCGGGTTGGGTGAGGGGTGGAGGGGGGTGGGGGTGCTCAGTTACTCTTTCTGGCAAGACTCTGACAGAAAATAGGTATCAGTTAATTCCTCTGAGGGTGCAGGCCCTTCAAATGTCAGGGTAACAGGAAGTTTTTACTCTTTTATGGAGAGGCAGAGCGAGACAGTTGATTTCTATACATACCTGAGTGGTTTGTTTCACTCACTGTGAGCTGTTCTCTCTTTCTTCAGCCTTAAGTAGTTTGAGGATAAAAACTGCTGCTTGTAACAGATCCTCAAAAACATCCAGAAAATAGCATTTTGACGTTAAATATTGAGTCTTGTCTTGTCATCTGTGCACTTTACATCGTCAGACACAATCTGTCCGGTTTCTGACAACCAGAATTGTCACGAAGTTGTGAAAAACACCTTGTCATATGCATTCAACTTCTAGAGGTTACCTGGAGTTCACCTGAGTTTAAAAACAAAAGAAAAATACACCCCCATCTATCTCCTCTACAAAATTTTCTCACAAAAATCAACAATCATCACACAAGTAGCCTAAGGGTACAACACACATTAAACGTACAAGACGAGAGAGGCAACGTGCAGATACGCACCTCTTCAACACAGGATAAGTTATGTTAAACGTGGCATTCTCACCCCCTCCCAGCTCAGGATAATGGGATATAAGAAATGTTGTTGTTCAGTAGCTCTGAACAACAAGTGTATTTTATATAGTGTTGGGAAAATTAGAACTGACAGTAAATTGAATGTCTAATTTAAATTAAATACATTATAGTAGATAATAACTACAGTGATTATATGAAAGCATGATTGTGTGATATAGATTTTATACAACAGTTCAGTAAACAAGTTTCTATATTGAGTAACTTACATTTCAGTCATTTACAATTGGTTGAATGGGTGATTTAATAGCTCCATTAAATGAATGATTCAATGATCTATTCATAAAGACAGTCACATGTTTTTGATCAAGTCAGTTGAATTAATGATTCAATAAGTTACTCACTTGTTTTGTTCTGAATGAATTAGCGTTTTAAATGAATCAGTTAAATAAATGATTAAGAGACTTACAGTACTTGTTGCCACTTACCAACCTGCAGAAAGTGTCTAATGAACAGACACAAGCAGACTAATACAAACAATGAAAGTGAATTGCTCTGATAATAGGAAAACAACTCGTTTATGAATTTAAATAAATTTTATATTATAAATACAAATCCTTCCCAAAAAAATAACATATTGTGAAAAAATTCATAAAAATGCATATATATATATGTGTATATTATATATACAGGTCCTTCTCAAAAAATTAGCATATTGTGAAAAAGTTCATTATTTTCCATAATGTAATGATAAAAATTAAACTTTCATATATTTTAGATTCATTGCACACCAACTGAAATATTTCAGGTCTGTTTATTGTTTTAATACTGATGATTTTGGCATACAGCTCATGAAAACCCAAAATTCCTATCTCAAAAAATTAGCATATTTCATCCGACCAATAAAAGAACAAGTGTTTTTAATACAAAAAAAAGTCAACCTTCAAATATTTTGTTCAGTTATGCACTCAACACTTGGTCGGGAATCCTTTTGCAGAAATGACTGCTTCAATGCGGCGTGGCATGGAAGGCGATCAGCCTGTGGCACTGCTGAGGTGTTATGGAGGCCCAGGATGCTTCGATGGCAGCCTTAAGCTCATCCAGAGTGTTGGGTCTTGCGTCTCTCAACTTTCTTCTCTTCACAATATCCCACAGATTCTCTATGGGGTTCAGGTCAGGAGAGTTGGCAGGCCAATTGAGCACAGTAATACCATGGTCAGTAAACCATTTTTACCAGTGGTTTTGGCTCTGTGAGCAGGTGCCAGGTCGTGCTGAAAAACGAAAACTCTTCAGCTCCCATAAAGCTTTTTAGCAGATGGAAGCATGAAAGTGCTCCAAAATCTCCTGATAGCTAGCTGCATAGTGACCCTGCCCTTGATAAAACACAGTGGACCAACACCAGCAGCTGACATGGCACCCCAGACCATCACTGACTGTGGGTACTTGACACTGGACTTCAGGCATTTTGGCATTTCCTTCTCCCCAGTCTTCCTCCAGACTCTGGCACCTTGATTTCCGAATGACATGCAAAATTTTTGCTTCATCCGATAAAAGTACTTTGGACCACTGAGCAACAGTCCAGTGCTGCTTCTCTGTAGCCCAGGTCAGGCGCTTCTGCCGCTGTTTCTGGTTCAAAAGCACACGCCTGTGCACGGTGGGGGGCTCTGGATGTTTCTACTCCAGACTCAGTCCACTGCTTCCGCAGGTCCCCCAAGGTCTGGAATCGGTCTTTCTCCACAATCTTCCTCAGGTCCGGGTCACCCTCTTCTCGTTGTGCAGCGTTTTTTTGCCACACTTTTTCCTTCCCACAGACTTCCCACTGAGGTGCCTTGATACAGCACTCTGGGAACAGCCTATTCGTCAGAAATTTCTTTCTGTGTCTTACCCTCTCGCTTGAGGGTGTCAATGATGGCCTTCTGGACAGCAGTCAGGTCGGCAGTCTTACCCATGATTGCGGTTTTGAGTAATGAACCAGGCTGGGAGTTTTTAAAAAAGCCTCAGGAATCTTTTGCAGGTGTTTAGAGTTAATTAGTTTGATTCAGATGATTAGGTTAATAGCTCATTTAGAGAAACTTTTCATGATATGCTAATTTTTTGAGATAGGAATTTTGGGTTTTCATGAGCTGCATGCCAAAATCATCAGTTTTAAAACAATAAAAGACCTGAAATATTTCAGTTGGTGTGCAATGAATCTAATATATATGAAAGTTAAATTTTTATCATTACATTATGGGAAATAATGAACTTTTTCACAATATGCTAATTTTTTGAGAAGGACCTGTATATATATTCAAAATCTTTTCTAATAATGTAAATCTTTACTATCACGTTTTATCCATTTAACACATTCTTGCTGAATAAAAGTATTTATTTCTTTAAAAATAAATAAATAAAATTTACTGACCCCAAACTTTTGAATAGTATTGTATATTGTAACACAATATTTCTATTTTGAATAAACACTCTTTTTAACTTTTTATTCATCAAATAATCCTGAAAAAAAGCACATCTGGTACATCTGTTTCCAACATTTATTATAAATCAGCATATTGGATTGATTTCTGAAGCATCATGTGACAATGAAGATATACAGTGTATATATATATATATATATATATATCTATATATATATATATATATATATATATATACAGTGCCGTTTGAACTTTTTTGAATGGCACTGCATGTATGTATGTCTATATTAGCCAATTACAGCAGTTATTAAATTAATGTGACTATTTAAAACAATTATTAAATAAAAATAACATGATCGTAATTAAATTGACAGCCGTGGTTAAAATAGGTTTAAATGCTACTTGTACTCAATAAATAAATATAAAAATAAATAAAAAATGTTTGGCCTACAATAACAATTATACTGTATTATAAGTATATCCAAGCACCCAGTAATAAGAAATAAAATGACTAAAAATGAGATATCATGGCCTTGACCTCATTTACTTTCACTGGAATCAATAAACCCTGGGCTGAGTTCAGGACATGAATTGATTTGTACTATTTGTAAGAGACGGTGAAGGTCTGTATTTTAGAAAAAGCTGACGTTAATCTCACAGTGTCCTTTTTCTGCTTCATTGTTGCTCTACTTATTCTTTACACATTTTCATCCCAAGAGCTTTCAGCTTTACCACATATTTTTAGTTTGTAACTTGCTGTGCAATAACACTTGGTTGCCATGGACACGGTAAATTAGAAGAATAGTACATTGGGTTGTCTAGCTCTCATTGTTCCAGGAAAAAAAGTAAGACTAAACTTGTCACTCCACAGGGCTAGGGTGTCCTGACTGCAGTCGCTCAAATGTGCTCTCTGCCTAGAAGAAAAACACTCTGTGGGGTGAGCTGGTGTTTGTGTGTCATTGTGTGCTGGTGGCCATTTTAGTGCATGACATTGCGTCCACAGCAGGGTTCTCCTGTTGCTCGATGTGGCTGATTGATCTGATGAGTTTTGATCTCATTTTTTGCAAATGAAAGTTTCCCCTAAGCACTGTTGTTACACAACAACTTCAATGAAAATGCACACATTGAGCGTTAAAGCAAACACGTGTTTGAGCAACTGCGCTTCTCTATTGTTTCCTCCTCCAGCAGTGTTCATTTTCAGTTTTTCCTCTCATATTTTTTTTCTTTCAACGAAAATATCTTAAATATTTCATCATATTGAGTAATTTTTATTAAAAAAATAATTACAAAAGTAGAAGAAAAAGAAAATAATATTTTAGTTGACAATGTCTGTCCTAAAACGTCCTTTTCAGGTCTGTGCCTAAAAGGAAGCATCCAGGTGAAGGGTTAATTCACCTAAAAATGATTAATCTGTCATCATTTGCTCACCCTTACATCATCCCAGGCCCATGGGGCCCAGATTTTCATAAAATATAAAAAGAAAAAAAATATATATATGAAAAAATTTCATACTCTGTACCACAACTGAAGTTATACTCCATAAAATGACAGGAGATTGTCAAACTCCAAAAAGGACAAATACTATAACCACTAGAAAGACATTGTAAAGACAGTCCCATGACATTTGCACTTCTGCGTTTTGTTATATAGACTGGTTTTATGGTATACAGGTTGTTAAACTTTATGAGAGTCACTCATTAATTAAAGTGGTCATACCTTTTTTTTTATTTTGTACTGTTCTCTGAGGATCCTTATAATGTTAAGATTTTTACATCAAAAAACATCATAATTGATAAGTAATAGACTATTTTCTGTCCTGTTCCTGCATCAAATTGTGCCTTGTTTCTAAATGAATCCGCGGTAAAATAAAGTTAAAAAAAGAGCAAGTTCTTACAGATTCGCCTGGAACTTCATTAAAAATAAAGTTCCTCTACTCTTTCCTAATGTTAGGATCAGAAGAAAAGCGATGAAAAGACTGTTTTTCCACAACTTGGCACTGCACAGCTTCTTGTTGTCTTCAGAGCCATCTTTATTGTTTGGTTTCTGCATAGACCAGCATTTGCTATCTTGTTATTTACACTACATCTGTGAATCGGTGGGCGGGTCTAAACAGGTAGTGATGTAGAAGCAGGCGTTGATCTTATTCTGTGGAGGCGGTGTTTAGCCACACTAATACATCATAGAGTCCTACATTCCACAACCTGTCGTTTTGGCAGATTGGCTTCAATATAAGTTTTTTTTTTTTTTATACAAACAAGAAAGTTTTGGGTTCTGAAACTTACAGAATGTTTTTTATACAATGACCTCTTATATGTCAAAAAATAAAGGGAATTTTGGTTAATCAGTTTATGACCCCTTTAATGATATGCACAAAAAAATCTAATACTTTTTAAATAGCATTCACTGTTAATTTCTGTATTGTTTTATGTATACACATAAATATACTGTACATAGTATTGCTAATATGGTATTATGGTCAGCAGTATGGTTTAATTAAAAACATTAAATTATCATCATGATATTCATTTTTTGTCTAGTCATCATTGCCAAAATAAAAACAACAACACTTTGCTAATGAACATTTTCGTCAGTATAAAAAAAAAAAAAAAGATTTACAGTAAACACTAGGAAGCTTATCCAATGTGATGCAAATGTAAACAAACTGATTTTTACTTTTATGACAAGATCAATGAATGATAGCTTCCTTTTTCTTGTTTTTATTAAATTATTTTCCTCTCTAAAACCTAGGTAGGCCCTAATATCCCTAATCTAATTCTACTGTGTTTACCCTCAGCTCTCAAAGCAATACCTTCGAGCCTAAGTCATTGTTATGGCTGTATTTACATCACTTTGTATCTAATTGCTTCCTCATGAAGTCCCAGGAAGGGCCTGTGTCCCAGCAGGAAATGCTGTAAATTGCATCCAATATCCAAAGCTTTAAAGTGGAAACCTTGGTGGTTCCTGTCATGATAGATTGGGAGGAAATCATCTGGAATGGAGTTGCATGGCATGGACTGAAAGCTAATGTAGTCCCTATGTTGATTGATGAGGAAAGAAGTATAAAAAGGCCTTTTAATTGACATCAGAATGAGCAGGAGACAGGGTTATAATGAACTCGGGCACCAAGAACTGTTGGTAATCACAGGGCCAGCAAAACTCTCTGATTACACTATTTCAATAGTATATGCCACAGACTTTTTGTGATCAAAGAAATAAAAAATAAAACATCTGTCCGGCAGCATTTTACTCTTTAAATATGCTGACATCTTCAGACCTAATGAGACTTGTATCTGCATCAGTGGAAGAATGGAAAGACATCCGAATCTCCTTTCCTCACAATATCACTGTGTCTCAAACTCTGCAGTGGTTTTATGTTTACATAAATATATGCAAAGCAGACTGGGCTCATAACAAGCCATACTGGGACTCTCTGCAAGAAAGGAGTCAGTCTGCAATGAATGTGATTGCCGGGGTACTGTGGGTTTCGTTCTGTTAAATTCTGCTTTGCATTTACTGACCCTGATTCCTGGGTTTGCAGCTATGATTAGGAGCCTCAGGGGGACTGGCTGGGAAGCAGACTGCAGCTAGCAGCACAGGCTTGGGTTTGCTGCTCCTCCCAGGGGCTTTGGAACCTTCTGGGTGTGGAAATAGATTCTAGTCTGGCACAAGTCTGAGTGCTGCTCAAGGTCTTGCATATGTGAGCGTGTCCAATGCACTTGGATCAGAACATTCTCCCTGATCGGCGAGGTATAGCTACAGAGAAACTTTTTGTTTAATGCGTATAGTTTAGAGCCAACTTAAGGAAATGCAACACTAGCGAAGAGCCATACATCCCAGCATCTCACTGGGTGCATGGGCCCTCTGAGATCCAGGCTGTTGCTTTTCTGCCCAAACTTCAGAATTATTTAAAAGCTGTATATTGTGAAATTAACTGTCAAACCCTGAAACAAACAAACAAAAAAAATCACCTGGTAAGCACACAGGTAATTAGGCAGGTGGCCAAAGCAAAGTTTTTCATTTTGCCGTTTGCGCCCCGAAGCACAGCTAAAACTTTATTGAAAAAAGGGAGGAAAATCAATCAAAGATTACATTACCTAAACTTGCTGAAGCGGTGCGGTTCATGAACAGCATAGACAAGGGCCACTGAGTGCCCAGTGTATAAGCTGAACTCTGGAGCTGAAAGGCCTATGAATGTCACAGGATGTTGTTAATGCACTCTTTACGGTCACGGAAATTATGGATACAAATCTGGTTTAAAATGCAAATTATTGTAACCATGTTGGTTACATGGGTTTGAAAAACTAATTTTAAGAAATGTTTCCTAATCATTATTTTAAAAAGTTTGTTAAATAATTTTAAAAGGAAAAATGGTTTATTTATTTGTTTATTTTTTTCTTTATAAATTACTGCAGGTTGCATGCCTTTGTTTAGTATTTTTTAAATATTAGTAAGCATTTAAGTTTTGTTAAAATATTTTTTCCTAGTAAATAATAAGATTATGCCAAACCTCTTACAGTATATTGATTTCTAAGAATTTAATTCTTTTGCTCAGCTTTTTCTTCATTATGTTATCATATGTATCACCCTGACATTTCTAAATGTATTCACCCAGAAAATAGCAAAATCAATTTTAATTCAGAAATGATCATGTGTGTATTCAAGTGATTGATTGTACAAATTGCTTTTGAATTAATTAATAGATCCAGACAAATAAAACGAGTGCCAAATAATTGACTCGCATTATTAACAGAATATATATTAAAAATCACAAATATATTTTATTCTGTCGTGCTATTTATGCATATCTGAGATAGTGTTAAAACTCCAAACATCCAAACAAGTTTACACAGAACAAAAACATGTTGTTGTATCTGCACTTATTCTCTCTCCCTTTACCAGTAGATTAATAGCTGGCCAAGTATGCTATTCTAAACTGAAAGAATAAATCTGGCTGAAGTCATCTACAAACTGCCCTATTTAGTTCCATTCCCTTGAGTGCAGTATCAAACTATAGGGACGTCTTCATTTATGGGCATGTAGATTACGGGGAGGTTATGATGGAGAATGTAGGCGCTAGCAAGTTTCTCTGTCATCAGAGTGAGTTACACTTCATAAACAGCTTTGTGGTTTGTTTCTACTTGTCTGCCAGAGAACTCATATAAAAGAGTTACATTTTGAGAACTACCTTTGAGAATCAGGCTGAAGGCTCAGCGTTTCACACCGGTTCTGTGACACAGCCCCTGTTTTTTTAATTAGAAGCAGATGGAGGGGAGCTTAACTAATTACGGTGAGATATTAAAGCGGGTTATGTGACTATACAGCCGCACGGAGCAAAATATAAATATTGAGTACTGTTGTATTTATGGAGTAGAAAAGAAATGAATGAGGAAGCACAATCAATGTCTCTGAGCGGGTAACATTTGGGAAGATTCACAGGGGTTTTGTGTGCTCAGTAATATTGTTAGCCATTTTTGGAAATAGGCCAATTCGGAAAAATAATCGAGTAACAAAATTACTCAGTTTAATGAGGTAGACCTCCATACACACCTTGGTTTAATATTTCTCCAATCAGACCACTGCACAGACTACAATAAAACATGATAAATGACTAAGGTAATGTGATGAAAAATGAAGCAGAAATGACTTTGGGAAGGACCACTGGGGAGGAGAAATTACTTTTTAATTTGATTTATTGCTATTCCCTCTGAGCATACCACCGAAAATACCAACAATCACGTATGATGTTGTAAAGGACACAACAGTACTTGCCCACAAACACAAATCCTCTCATGTGCTGTCTTTAAAGCCTAAGGATATTGAAACAGCTGTGTCCGTGTGTGTTTTATCATCTGTTTGTGAGAGAAAGTGAACATCAAGAGCAGTGTCCCATCAAAAAACTGCGAATTGAACTTGTTTTACCTCCACTGCAGAAAACAAAGCTGCTCTCTATTCATACTGTGCTGTGTAAACAACAACAACAAAATAAAGATTTAAAACAAGAAACATGCTGATAATGTGCCACACAGAACATAAATATGATCACAAGCCATGATACATGTTACCGCAGTTACTGACAGAGAGTTGGTTTACTATTGTGCTGTTTGATTAAAGGGATAGTTCACTCAAAATGAACATTTTTGTCATCGTTTATTCGCCCTCATGTCGTTCCAAACCTGTGTGACTTTATTTTTTTGTGAAATACAAAAGGATAACTTTTGAAGAACAGCATAATATCATAATTTCAGTATCTGATCAATTTAAAGATTTCTTTAAAACCTTTTACGCTGGTTCACTGAATCAATAAGTTGCTTCTGATTCAACCAAACAGTGCTTCTCTCATGAAATTTTT
This sequence comes from Cyprinus carpio, assembly GCF_018340385.1. Classification (NCBI taxonomy): domain Eukaryota; kingdom Metazoa; phylum Chordata; class Actinopteri; order Cypriniformes; family Cyprinidae; genus Cyprinus; species Cyprinus carpio. Next base: position 14,824,388 of record NC_056616.1, read on the forward strand.
TTTGTAATGTAAATGTTGGTCTGTTGGCTGTATGACTTAAGAAGAACTCGAATACAAGGCATTTGGACCATTTTTATCATACTTTTTAGGGGCCTTTCACACAAAACACTTGTAGGCATTACACTGCACTGCTTTTCCGTAGGTTTTCTGTGTAAACATGATATATTAAAAAAATTATATAAAAAAAGTTTGGTTCCATTGTTTTCTACATTTTCTATGTAAAATGTGCTAGACGGGTGTGTTTCCCAGTTGTGTTTGCATATTTTGAAGTTTCTTCATGGTGTTCTACAAAGTGATATCTAACGTTTGATTTATTTTGCATCTCTGGACATTTTTTTTTTTTCTTTTTTCATTCCACCAACCTGTTTCTCACACTTTATTACATTCCACAGCACTGTTTTTCTGTTGTTTTCATTCACTCTTATTATATTAAAAAGATATTTCTCATAAATTCATCTTTTATGTTCCATGGAAGAAAGTCAGTCGCACAAGTTTAGAATGACAGGAGGGTGCGTAAATAACTTTATTTTCCATTTTTAAGTACCTATTCCTTTAACAACAATCAAATGTTTATACTTTTCCCCTGCTGTGGTGCCTCTTGGGTCAGAAACGACTCAAACTTTCTCAAAGTGAGGAAGCGCAGTGACTCATCAATGCTCTCAGACGGAGCGCTCTATGAAACTGCAGTGGCTGCATTTTTTGCAGCTTATGTAGACAACCGACATCTTCACCCCGTTCCTATATAACAACAACCCATCCAATACATTCATGCTTGCATTAACTCCATTTTAAACCAGACTAGACTGTTTCATTTTCTTCCAGAAAGATAAGCGAAATGGCTGCTGTCTGAGTGACAATGAAAGCCGCACAGAGTAGAATCAAAACCGAAAATCGAAAAAAACTAAAAAAAAACTAAAAAAACACAAAAAACACAAAAAAAAAAAGTACCCAAACAGACAGAAACACACACACACACACACACACACACACACACACACACAGTATTCCCTGTCCTCTCTCACACACAGCCTTTGATAGAGGGTGCTACAAAGCAATGAGGGAGAGAGAAACTAGCTGTGCATTAATATTTTAAAAAGGGCATCCGCTACTTTTGATGCACGGACCTTTATGTAAATCAAGAGGAAGATACAGGTCCCGGAGGAGCGTGTGCAGCTTTATACTTTGTTCTGGATTTTTCTTTTTTCTTGATGAATCTAAATGAACTTTTCACACTCCCTCTGCAACCTCTGCTCACTGCTGAGGCAAAGTTAAACTCTTTTGCCCACCAGCCGTGCGAGTCAGTAAGGGCACATGACTGTATATGTGTGTTCTGTGCAGTCATGAATCATGTGGGCAGATGTCCCGTTAAATTGTGGACCACGTGGCTCAGCAAAAATATGCATTTGTTTCCTGTTAACATTAACTAAGCTCTGAACAAATTGGAAATAAATGAAAACAGATTGCAGCATTAACAAAAATGGGTTAGAACACAGCTATGCCATTGATCATATTTGACTCGGAGGATCTCAGTTTCAGTGTAAAAATTAGATGCTATTATGCGGCCAAATTGTTTTAAAAAGTCTGATTAGTAGTCAAAATGTCTCATTTGACATCTTTTAGTGAAATGTCAACAATCTGTCATTAACATCATTTGTCATCCTACTTCATTTTGTCATTTATAACTTTGTTACTATTATTATTATTATTATAAAGTACTCAGAGTTGCATTTCTTGTATGAAAGATGCTATACAAGTAAAGATTATTATTATTATCATCCCTATATTCTTGGTACAGGTGGCCAGAAGGGGGTACTAAGGGGCCAAAGACAATTTAAGAAAAATATAGTACAAAATGTATTTTTAGGACTGTCAATGTTAATGAGTTTACTTATGATATCAATTTCATTTGTTTGGCACAATATTTTTACAGAATTTTGTGCGCGCACACACACACACACACACACACACACACACACACACACACAACTGTTACATTTATAATCTATTTTAAATTATTTGTAAAAGTCATTCTAACTTTGATGAGAAACTTTGTCTTTGTAATACTGCATTTCAGTATGGGTCTTTAGGCATGAAAATGCTGCCTTATATTTTATTCTAGCTGAATGGTGCAATTATTTTGCTGTATTAGATTTGCATAGAGCTCAAATTTAGAATAATGCTGTGTTAATTATGCTTAAATTAAAACATCACACTGCTTAAATGTCTGCAATGGGTCCAATAATTTGAAAGTGACTCTCAGCTGGCTTTGAATCTTCATTTTGGCTAATATACCCCTCCTTAGTTTTAAAGGAGATCTCAGGGATGAAATATATCTGCTGAGTGGACAACCAGAGATAATGGGATATAATGTAAATCAGATGTACTGAGAGTTTTTTCAGCCTTGCAGTCATTCAGCTAGACTGATTTCCCAACTCTTTTCGACCACTGGAGGTAAGACATGTCTCAGAGGGATTTTAACTTTTAAACTCCTAGATATTTAAACCTGTTCATTTTTTACAGCAGAATATGACTTAACGGATGAAATCTAATGCTTGCTCATGCATAAACATGAGCTGTAAAAAAAAATCCACTTTTGCACTTTACCTGTCTATGTAGTGTTAAAGCCATGAAACCTCCCCATCTGTTTCTAAGGTGATAGTGTGTCTTACTTCAGCGTATAGAAATTGTCAAACTTTAAATGGCTAAAATGAGGCATAGTGCTATCCAAAGGCTGTATGCATAGTTGGTTTGCGGTCTTCAAAGGAAATCAGCCTTCCCACACATCGAGTTTTGCTTTCCATTCTCTTTACTTATATAAGATTCTCATGTCAGATCTCATTTGAATAATCGACGGAAAAGATTCTTTTCTGTTGCCTACAATACAATCTGAGCAATCTTTTCTATACACTTCCATTACAATGCAACTCCATCGCCAAATGCTCTGCCAATCAAACAGAAAATTATAATGTTATTTTGACTGTCCAACATGTGACAGCAATATGTTGCAGCAGACAGAGGTAAAGGCAAAACTAGATATGCTGTTCTGTGTGGTATTGATACGGTTCTGCTGCTGTGTGTGGGTGACAGTGATTAATGATGTCATAAAGACCTCACATATTCCACGGCTCCTCTGACAGCCCAAGACGACACTGGGTCAACATAAGGGGATGGAGGGAGGGTGCAAGTATATTCGCTATTGTGACCATATGGATGATCCAAAACCTTTTTACAGTATGTAGGCTCAGGTTCACCCTGAGGTAGAATAGATTACATAATCTTCTAGACTTCATAATTATATTATGTTGCTTCTTGCACATTTTATGGCATTTTCAAAGTGAAATGTCCAGTGAGTGTTGCTAAAAGCGAATTTTATAGATGAGAGTGAATCTGGCTGTTTTATGATATTGATTGTTGTTGTATCATGACAGTTTGGAAATAAAAATCCAGTGAGTGGCGCTAATAGGTTAATGCTTTGTTGCGTAAAAATAACATACCACTTATACTAAACGCTACTCTTAACCTAACATGTTAGCAAAAGCAAATGTGAGATAAAAAAGCATTTGATGAAGTAACCATGCCAAAAAAGGTTTTGAGTTCTCATATATTCCTGTTTCATGAGAATCATACCCAAGCAATCTACATTGCAAGTGCAGGACCGTACCAATTGAGCTATCAAGCAAGTTTACCATAGATATGGAACTGATTATGTGATTCAAATGCCAAAATGTATTCATTTACAAATAATGCACTGTGAGAAAAGTGTTTTAGGATCATAATATAGTTTGTGCAAAGAACCATGCAAAAATATTTATTGATAATCTGCCCCATTAATCAGAATTTGTGAGAAAAGGAATAAAAGTTGTTGGTGTTTAACTGCCACTAGTGTTCATTTCGGCTGGAAATTGTATGTTTATAGTAGTTATGCTTGGAGTTTTGCAAAAATGTACATAGTGGCACATTTTTCCAATAAGTCTATGTTGTACAAAAAAAGTTAAATTGTGAGTTACTTTAGAATTCATGAAATCCTCACAGGCTAAAGCACAGACTCTTTATCTCATACACTGTGTTTTCACATTTTCCCACAGGAGGCAACTAAAACACCCCGCATCGAGCATCCTGCCCTACTGAGGTGCACATTTGGGCTGCGTAATGGCTGATAAAGGGGTCCAGCCATGGGCATAAAATAGATCCTAAATGCTGCATGCTACTAGAGAATAGACTGCCACTCAGACTTAACTGGAGTCTTATTAATTCGGTGTTGGAGTTAATTTTCATCTTGGAGGCCTGAGTGGAAACAGAATGTAAATGACTCACACATGTCAGCTTTGGTCACCTCTTCTTCTGTCTCTGTCTCTCTCTCTTTCTATTACTTTCTATCACTCTCTCATTCACTCTTTTACCTTTTTTTAAATCAAGTTGAATTTAGCCACTGTAGTTGAGAAAAATGAATGTGACATTGGTCTGTGTAGTTTTGCAATTTGCAATAGAAATTTTGAAGTTAAGATCTAAGATGGATGGGGGTTAAGATGGCATTTCAGAAAACGTTTGTGGTGACTACAGAAGGAGTATGAACCTTTAATTTTATTTGAGTGAAATGATTCTCTCAAACGATTCATTAAAACACCAATTTGTGCAGAAACAAAGACAAATCGTACAAATTTTTGTACAAATTAGCCACCTCGTAAAATATGTACGAATTGGTCATGAGATTGCATTGGCCATTTACCAATTATCTCCTGTGGCCTCATGGGATAGTAAAGTGTTCACTGTTTGCACACTTTAAAATCTTGCCAAAAGTAAAAGGTCATTCGGATACTTTTTGTCTACTGTTTTATGAATACTGGGAATTCGTACCTAGTACTCTTTTCACGTGATGTTTTTTTTTCACCTATATACAGGGAAGCATATTCAGAGTCAGTGAATCATTCATTCAGCCAATTTGTTCAAAAACATGAATTCAAGAACAAAACACAACAAAGTTTTGTTTGATGATGTGTAACAATTGTTTTATTTTATTTATTTATTTTTTTTTTTTTTTTTTTTTTTGACTATTTCTGCTGGAGGACAAAACGTAAAAAAATTGTTGGCACACCAAAGATCCAAAAGTAGAAAAATATTTATTTATGTTCTCAATAAATAATATAATAATAATAATAATATTAATGCAAATGAGCAGGACATTGTTGGTTTATAGCCTTAATGGCTGTGGGATTCATAAAGAATCAATAAAGGTGGAAAAAATACTGACCTACAAAATCAAATTCACATGCTATCATCCAGACTCAACAACATCTGTTCACATAAATCATTTCCCTCGTATGGTGTGTGGCATTATACTATATGCAGTAAAATAAGTAAAATAAATAAATATTTAAATTCTTTTCATGGCTTAACTTCATCTCCAGACATTATGGAAAACCCCAGCTATCTGTCAAGTTGGCTAGAGCGGGGAGCACATGTTCCTGTGGATTCAGATGGCCAGTCAAGGAGATCTCTCAGCAGAGAACCCCTCAGACTGACAGTTGCATGCTGGGACATCACTATGAATCAACCCTCACCAATGCTTTGATGCCACCAAAACACGAAGGAAACTCTTGTTCTTGATAAATTGCCTTAAGAAAAAAAAAAAAAAAAAAACTTTTGACACGTTGTGGAGGAAGAGAAGTCATAGAAAGAAAAATTACAGCAGTAGCATATTATGTTTTTTGCCTCTATGATCCTGTCACAGAAGTTTGACAGATGTGCTTTTAAACTTGCAAAATTACATTTTGATTTGTGTTTTCCTTCACATACTGTAGAAGTAATCTCATAACTATGATGTAATTTCTGATACAATAAGGGAAATTTAATCGCTAAGCCAAAGTCTATCACTGGTCAGATTCACTGTTTATAATTTCATCTGTTCTCAAAACAGGTGTGTAACCAGTGCCATGGTCTCCACAGGATAGTGTCAGAGAGGCTGGTCTATGTGTGGAAGTGACCGGCCAGTGTCCCCTGGGGCTGCTTTGGTGTAACGGAGCTGATATCTGTTACTGTGGGCTTCTCTCGCTGTCAGTTAACGGACAGATAAGCTACAGCCCACTGTCCCTGCTGAGGGCAATCAAACCCTGAGTGGCTTCTCAGAACACTTTTGGACCACACCGGGTTGACAGTTTCAGGGGAAAAGAAGAGGAGGAAAGAGATGAAATAAGCTTAAATAAAAGAAAGGGGAAAATGTACTCTTGCCAGACATGTCGGTTTTGCTGAACCTGAGAGCCCTGTCATAAACTGACTATAGCCGGTCCCTATAGAAAACCTGCTGAAGGATAACATAGTTCTCTCAGCTACTGCACTACAGCTGAGATAGTGTATGGTATACTGTGTTCACTTCAACTTGATATGTTGATTCTCAGAAGGATTTAGGAAAAACTACCTCAGAGACGTGATATTTTTATCTCAGAGCATAGTCTGTAGTCATATATTTTTTTCCAGCATAGGGAAACGGTGCACCTGATTCATAATTATATCCATTTCTATGTGTAATGAGAACATACCATGTAATCTCAGTTTACCTATTTAACTGCCAAGAGACACAATGTTCAATCGAAAAGAACATTGTGTATTTTTCTGCTTGGAGATAAATGCACACGTTTGCTAAAATGTTTCCAAAAAGTGGTTAAAATTGCTATATATCATAAAATAGAAGAGTTTTTGAGCCAGTCATTTTGTACAACCTCTAGTTAGTGTTTACGCTTTCTTATTGCAGCTGGTGTGACAAATTGGTGTTGATTTTCATCAAAGTGCAGCTACTGCAACTTTTGACATTGCATTGTATTTTTCATTGCATTGTGTTGTGATGTGAAGAATTTAGAACAGGACAGTGATTTCAGCGCTGTCCAGTAGATTATATATACTTTATGAATGTTAATTTTTTACCTTTTATGTTCAGTCAACTGGCTCTTGACCATGTTATATTCAGGGAATATTTTGTTTACTGACTTTAAAAAGAAAAGTGTTGCTGTATCAAGGATGGTGTGAATGCCATGATATTATCCTTGGAATTTTCTCTGTTAGATAAGGTAAGATTACATTACAAAACACATTTGAATTTGTTAGGCTAATTGAGCAAATAAAGGTTATACAAAAAGTAGTGTTAGTCACTTTGCTAGTTACATTAGCACATGCTAAGACTGGAAGTAAAAGATTTGAGTTAATATGATGTTTATGCAATCAAATTGTATAATTTATCTTAATCAACATTTTAATATAACTGTGATTAATGTGCTTGTTTAGTACAAAATCAAAAGTTCTACGAACTTAAACTTTACTTAAAACTTAAACTTAACTCAAATTTTGTGAGTTCAGCCAACTTATTTAGGTTTACAGTTTAATATGTACAGTACGTTAATAGACTCTAAATTATTTGTTTGCAGAAATGCATGACTTTTTTTGTAGTTAATGGCTTATGTGGATGACACTTTTATTGGCTTCTCACATACAAAGCTTCAAATGATTTTTCATTTGTCACTTTATTGATGCATTTGGTGTCAATAATTGGGCTCTTAGGCCTTTCTGGTGAGTCTGTGGGTGAAAGAAATGCTGGACCAGACATTCTGGCAGACATTCATAGTCAAGTGGAGACAGTTATTAAATGAAAGGTTGTTCATGATTTTAGACCTAATAAATGACAGCAGCTTTCTCTTTGAGCATGAAAAGTAGAAACAAAAACAAATATTCAATGAATTCCAGCTATGGTATAGAGAAAATCCCAGGTATCCTTACATAATGCAGCAGCTTCAGCCCTTCATAACTGAGCTATGCTAATGGCTAGAGAACAAAATGAATGACTCTAGAAATGATTTCCACGCAGACAACCAGGGACAGTTTAAGTCATTTTCTCCCCCACCCATTCACTGCATCTTTCTTGTGACAGGAAAAGTTGTGGTCGTGCTGACCTTAATTTCATCTCCTCATCATGCTGCTGTAGATCTCTGTGGAGCGCTTCACCGTGCTAAACAACGACTTCTCCTGCATAACTTATCTCCCTCCCACAGACACACACACCTCGAGAACACCAGCGTCGGCCTAGCAGCACATTTCTACAATTCAGTGCCTGCCATCAGCATCACTCACAATGAGCTCTATACAGCGGATGACTAGTAATAAAAGGCAGAAAGCTCGACTTCTGGGTAGATGTGGGAGGACAGTAGTATGAGCTGTGCAACAAATAACCATTTTAACCTCATTAATCATTTTAGCACCATTTGATATGTTAAAGTTATCTATAATATAAACAATTTTCTGTAAAAAATAAATGAATAAATAAAAATAAAAGTGTCGTGATTTGATATATGCATTTAACAGATTAATATATTCAGATTATTATTATTATTATTATTATTATTATTATTATTATTATTATTATTATTATTATTATTATTATTATTATTATTATCATTGGCTTACTATGGAAATTAAAGAAGAAAACAAATAAGTTAATTGCTAAATTTTTGTGTTCTTACCAAAAAAACATTTCTTTAATTATATTAAATACAATTATTTAATATTTTCATTTATTAAGCTAATAATTTATTAATCCAAAATTAGTCAGGAGGCATTAATAATAATAATAATAATAATAACATCATCATTGTCAAATATGTAAATTACAGAACAAAACTAATGAAAGTCTGTTCATTGTTAAATTTATGTGCTTCTACATAAAATCGGATGCTTAATTGTCATGAAAAAATATAATCTTTTAATATATTAATTTATTATTTTAAACATTTATTAATATAAATTAAATAGAAGGCATATATTATTATTATTATTATTTGGTTTATTACTCTCTGTTTTAGAGACACTATAGCTAGATTAGTTAACTGGTAAATTTATGTATTTCTACCAAAAGAAATCTGACTCTTTGTCATGAATAAATATTATTAATATTGATTTATTAATAGAACAATTTATTAATATAAAATTAATCATAATGTATACATTATTATTATTATTGTTGTTGTTGTTATTGTTGTTGTTGTTATTATAATTATTACTGGGCACATTTCTGGTTTTTACTCTCTGTTTTTAGAGACACTATTAGTCTAGCCCAGATTAGTTAACTAGGCCTAATATGCAAATAAAAGCGCAAAAACCAATGAAAGTTATGTGTTTCTACATGCTCTCCTCTGTGATTATATTTCAAAGAGACACCCTCTTAATTTCGAAATCACTGAGAAAACTCGACCTAATTTCTTGAAAGACTGTCTACACATGAAAAAGGCACGGCGGTCTTTGAAGTCTAGAATTAGGCACATGAACTCTTGCCCCTCCTTTAGCGCAATGACGCCTTATCAGTTCTGCTTCTTATTTATTCATAATCTGACTTAATGCTTTTGAGGCATTCAAACAATTTATCCGCAGCAAAACACTCCACATGCAGGCTTCTGTAAATGTTAGGACATATATTCAAAGGCAGCGATTAATATTTCATATCAGCCTTCAGGATTAGAAAAAGGGTAACGCAGATGAATTGCCCCAAGACAAAGGTTTCTCACTTTAATGCTGCCGTAGCTTTGCCTTAAATATTTAAGGTAATAAAGTGCAGTTTATTTTCTCCATCTAGAACAATGGGTTTAGCAGAATAAGGAACATTTGAAACAACTTCACAGAATGTAAATCAGCCACACTCAATGGCCACTTTGCTGCCTAACCATACTAGCGAAATTATGTGAAAGCCACCAATTGTGCCACCTCTGTAGTCTCCTTAAGAACGCTCAGAATATGAAAGCATTTATTCTTTCACTCAGCTCATACTCGCAGCTCCTCAGAGGAGACAGCAGGCAGCTGAAGGACTGTAATTAGCACCTGAAGGCTTATTCTCACCCGGAGTTTATTTTTCGATTAAGGGAGCATGGTGGTCTTACTGGGTCACACAGTGACCATTCACTGCAAACAGCTCAGATTAGATTCCTGCACATGTCTGTACTCTATCATATACGTGTATGCGGTATGCTGGAAAATTCATTCTTCACAAGCTATCAATGACAAAGTAACACAAGCTGAAGGCTAGAACGAAGGTGTCAGAGAGCTGATGTTGGCATAGCGTTAACACCATTTACATAATTATCTCTAAATGGAGAAAGCTGGGAACACCTAGTAACAGTTTTGCGTACGGTGTTAATGTTCCTTCCCTCTCCAGCTGTTGTGCTCTCACCTGCTATTGTGCTGCTTGTATTGTTACACTGTGCCTGCAGAGGGAGACAGAGACATTGTTTGAACAATTTCAACCTACATAAATTTACAGAATAAACATAAATCATCAGCATAATTTTAAAAAGAATATAGTTGGTAAACATAAGTTATCATTTTAGTAACAGCATAGACTCCCCATATAAACCCTCCTATAAGTTAAAACTTCAAAGGCGCACTATAATTGTTTTTATTTTTATTTTTAATTTATTATTGTTTTGTTTTTTTTATCTCTTTGAAAGCATGAATTTTCACATGAAATAAAGGCTGTATCAATGGCATAACAAAAGCTGTTTTTATTGTATTGTATTGAAATATTGGTCACATGAACAGCTTAATATTACTCACTTTCACTTGCCGAATAATAATTATGCTCTAAATAGACCGTATTTACAATGCCACTGTTGACTGAAATGATTCTGCATAAAGACAACTATGTGTTACATAAAATGTGACAAAGAATTAAGCGTATCATCAATATTTTTTTTTTCTTTTTTGCAAATTCTTTCTTTTAAGTGGAATAGAATAGTGCGTACACAAACTGGGATGTAGCTTTAATCCCCCTTAAGATCTTGATTGGACATCTACTGCCAATTTATTTCCCCTAAAGCTTTTGTTAATATTCCCAGAGAGCAAACTATATAGTAGTAGGAAAGTTTTCCTTTTAAAATTTTAAATAGTATTTAATTTTGAGAGATTTAATTTTTTGATTAATTTTCTCACAATTACAAACAGCAGTGCGGTGGCCAAATGCGGAAGTGATCATGTGAAGAGTTCATTTTAAGGCCCATTTACACCATAAATTTTATTTATTATAGGCATGAGCTGCAGTTTTGTCGTCTGCCACTTTAAAAGCTTGAACAGGATGGATTCTGATTGGCTGTCTATGCCATAGTTGTGGTGTGGACTCAGCTATTGTTCTGAATCTAGAACATTTTTTAAAAACTATATTATTATTGTTATTATTATAGTAATCATCCCGGGTGTGAATGGACCTTTAAAATTAATGTTTTTTTTTTGATAGATATTGTGTTAAGATGCCGATGCACTAGGTGATCAGTGAATCTCTAGGTGGGGAAATCAACATAAAATTGCTGGTTTCCAGGGCTGGCAATGGATGATGGGAGTGAACTAACAGGCAGAAGCATGTTGTGGTCCGTCTGCCAGTGTTGTGCTTGAACAAGGCACTTAACCCCACGACTGGAGTGATACAGCTGACTGTGACCTCCTCAGTGTGTGAGTGTGTGTTTTCTGAAGGACATGCACAGCTTTGCTTGTGCTTTCAGTCCAATGGCCAAAATTGCTTTGGTACATAAAGCACATAAACATTTAATTTTCAATTGCACAATAAAATAAAATTATACTGTCTTTTTTTTATTATTCACAAAAAATACACTAACATTACTGGCTATGTGTAAAGAAGTGCATCACGTATACCAGATTAATGCTGCATGAAATGCAAACCACATTATTTTAGACCTGGCTGATTTGCTAGGTGGACACAGTAATAAAACCTCATAGCATAAGATGTACTATAATAAACATTTAAACATACTCACTGAGCAGCCCAATCTAACCTGCCAGAAAGCCATTGTTTAGATGTTTCAGTGTGTGAGCAGCCCAAATGAAAGAACTCACAGATGGAGAATGAATGTTTTTTTTTGTGTGTGTGTGTGTGTGTGTGTGTCTGTTTATTACCAAATGTTTCTTTAGCATAACTGAAACAAGAGTTTATTTCTTTTATCCTTATTCTTTTGTTCACATCACACACTTTCAGGGGAGTCTCATTGGGTGGGAGAGTCTAAAATGCATGTACAGGTATTTCCAATTATACACGGAGGAACAGATGGTAAATGAAGTTGATTGAACATTAAAACAACGGTAGCTTATGGTGACATGCTATAAAAGACAACAAAAATTAAAAAGTTCATACATAACTCACATTTCATGTACGAAAGCTGTGAGACCGAGTCTCCTCTCACAGAGAGAGTGTCCCTTGAAAGCTGCTCGTATTTTATCCACTCTGAGGTGATAGAGGGATATGCCTGGAGGAGAGAAATGAAAAGGATCCGAGTGAAAATTAAATGGCTCCGTCTGGCAGTCAGCTCAGCGGGGGCCTAGGGTTAATCAGAGGGGGTGAGAGAGAGAGAGAGAGAGAGAGAAACACTAGGAGAACGACAGTAATGCAGACAGACTGCAAAGCATCAGAGAGAGTATGAGAGAACAGAGTATGAGACACAAAGTCAAAAACAGACAGAAAGATTCATCAGGATGGAAACTCACAGAGACAGGAGGTATGTTTAGAGAGGCTCTGCTGCCCTCAGAGACCTTTTGAACCCTCCGCAGTGGGTCTGTCTGTGAGTCAGCGCTACATGAGGTGCTGCATGTGTGTGATGTGCTTCAGTGAAGATGCAGGTGTTGAGTGTTGAGGAATGGTATTGCTTCAGTCTCTGTTTCTATGGAACCATGCCGGTGCAGGTATAGAGACTCATAGTCCTGATTTAAACTCAAGATACTTGAAATGTCGGAACTTATTTAAACGGTAGAAGTTACATGGCGTACAACTTATTTAATGCATGTAGAGATACAATATGCAGTTCTTCCATTAGTAATTAATGCAGAAATAGAATATTGAATATAATAGCCTGTATTTTGCAAATATATATATATATATATATATACATTTAAATATATGTACACACACACAAAAAAACTGAAATAATCGAAATACATTTTTATAACTTTTAAAATATTATTTTATAATCTTAATAATATTTTTATAAATATTATATATATTTTTTAAATAATTTATTCAAAGTTTATTTATTCTGAAAAATATTCTTCTAACTTTCATAATTGTGACCCTGGACCACAAAACCAGTCATAAGTAGCATGGGTATATTTGTATCAATAGCCAACAATAAATTGTATGGATCAAAATTATCGATTTTTCTTTTATGCCAAAAATCAATAGGATTATTAAGTAAAGATCATGTTCCATGAAGATATCTTGTAAATTTCCCACCGTAAATATATCAAAACTTTATTTTTGATTAGTAATATGCATTGCTAAGAACTTCATTTGGACAACTTTAAAGGCAATTTTCTCAATATTAAGATTTTTTTGCACCTTCAGATTCCAGATTTTCAAATAGTTCAAATATCTCGAACAAATATTATCCTATCATAACAAACCATACATCAGTGTAATGCTTACTTATTCAGCTTTCAGATGATGTATAAATCTCAATTATGTCTGGTTCTGTGTTCCATGGTCACATTTATTTTATAAAAAAAAATTGTGAAACATGGACAGATCTCTACGTCTCCCGTAATGCAAAAGATAATATTTTATGTCGGAATTTAAGATGTAGGAACTCAAAAAGCCCTGAATTAAATACTGTGTGCGTGTGCGTGTGTTCCTGTGGTTCAGTGGTAGAGCTTTGCGTTAGCAGTGTAAAAGGTTGTGGGTTCAATTCTCAGGGGACACACATACTGGTAAAAAAGGAAAAAATGTGTATAGCCTGCATGCACTGTATGTTGCTTTGGATAAAAGCCTCTGCTAAATGCATACATGTAAATATATATCTTTAACATTTATTTAAATGCAATATGTATGTTCTTAAGGCTTTTGAAACATGGGCAAATTTCTGAGTAACCTTTAATGGAAAATGTCATTTCATTTTTTTCCTCAGTTTGAAAATATGCATTCCATATGCTCATTTTACAAGGATGGGTCAGCATGCATCTTGTGCTTCTGACAGTGTGCTAATCTCAGTCTGGGCAGCTGCTTCTGGTGAAGGCTAAATATCTTCAATGTGATATATATTGAAAGTTCAGCTGAGTAGTCAGAAGCCATTATCAGCAGTTTAACTCCACACAAGCTTCTGAAGTCAATTATGCTGCATATTATATGTGACTGAAAGCACCCATTTGACGTAAAGTACTTACAGTGTCTATAAAATAGCTGTGCAAATACAGTAATGTCTATTGGCCTAATATATGAGAATATGAGTCAGTCTCATTGAAGAAGCTCTCAGAACGCTGTTGGAGGCCTCCAGAGAGGAAAGCTGCATCACTTGAAGAAAAGAATAACTTTTTAAAAGGGCTTTTCTAACACTTCTTCTTGGTTAGGAAATTAGGGAAAGATTTTTATTTTTATTTTACTTTGAAACTTAGGCAGAGGAGTGTTCTACATTTCCAAAAGAAAAGCAATTTCACGCTTCATTCCAAGATCTGAACACAACCTTATTGGTATTAACACCATTACACATCAAGACTAGAAAACTTTATTCACATATTAAAACCCCTTAATTATAGTATGATAACACACCATGTTAACAAAACTTACCATGATAGTAAATAATCAGTCACCAAATACTTAAATTTCCCATTTAAACTATTTAATTTATAAATGTGTAAATACCTATTTAGATTTTGGTGTGAAGTTGAGAAGTCATGGCCAAAAATTATATATAGACCTACTTGCGCATGCAGGCTTTATGAAGTAAATAATACAGATGTTCCATAAAGTAAATATTTAAAACAAACTGTCATGGAATCTCAATTTAACTTGTCAGTAATACTTAAATCTCAAATTCATGTGTGTGTGTGTGTGTGTGTGTGTGTGTGTGTGTGTGTGTGTGTGTGTGTGTGTGTGTGTGTGTGTGTGTGTGTGTGTGTGTGTGTGTGTGTGTGTGTGTGTGTGTGTGTGTGTGTGTGTGTATTTTGGTGTTTAAGAAAGTTGATATTATTCACGCTGTTGAGGTAATCTCTGTCCTCTGCTGTCCTCTAGTGTCTGCAGATGACACTACAAAGCAGATACCAGGAACGTCGATATGAAAAAAGATGGTCCTGCTGTTGTGGATGTAATATATTAATGAGAGGGGCACAACAAACAAATGAGCCTCAGGTGTTTCAAAAAATAGTTAAACAAAATACAATTTCTGATATTATGCCTAAAGAAAAATCATTGGTTTCAACCCCTCAATCTATTTCCATAACAGCATTCTTAAATATCCAAAGCAAGCCACTGAGCTAACACACACTAACCATTTTTCTGTTCACCAGTTCATGTCAAACGCAATATACATCAATTAAAACACCCTAGTTGTCTATTTACTGGAATCATTCATACTTTGTACTTTGTCTAAGATTTCTAAGATTCAGACCAGTAATTAATTTGTCTAAACAATAATCTAGAAGCTTGCATTCTGCAAGTGAACGTCGCTTTATTGTGCACAAAATCACTTTCACAGACTTTTAAATTAAATGTTCTCTCGTGGTCAAATGACCTGACCAGCTCAATCCCAGCAGCCTTAGCCTTAGCCATCTTCAAGAATCGACTAAAAACACATCTCTTCCATCTTTATTTGACCCTCTAACTCTAGCACTCTCTATTGTAATTCTATTCTTTAAAAAAAAAAATAACACAAGCTTTTCTAATCTTTTTGTATTCTATCTGTTTTCTTTTTATTTATTTTATTTTATTTATTTTTGTTTACTTTTTCTATTCTGTCTGTTTTCTTTTTATTCACTATATAATAAAAAAAACCTTGCTACGTGTACTGTGTTAAGATAACTGAGACTTGTTATAGCACTTGCATATCATTGCTCTTTTGTTGATTTTGAATTTTCCATTGTTCTCATTTGTAAGTCGCATTGGATAAAAGCGTCTGCTAAATGACTAAATGTAAATGTAAATATCTAAAACATCACAAAATATTTTTTCATTACCCTGAATAGGATTTGATGGATGGATGGATGGATGGATGGATGGATGGATGGATGGATGGATGGATGGATGGATGGATGTGATGGACATTGTAATTACCAGGGTACTTTTAAATATAATATGCTTTGTTACCAGTAGATGGCATTCACCAGTCACAAATGTACACCTCAGAATTGTAGAATAGAATAGAAGGGAAAATAATAGAATAAAGCTTTTATTGCCATACAACCGGTGTCATTTGAAACTGTATTTTTAAAAGTAATGGAATTTCACTGGTTGGCTAAATCATCAATTATCTCCAAACTCCTTAATCTTTTTTTTTTTTTATGTCATAACTTGGAAAATCCAGAAGTCTTTAGGAGACCTAAATGTCTTTGCACCTTCCAAACAAAGATAATCTTTTAAAATATGAACATCTCTCTCATCTCTATATCTCTCTCATAGGCATACATAGAACCTGCTTACAGCTTGCCAAAAATTGCTCAACTTGATCTATACTTGAGCACCTTTTTCCTCACACAAAACACATGGTACAGTAATTAAACTAGTTTAATTAAGATGAGTCACTGTTTCCATAGTTGTTGTACCAAAGTGATATGTAAAGCACACTTCGGAATCTCACTGGATGCATGAAGCACTGGTTCCCAACCTTTTTGACTCCAAGGCATGCCACCATCCACCACAATATTTGAACGTCCCATGATGTTTTCAGGTATTTGTGATTACAAATAATTTTTCAACCCAATAAAAAAATGTAGTGCTTGACATAACTATTGTAAAAATGTCCACTGAGTTATCAGAGTTTAATTTCATGATTTATCCAGGCTTAGAAATTACACTTTTGAAATGATTCTTTCTCATATGTAAATAACAACAAGTATCCTTCTTCAAAAAAAAAAGAAAAGAAAAAACAGTTAAGGGAATTAAAAAGTGAATTAAAATAGACATCTTGATTTTTCTATGTTTTTGGCTTATTTAATGCTTGTTATGCCCCCTTGGATCTTGAGCCCACCCACCCCCTAGGAAATCTGCTGAGGCCCCCAGGTGGGCCCCGGGCCCCTGGTTGAGAACCACTGTAGTAGAGGTCATCCAGGTATTGTTCTCATACTATAAATACTACACATGCTGACATCCTACTCATTTGAAGTATTTATTTTTGCATACTATATATTAGATTAGCTTAAGGCTACATTTTCACTTACTTATGTAGAAATTAATTAGGTTATTAATTGTTTTAATTAAAGTGTATAACTGAGCAAAGTAAAGCTACTCAGCGAAGCAGGATTTAATCTAAACAACGTTTGGGTCAAAGTAAGTCACCAAACATTCAAATGGTTCTTCGCCTTGTACTTGAAAAACGATACATGTACACAGATTTAACACTGTAGCCTCTTATAATCACGCCGTTGATTCTAATGACTGCAGGGCAGCTGCTTCATAATAACGCGAGCGTTCTACTTTTGTCGCGTCGCGCTCTTTGAGACGGTGTTCCGCTCTACATGTCTTTCCACATCAAAGGGAAATCTCACAAGTTCCAACAGTTCAGCAGTGGGAGGCTGCCAGCGCTTGAAAAGATCATTCGCGTCCAATGCACCAAAGCAAACAAACACTCTTGCCCTCGGAAGTTGCATATTTCCATAAACTGCTCTATGGATAAAAAGCGTCCTTGAGTGCAGTCGGTGTTGTTTGCGATTAAGCTCGATATGTCTGAAAATCAGCCTCTTTGCGCTCTAGTTTTCTTATCTTCACTCTTCTGCTCGGCATGCTCACAGGGGACACGATTCGTTCATTCAGCTGCACTAGATGCGGATGGGAGATACAACATTAAGTGGGGATTTGATGAGTCCACGATAACTTTTGAAGTAGAAGTGGAAACGAGAGGATATATAGGATTCGGTTTGTCACCGACCGGTGCGATGTCCTCGTCTGATATCGTGATAGGTGGTGTGCTCAGCGGAAGTCCATATCTGCTGGTAAGTGTGCACGCACCTTTGGGTTTGAATGCATCTTACATTCAACGCTGATCATACAGTTGGAAAACCCTGACTCACAATTTAAAATCAGTCTGTTGCATTTGATCTCTGTAAATGTAGGGCTGGATTGATTATTATTTCTCTTATAAGTACTGAAATGATTCAAGTAATTTGAGTCTTATTTAGTTGTTGTTGTTGTTACTAACAAAAATGTTTGGGATGGAACTGTATTGGTCAATCTTTGTTATGGATAATCAGCTATGGATCATATTTTCTTCCATCCATTTAACTATATAACAATAATTGTAAGAATAAATAATAAAAGAATGAATAAATAAGTTTTTTTTGTTTGTTTGTTTGTTTTCTGTTGTTGTTGTTGTTGTTGTTGTTGTTGTTGTTGTTTTTTGCTTTTTAAACTTAGAATTAGGCTTACCCCAAAACATGAAAAATAATTTGCACTACTTTGGATCACAAAACAGCTTTGCATAAATATTAGTAATAATCAGTGTAACTACTATTATTTTTTTGTGTCAATAAAGCAGAAATAAAATGCATATTCTGCATATTGTATATTATTAGAAACATCTGTATTGGAATTGGTCACAAAAACTATATTGATTATTGTTAAAATTTGTCATTTTTACTTGACATCCATCATTTTTACAGTAAATGGGAATCTTAATCATGCAGTGTTCATAGAGTTTATTATAAAATTATATTCAGGTTTTAAGAGTGTGTGACCACTCTCCACTCTCCAAGAGCACTTTCGAACATTTAAATCTGCAGTGATAGCTTTTTGTGTCCTGAAATCTACTGCAATGAGATCATCCACTAACCCACTGACCTGACAACAATCAGCTGCCCTGTTGTGACCTGGATTTTGTTCAGACAGTACTCACATAAACACTACTGTTTCAAATGTAAGCAGCGCAATATTTCAATACATCCACACTTCTGTATATTCTCCGCACATAATCTCCATCCAGCTGATGTATACAATAGAAGTTTATGATTAGATTTCAACACAGCACTATTCATCAGCATTGTGTAATGAAGGCTGATTTATATCAATACATTTCTGTTTTAGTTTTTAGTCATGACGTCTTTTGTTCCAAAACATATTCATAATGGTGTCTGAATGTATTGGAAACAAATAGGACATTTGCCAGTGCAGCTTACCAAACATTTTGAGCAGGTTATCAAATATGACCACACACACATGCATTTACTCACATGATCCCAGTACTCCTTACAGCTTCTTTTCTGATTCAGACTCAAACCTGAGATGGACTAATTTCGTTCCTCCTCACTCTGCTCAGGACTACTATACAGACTCAAACAGAAAGGTCCATAAAGATGCTCTGCAGAGCTACCAGCTGCTGTACGGCAGAGAGAATGATACACATACCGTTCTGGCTTTTAGCAGAAACCTCCAGACCTGTGATGACAATGACAAAGTCATAACGGTAGGTTTGACTGCATACATCATTACATCTGGCTCCACAAGTCTGAAAGAACCATCAGTGGCAGCTCCTGTGACCAGTTTTTTGGAGCCATTTTTTGAACTATTGGTTGTAAATTTACCACATTGCTTTTTGTTCAGGGGAAATAATAGTACGGTGTTTTATTAAGGAGTTAAATAAACTAATTTCCCCAAAATGTTGTCAAATTATTACTTGTATAGAAAGTCTTTTGCACTTAAGTCTACAAGTACCCATAATTTGTCAATGCCCAGGGCAGTACAGTGAGAGTGATCTGGGCATTCCATGCAGAGGACGTGGGAGTGTCAGGACCAGTCTACCATGGGATGAACAGAGGCAGAAAGAGTCTGCGATTACTCAACCCTGGAACCAGCTCCAGCATCCCAGCAGGAACAGCTTTCTTTGACCTTCAAAATGAGGAGGTGAGGAAAAGTGCATTCAGCAGACTGCTGGAGCGTTTGATGAGCTAGGAGTGACAGAGAACGGCTTAGCCCTAGGCAGTGTTATACCTATGTTTTCATCTATTTTTGCATGCTTAGGAATCAAAGTCCTTGTGGTTACATATGAATCCATTTTAAATACAGACCATTTTGCTTCCTGATTGGGTATTCTGAATGAAAACAAGGCCCCTTTTATGCTTGTGGGATACTGCCAAACACCAGATTTTATAAGAGTGTACATATTTACAACCGCATAACAAATACTCAGCATTGAATAGGAAAAAAACAGGAAATGGGATTAATAAAACTTCCATGCTCTCCAGTCCACAATGGAATACTTCTTCTTGTTGCCATCTAACTGCTACATTTAACTGTTTTGTGACTGATGCAAATATTTTATCTATAAATTTGTTAACATGTTCAAATATTGTAGGTTCCTGTACCGCATAAGGATACAACGTACTGGTGTCAGATCTTTAAATTTCCAGAGCTGAAGAAGAAACATCATATAATCAGAGTGAGTAATACAATTCTTTACATTTTCAAGAATGCCCATCATAATCAAATCATAATGTTTTAAAAAGGAAACCTTCTACTATTTCCATTCACTTCTTCTGTACTTACATTTATGGGCTTTCATGAAGCTTGTGCATTTTCATCTGCAGTTTTAAACAGATTCCTGTCAATCAAGTACTGTTATTAACTGATATGATCGTTACAAAATGTAAATGCCAAGAAAATCTAGATAAGCTACTTGCAAGCTACAAGATAAACATAGTATGAAGCAGTTAAACTTCAGTCAAGCTTCTGTTTTAAAAAGTAGCTACATTAAAATATATATTTTCTAGTACAATAACAATAACTTACATAACTATGTGAGAAACCTAGCACAACAACTCAAATTGGTGAATAATTTTTGTGAATCTGTTCATTTTCTTTCCACTGCGAACAATTCACAAGAATTAATCAAACTTTACAATACATCTGTCACATGTATGTTCTGTCTAAGTATGTGATCTGACCTAGTTTCCTGTGTTCCCCACCAATAGTTTATCTTAGTTACCCATTTATTTGATTAGTGTCTGCACCTGTTTAATTTGTTTTTTGTTTTTTTTTTCATTAAAAGCCCTGTTTTTTTTAATGTTTACTGTCAGTTGTCTTTGCATGTAACCTGGTTGTTCTATTCTGCTCCTGTTTCGAATTTTGGAGTTTGTGTATATAAAACTAAATTGCTGTGCTTAGAGCCACTCTCTCAACTTCATTTGCAACCAGGCTGTGACAGCATCTTATAAGAAAGGATTGTTTATAATACACTAGAATGAATCAGATTTTTCCAACACTGCATAGGCTATGAGAGAGAGATGACCGCTAGTGTGAACTTAATCATGAAAATAAAATAAAAAAAATAACCCTGTACAATGTAAGACAGAGAGGATCCAAATCTGTGATCATTACAGATTTAATTGGTGTCAGTGTGAATGCTGAACAGAGTTTTGGTTTAAGCATGTATTTCATGTTATTAAGTAGTGTCACCATTTTTTGTTACTGTTGTTACTCTGTTGGATGCTATATTTTCTAAATATGTTTAAAACATAAATTAGATTCCTCGTACATGATTTCATTTCAAAACATGTATATTTTACGTCATATTGGTTGTTTTTACATTGTTTATTTTGCTACAGTATCTTGTCACCTGCATCGGTTTAGATCTCTTTCTGTCTCTCTCTCACCCTCGGCTTCTTTTTTTTCTCACCTGCTTATTATTGTCTTTTGCAGCTGCTATTTGTAGATCAGACATGTTTCTGAAATTATACTCTCTCACCCAGATGAAAGAGTCTTCCCGTAACTAAGCTTTTCAAGTTGTCTTAATTAGAGGCAGAATAGGTACTTTAATCAGATAATAAAATACTACAATTAAGCATCATCCTTTCAGGCTAATTTTTCAGATGCACTAACCTTTAATTTAATTTAATTGTTGTAGTCACCAGTTTATGCCCATGTAAAATTCAGCTCTGGAAAGCCAGGCATGCATTCATCTACATTAATTCATCACTATGGCTACAGCTCCACGTTTTTAGTGAAAACATAAGCGCTGCACATGCAGAAGTGAGCAGCTCACAGTATGAATGTAACCCATTTAGTTTGCTGCAGTGTTCAGTGTGTAATGCGCCAGAGACAAAGACTCTACAGTGAATAGACTTGTGTGTAGTCCGTGTTTCACAAGATGATGAAACGTACAGACAAGTGCACACTGACGCATTCACTAGATGCACTTTAATCGTGGCCTAAATATTGCTTGGGTACATTTAAATGGTTCATGTTTGAGTTAGATATTACATTTAGCCTCCATTTAACCTTTCATTAACATCAACTGAACACAAATCAGATGAAACCAGCTAGTGAATAATTATTGTGACCCCTCTTCGCCCTCTTTTCCTGTCCTCTCTACATACAGTAGCCTGGCATTCGGAAAGCTCCAGGCAGTGTTAGTCAGATGCCAACAGCTGCCCCATAACCACAGCAGTGTCTGGATGTTTCCTGTTCTGTTCCCACTCAGTTTCATGGAGCAGATGTTGAACTGTCAAACAGGAGCAGATTTTCCAGACACTGTGCTCTCACTGTCTCTATTCAGGCCATATTGTCACGGTCCTTATTCAGTCAAAAACCTCATGCTGTGTGATGCCAGAAGAGGCTGCCTGTGTGTACTTTATACAGTATAGTGCTACTAAGATTCCAAATAAAGGGTACACTGACAAAAAAAAAGGTATAGGATTTACTTTCCACTCAGAAACTGATGTGTGTGTGTGTGTGTGTGTGTGAGCATGTTAGGACAGTGTGCTTGATTGTATTTGCTTAGGCATATTGCAGATTATTTACTAAGAATAAACACATAAATCGGCTCGTGCAAATATGCACATACATAGGTTTGTGCTTGAGGTAATTGTCAAAAATGTGTGTCATCCAGCTCATTTTCTGTGCTCTGTGATGAGCAATTTCCCAAAATACCCCAGTGCGACATTTTTGAATGATTGCGAGCAATATTAGTGACTTCTCAGTGACAAAATGCACAAAATGTTGTTTGTGCTTTGCATCTTTTAAAGCATCCATTTGAGTGACATTGATACAGAGTTTGTGCATGAAATCATACTGTGTGATGTACTACAGCAATGGTTCCCAACCCTGGTCCTGGAGGCACCCAAACACTTCACGTTTTGCATGTCTCCTTAAGACCTGAAATTGATGTGCCAGAGAAAGGAGACATGCAAAATGTGCAGTGTTGAGGTGCCTCCAGGACCAGTGCTGGGAACCACTGTATTACAGTATAATGACAACAGTAGCATTATAAGGATGGTAAGATCTGAATCTGTGTTGGATTTAGATGGATGAATCAGACATGTTGTTATTGGTTAGAAACAACAGAATGCTACTACACAATCTACATGTTCATTAGATTTTGGGGTTTCAAAACAAAATGGGTCCCAATGGGTAAAAAAAAAAAAGGAGGTGGAAGGGAAATAAAGGAATGTTTGAATATTTATTCAGCCACTGTTTGGCCCTGGGTCCCACTGCTTCAGGCAAAGACCCCTGGAAGAGAAGGACACAGTTCACTCTGTTGGAAATGCTTTTATTTAGAATTCCAGTTCCGACAGAAGAAGCCCACTGTGAGGAGAAAAATAATACTAAAATCCCCCACTTCCTATTCAAGAGCTATCCAAGATAGTTTTAGCTCAACAATCCACACACACACACACACATACACAGAGATAGTTTTCTTGTAGAGGATCAAAATAAAGTGGTTTAAAAAGATAACCTACTTTTATCAAATCTGTATGGCTGATCCTTTTATCAAGCTTGAACACTGTAGTGGAAAGTGTTCTTGTTTTGGATTAAAGAAATTAACTTCTCAGATTAATTAAAGCAATACTTTCACTACAGTATATATGCACTACTTTTCAAAAGTTTGTTGTTAGTAAGGTTTATTTTAAGAAATTACTACTTTTAATAAGCAGGTCACATTAAGTAGCTCAAGTGGTAGAGCATAGCATTAACAAGCACAAGGTTGGGGGTTCGATTTCCCGGGAACACATGATAGATAAAAATTGATAACCTGAATGCACTGTAAGTCGCTTTGGATAAAAGCATCTGCTAAATGCGTAAATTTAATTTAATTTAAATTTAATTAAATCAAAAGTTAGCATTGTGAAAATAAATTCAGTTTTGCCATCATAGGAAAACAAATTAAAACAGATTACCAGTAGAAAACAAATATTTTAAATCATAATAATTATTCAAACTAGCACCTTTTTACTGTATTTTTGATCAAAACGCACCATGGGTGAGTATGAGAGACTTGTTTAAAAACATTTAACAATCTTACAAACCCCAAACTTGTGAGTGTTAATGTACATTAACTAAATATTAATCAGGGTTAGGTTAAATTCAGATTTTATGTAATAATTTATTGTTGAACTAGAATTTGAATTGGTGTAACCAGAAGACAATTTACTGAATTTTGTAACAAAATATAAACAATTTGTATTAATTATGTCTGTTCATTCTCTGGTATGCATATTACAAGTTGTAACACTTGTAGCAAAATTCAGCAAAATTTTGCCATATATTAATATAGCCATAAAGAGATCATTTTACCAAGAAACAGCACAAAATGTTCACCATATTGTTTGATATATTTATTGACATTTATGATACAACTTTCAGATTCCGTCTATAACTACAGTATATGAATGAACTATTACAACAATAATACTGATACTATAATGCTATAATACTAATAATAATAAAGAAATAAATACATTTCATAATAAAGGTTTCTCTACTGCTAAGTGAGATTTGAGCAGTTTTACTATTTTACCTGTTTGATTTTAATACCATTTCAATTCCATCAATTCAAATTCTAACAATTCTGCATACTATCTTTGTTCAAATTCAGAAGTAGAATGTGGAATGCAAAAGGCATTCTGAATTCAATTCTGAGAGCGCACAACGCAGCTATTCATATTCCTTTCTGTTTGTTGTCATTTTCAGATAGAGCCAATGATTCAGAAGGGACATGAGAATCTAGTTCATCACATTCTGCTCTACCAGTGTGACAGCAATCTGAACAAGAGTGAGATTGACAGAGGACATGAATGCTACCATCCAAATATGCCAGACTCCTTCTTCACCTGTGAAACTGTCCTATTTGCTTGGGCTATTGGGGGAGAGGTGCTATTTCATGTTCATGTTCATTCTAATAATAAAAAGTTTCAGATATTGAATAGAAATTATTTTTATCCCTTGCAGGGCTTCACCTACCCTCCTCATGTTGGAATGTCTATAGGAACCTCAATAGACCCAGTCTATGTACAAATGGAGATTCACTTCGATAACCCATCTTTACAAAGAGGTACTGTTTGAAACTGTTTAAGACCTGCCTCACTTGCTGCCCTAAGTGACATACGGCACAACTAAAGAACCTTACAGTTATGTCCTGTGACTTTTTGTTAGTGTATTTTATGTATCCTCTAGTATCTGTTAAGTCATCAGTATAGTCTCCGTGGTATATTACAGTGATTTTCAGCTAATAACTACTGAGCTTTTCTGTAAGGTTTGAGTCTGAGCTTCTCAGAGTTTTGGTCTCACCACAGGGATAGTGGACAGTTCGGGCCTGCGTTTGTACTACAGCCCCAGCCTGAGGCGCTATGATGCTGGGGTCATCGAGACAGGAGTGTGGGTCAGTCTCTACCACATGCTGCCCCCAGGCATGCAGGATTATATTACAGAAGGACACTGTACACAGGAGTGTCTCCAAGAGGTGGGACAGCACAAAAAAAAAATGATTGTGGTTACACTCCATTTACACTTTTTTTAAAATCATATTTGAGACCTACTCTACTATTGAAACATTTGTAATCACTATGAAAGAGTGCTCTAGAAAGAAATCAATACTCAGGATGCATTAAATTACAGTTAATTATTACAAATGACTATTTATATTAATAAACTCTGTTCTAAAGTCTTTGTGCTCACCAAGACTGTATCTGTTTGATCA
This sequence comes from Cyprinus carpio, assembly GCF_018340385.1. Classification (NCBI taxonomy): domain Eukaryota; kingdom Metazoa; phylum Chordata; class Actinopteri; order Cypriniformes; family Cyprinidae; genus Cyprinus; species Cyprinus carpio. Next base: position 14,850,301 of record NC_056616.1, read on the forward strand.
AAATAAAGTAAAAATAGTAATATTTTAAAAAAATAACAAAATAAAAAAAAAAAAAATCATTAATAAAATAAAAAAAACATCAATTAATAAAATAACAAAAAAGAATTTTCTTCTGCAGCCATTACTCCAGTTTTCAGTGTCACATGATTTTCAGAAATCATTCTAATAAGCCGATTTGCTGCTGAAGTGGCATTTCTTTTTATTATCAATGTTTAAAACACTTGTGCTCTTTAATACTGCTGAGGAAATGATGATACAATTTTTTCAGGATTTTTGATGACCACCATTTATGCTAATTGCTGAATAAAGGTATTAATTGGTAGTGTACAAAAATAGTATGTGCATGGTAGTGTAATAGTAGTGTTTTAAAACATAAATATTTTAATTGTTTTTGTTTGTTTTTATTACTATTTAAATCAAATTACAAGCAATAACTGTCTTTAAAAACATAGTGCAAGCTTCTCAATACCCAGATAAAAAAAAAAAAAAGAAGTATAACATGTGTCTCTCTTCCTGTAATCATTAGACAGCGAGATGCCCAGTGGAATTCATGTGTTTGCAGTTCTGCTCCATGCTCACCTGGCAGGACGGGCTATAAGAGCCAGACATTTCCGCCAGCAGGTTGAGCTCCAGCCACTAGCCTCAGACGATCAGTTTGATTTCAACTTCCAGGAGTTCCAGCCGCTCAGCCAGGAGAGGATCATCCTGCCTGTCAGTCAGAGTCCTTTTCAGTTTCATAATCTTCATTGCTTCATCCGAGGGTGAAATTGATGTTCCATTAATCATCAGATACAGTGAACCTCACAGTTTACTTTACCGATTTATGGAAAACCTAGAAATAGCAGGGAATTTTAAAATGGTGAATTCTAGGTTTGGAAAAATGAGTATATGTCATATGTAATTTGTCAGAGTGGTGTGTACCTGGGTGTCAATAGTGGTTAAACAATAAAATCTGTTCTCACAAATTTCCAGGCCTTGTAAGAACTCCAGAAAACATGGGTTAATAAATTTAGATGTGAGGGCTTTTATCCCTAACAGTCTTGTTTGGGTCAAATTAAATATGCTGTTTACTCTGACTAAAGTCTTTAGATTGTTTTCAGGGCTTCTAGTTTATAGCTGAGGGATTGGTAGTGTTTTAGCAGTAAAGAATTCAGCAATTATCATTATCTGCTCCAGTGTCTCAGCCATAGCCAAGCACTTTGTATTACCTAAGAGTGGTGTAATAAATTCAACATGTAAAGAGCACACACTGTGCATCTGCAGGACTGGTGTGTGTTTAAAAGTGTGCCCACAGGCCAGAGGTGACTCATGTGTGGGTTGTGACTTGTTATCCTGTTCTGTTGTGTAATAACAATCAGCAAGGTTTTAACAGTTCATAGTCAAATGATTGTCAATGGCCTATCCTGTTTGGGAAGCACCCAACAGTGATCATAATAGATAAGCAAATGTTTTTTTGTCATGTGCTTTTAATATCTGTGTGTTAACCTGCTTGTTTTTCTGTCACCAGGGGGATTCTCTAATCACTGAATGTAGATACAACACTAAAGGCAGAATGAACATGACCTGGGTAAGATTAAGGCTTCCAAAGCCTTGTATGCTGTTACTAACTATTATATAGATTTGTGTCATATAGTTTGGCTAGGTTTTCTTGTGAATTACACCAATTATAGAGTTATTCATGATAGAAATCCTGGTTAACAGCAAGCTTAGTCAAACATAATAGAGCTGTTCAGTCATGATGTCTGATTTGTAGGCCATTCTATGACCTATTATATTACATATTATATTACTAGATGTCTCAGGTTTCCCTAGAATGTGTCGGTGAATTCTCAGCTCAAAATACCCCACAGATCATTTATATTGCCTATTTTCAGTGGAAGCAGAAAGAGGCTGTTTTCGTGCATGTATCTTTAAATGCAAATGAGCTGCTGCTCCCCACCCCCTTTTCCAGAATAGGGCTGTGACTTTACAGTGCGTACTTCAGATACTCTGCCAAAAAACATCTGTCTGGTTTTGATTATCATGTCTATCATGCTGAAATCATGCGTTTTAAAGGCATGTCAGTTTAAACTTCTGATATACTGTTTTCTGAGAGCACACATCTGAAACACATGCAGAGAAAACGGCTGTCACATGGCATGTGAGTACTATAGTTCTCTTTGTTGTCTTACTGCACTTAAACTGTAAAATACACACAAGTTTATGTTAAAAACACACATGAGTTACAAAAACACAGCCGGTTATGTCTGTGAAGGTAAACAGCTAGGAAAGAAATCGCATGTTTATATAAGATCTGTGTATTTAGTCACAGCCATGTAATATACAGCTGTCTACACTGTAAATATGACCCAAACAGTAAAATAAAAAAAGAAAATAAGTTCTTGACTGAATAACTTCCATAGCTTTAATAAGAAAACATTTCTTACTTGAATGCTGCTATTAAATGGTCTAGTGTGAAGATAAACATGGCGGATTGAGTGCGGCTCACTCAGAATGGGGTCTTTGCTAATACAGTAATGGGCGGGGCCAGTAATATGTGACGTCGCATTTTACAGATTCTGCAAACGGCTTGTTTTGAGACACCACTTATAATTTATGGGGATTAAAAAAAAGGAGCAGGTGGATTTTTACCATTATAGGGCGGATGTGTACACACACAGTCAACACACATTTATGTTCAAACAACATGTAAAAGTGAATTTTGCATATTAGGTGTCCGTTAATGTCATTCCAAATCTGTGGGACTGAATTTTAATTTTGGGGGTGTATTAGCTCAAATATTGTTAACCTGTAATGTCTTTTTAAAATGTTAAGTTGCTAATAAGAATAACCATAAGGATGGCAGTTTACATGCTTGACAAATTGCTCAACCATTATAGTCTAAATGAAGTGTATTATCTTGCTAGAAACAAAAACATTTACAAAAAAAAAGCTAAAGTATCATATTAATTAAACATTCTAAAAACTATTCAGAAGGAACCCACTGCACGATGATCCTTTTTGACATTTTAGGACTACAAACTGAACAGCTCTATTAGAAAAATGCCTTTGGATCTCTTTTTTCTCTAGCCGGTATGTGAAAGACTGCATGCTCTTTTGGCTAAACAATGTGTCTGCAAACAGCTGCAGGTCTCTGGAGATGGATCCAGCTGCTGACGTTTTCCCATACACATGCAGCCAGTGAGCTGCACTCCTGATAGGCTGAGCTGAGCTGCTTTTTCTCTGTAGACTGTCCACAATCCATAAACATCAGGGCCAAATCACTGGTGTTTTGGATTCATATTAGAGAGATCAAGATATATTTGCAGTTTAGTTTTGCTCAGTACTGGGCATAATTTATCACAGGCCTCTGGTTGTAACAGTGATTCAGATGCAGTATGTCAGTGTAGTATTTCAATGCCTTGACCCTAATAATGTGGATTTTTTTTTCTACAGGGAGGTCTTAGTACACGGGATGAGATGTGTTTATCATATCTGCTGTACTACCCCAGGGTCAACCTAGCCAGGTGTGAAAGTTTACCAGAAATCACTGGCCAGCTTAAATTCATTGGGGTCAAAGAGATCCAGGAGCCTGTTACGTAAGTCTGAGAAACCACTTCAGTGAAGGGTTTCTTTGTTAGTGGCAAATACACATATTAGCCTCATAATGATGAATACATACATGGCGCTGTAGTATGATTTCATTGTTTTATCTCATTTTATGAACATCCCTGTATATACCCAATTTTATATTATGTTCATGTTAAAGGTACTGTAAGTGATTTAATGCAACGTCAGTCCAAAAATATCCCAATGACTGTATTAAGCATCCTGAAATATCAGTTATGTATCTGTGCCTGAGACTATATGTAAACTGCAAAAATTTGATTTTTGTTTGTTTTTGTTTGTTTGTTTGTTTGTTTAGCAAATCAAAGGTCTCATGCATGTGCCTTTTTGCACTAATTAGTTGATCCACAAGGTGGCAACACTTTCCCAGGCTACTGTTTCACAGTCTTAAAAAAGAAACAAGTGAGATGGAATGACAACAACAAACTATAACTAATGGAGACTGCAAAAACAATGTATGACCATGTTTACCAGAGATTGTGTGAGAGGGTTAAGAGATCTCCACAACTTTAGGTTAAATGTGTACAAAGGCAATTTTATTGGTCATAACTTCTGGAGAGAAATAACGCAGACACTGGACAAAGATGAAACTTTTTCTAGCATGCACATGGAGAATGTGTTCAAATGGAATATTTTGAAACTTTGAAACTACTTCGAAAGCTTTTGCATTCCACTGTGAAGCCCCAAGTATACTTATGTTTTTAACGTGTACTAGGGTATGCTTACAATGTGTGTGATGTGAATTTCGTCATCACAGTACACACGTAGCCCGACTTTTGAGTCTAGTAAACCATAAAGCTTATTTGCACTGCAAACAAGTTTGTTTAATATTATGATGATAAATGAAAATAATATAACAACTACAGTTAGCAATATCAAGCAGCATAACGGACTGTTTTTGTACATTTTTGTACCGCTCATAGGTTAAGCTGGATACTCCAAGCTTTAGTTCCAGAACAGCTAACATCACTTACAGCTCCTTTAAAATGAAACTTGAAAGGATAAAAGGAGGTAGAGTAATAAGCAGAAATCTACAAACATATAAAAAAAGGACTGTGGGAAACAGAAAACAATGTGGGAAAAACAGAAACAATGAGAGAAGTAAAACAATGGAAAGAAAGTTCAAGTACAAAAAGTTAATTTAAATGAAACCAACTTGAGACAATGCTGTGAAATGGGAGACCTTCCAATGACAGCCTAGTTCACATAAGGCCGGCATCACAATCATAGACCCGTAATAGCTTAACAGTGATTGATTGATGGCTCACTGGATGATTAGATGATCAAATGAGGATAAATGTTTTCACTCATCCAAATGTTCTGGTTGTCATGTCAGCACAAGAGCTTTACAAGAAGATGTGCCATCTTGCTCCCATCAGAAAGTACAAATTGTTTGTCTGACCCACAGCAACATCTGGAATGGTCATTGTAAAATGTGTTTGTAAAAAAGAAACACACTCTGAAACCACAAGCCACAAGGCTGTCAGACACATGGGATCAAATCTTGTTCATCCCTCTTGCAATTTGAGATAAAACTAAATAAATCCATCAATCTTAAAGACTTCTCTCCTGTCACGTTTCTGGAATTTCCGCTGTGCTAAACATGACATCTGTGGTCATAATAACACCACTGTTGTATAACCCTTTATCTTAGCAACACATTCAAACATGGTGGTTTTACACCAGCCATCTAGAAAGATAAATACATCTTGGTTAGTTTTAGGCAGAATTAGCTCTTTGAGATGTTATCACAGCCACAGTATAAATCTAAAGATATACTCTATGAGTTTTAAGGGAGGTTCATGTCTCAAAGCAGCTGCGACTCACCGGTTCTGTGGGCGTCTGCTGAGCCACTGATGTTTTGTACAGATTCCTTTCACTGCTTTGTATAGAGAAAGAGAGATGTGTGGTTTGTTATGTCCGCACATGTTTGTTTGTGATTTCGTGTGTGAGTGGGCGAATGTGTGTTTTGGATGGACGTGGGTGTTTGTGTACGTCTATAAATGAGGAACATCTGAAGAGCCCTGCTGGTGGAGTGTGTTTTTTCGACCCCGAGGCTCAGAGCATTATTGTGCTCAGATGCTGGAATAAGGGGGATTATAAGGGGATAGACCTGGCAACTCTAAACAGATTTAGTTTCAAAGCTCTGCCCCAAGCGCCCTCTGTCTGTGATCACCACACACACTCACAAACACACACATACACACACACATATAAAGCTCATTGAGCAGATATAGTTGCTTCAGGAGTATCTTAAGTAAATTAATGAAACTCAAACCATCATATATGTTGTGGGGAATGCACTAAATGGCACAAAATATTTTTTTTAATTATTTCTATATTTTTTTTATTTTATTTCACAGATGAAGTGTAAGTTATCAAAGTAGCAGAAAAGCTAGAAAGATTAATTATTACCTTTATTTACTATTGCAGATTATTTACCCATTTACACTTAAAAAAATCAAAACTGCTAAAAAGGAGCTTGAATATACTTCAATGTGAACTATTATATTTGTTTTAATAGCCGAGCATAACCTGTGTGACTTTTTTCTATGAAACACAATTTGTGTAGCTGTTTATATCACTTTGCAAATAAGGTTGTGATATTAAGTAAATGTATCAAATGATCTCTTTTGCTTTTTGAAGACTTGGCCCTTTGTGATTAAGAGTCCAAAGAAATACAGCAACCTTTTATTCACGGAGGCTATGGACAAATACAAGTGGACAAGGAAGAGAGGGAAAGCATTCAATGACATTGTACGCAAACTACCCATAAACGTTCGCTGCTCCAAAATTGGCCAGGATGAGTGGTCGGTGAGTGATTTTGATCTGTACCATATTCTTTTATTTTCTATATATGCATATGCGAAAATAATTGCTTCTTTGGTGAGACTTTGGTGAGACAGACTTCTTACTGACCCCAAATTTATGAACTATAATGTAACTTATCCACATTAGAAAGCTGATTCTTCTTTCTGTCTCTATTAGATTCAAGGGGTGATCATCTCTCCTCCAGAGCTGAAGTCAGAGCAGACGTCAGCTGCTGTCGTGGCCTGTAGGAATGTCTCAGAGATTCAATGTGGACGCTCCCTCGCTCCGCTCCTCACTGCATGTCTTTTGCTTATTCTACAGACCTGCTTACACCTCTAATGTCTGCTGTAATCTCACCCCCTACTAATAAACATACATACAGCAGGTTCCCATCAGGCCTAGTGTTTCCCAGAAACAGTGATGCTCAAGTTTTACATCACTCTTACTAAGCTTAATTTAGGTTTATCACTAACACTGATCACAACTGTGCTGTATTCATGTAGGATGTAGGCATCATGCATGCTTGACATGGAATGTCCTTGGTTAGCAGATACTGTGGTCTTGACAGCCTCTCTAACAAATGCCTCACCATAGTTGTAAATCTTAATAATCTCACCACATGTTTGAAATAGGCTGTCACACTCCAGTACACCACAACTAATGTTTTGTGGGTTAAAGGGATAGTCCACCCAAAAATTTATATTTTGTCATCATTTATTCATTCTCATGTCATTCCAGTTCTGTATGACATTCTTCTGTGGAACACAAAAAATATATATATTTCTGTATATTCATTTAAAGTCAACGAGTTCCACTGTTGTGTTGTACCCCATTGAATTTTATTGTATGAACAAAAAAAGCCAAAACGTTTTTATGAGCACTGTCATGCGGGCTTCCTCAGAAGTGGTGTAAATTTTTCAGTACATTCCTCTAAGTCGCACTGGTAGTTTTATTAAAAGTTAAAAAAGTGAAAAATGCTTTTAAAAAGTCACCGTCTAACACATGCAAATGCATTCAGTCCAGAGCTCTGCAAACTGTGTTCTTCTCATTATAAGCTAAATGTGTGTTTCATAAAGGAATGCTGGCATTATATTCAAACGCATTACATTTTATATGCTGTCTATGTCTTTTTAAGCAATAAATGTTTATTTCTTGTAAATACTTAAAGAGACCTATTACTGTATTTGTAGCTGGAGTTTTTAATGAAAAGAGTACTGGCATTTTATATTACACATGTATGTTAGGTAAACATGTTTATTGTGTTTTCTTCGCATTAATTTAGTTTACTTGCTTGTTTGCTTTTAAGGTTTTGTTCATCTAAAAATTTTAATTATTCTTTCATATAACAGAAAAGGAGAACATTTTACGAATGCTGAATGTCTTATACAGGCTCTTCTTCAAGACTAGAACTAGTTAGGATGTATTTCACCATTAAAGTGGAGATCAAAATTAGAGAACAACCTACAATTTCCTAAATTTCAAGGTCATTGCTCAGTCCTATTTGAAGTTATCCTAACAGGAGCAGAAGGGCATGTTTCACAAATTAATTGTATTCTGAAGCACAATATAAAAAACTTTAATGAAATATGTTAAAAAGAACTGATCAAAATTAGAGAACACTTACAGATAACTACAAATTATTGGTGTAAGATTGTAAGATGGTGACAGAAATCCTGCAACAGGAGGTGGTCCAGACTCCAGATGAAGGGCAAAGGGATGACCCTTTCAACCACTGCAAGAGAAGTTTGTCATTCCAAATCTGTGATTTCTCGAATATTGCAGGTTTACAATGATGCTAATTCGTTCAGGTTCACCAATAAGGCTGGTCGTCTATGTAAAACAAATGAATGAGAAGACAGCACAATTTGGAGACTCTCAATAGGGAATTGGTTCAACACTGCAGCTGGAATTGCTTGCCAGTTCTGCGATGAACATGGCACGGATCTGTCTCAGAACATTTAAATGAATTTAAACTAAAAGCTCACTCCGCAGTGACCAAGCCTTTGCCGAGGAGCATGTTGTGTGGAGAGAGGAGAACTGGTCCAAGGTTCACATTAGTGATGAGAGCAAGTTTAATTTATTTGGGTCTGATGAGAAACATTATGTTCGTCATCAAACTGAGGAAAGACTGAAGCCCAAGTGCATAAGTCAGTGAAGATGGAGGAGAAATTGTCATGCTTTGGGAGATGTTTTCTAGAGTTGGGTCTCTTATACAGCTTTAAGTCAGGGTGAATGCAAATGTTTATCAGAAACTCGTTCAGCAACATACAGTTCCTTCGCTATAAGCATCTCCCAATCAGCCAGCAATTATCAAGTAAGACAATACACCTGTCACACTGCAGAATGGGTAAAGCAGTTCCTTGAAGCTGAAAACACTGAAATAATTAAATGATCGGGCCAGTGTCCTGATCTAAACACAACTGAAATTCTCTGGAAAATCATTTGCGACAAAGTTATGGTTAAGAAACCTACTACAGTCGCTGAACTGTGGAAGAAAGTAGAAGAGTGGACCAAGATCACACTAGAGCTGTGTGAGAAACTCTGTCTGTTGCAAATGTGCTTAAGTCATTCAAAGCAAGGTATACTTGACCGATGAAAATTAACAATATTTCAGAAACAAATCAATTATTTATAGATTGTTCTCTTATTTCATCTCCACTGTATTTGAGATGGTGAAGTTGAAGCTGAAGGGATGTGATTGTTCTGAAGGCTCGCAGTAGATTTATCCAGTGTTACAGCAGGGTACTGTAAGCCCACTGTTACTGCCTGGGAGTCCCTGGTACAGCACGGAACATCTCTTGTTAAGGCCTCCAGGCTCTCTCACTCTCACACACACCAACACAGCAAAAATGTGCCAATGTGTGCTCGAGAATGCCACAGGCTGGTGTCCTTCCCTCAGTCTCTTATTCCTAACTCTTTCCAACCAGCCCCAAGATGTTCTTCAAGAGCGGTAAGATTTGTTATTTGTTTACTGTTTCCAGCTTAGCCCATGATGGCTCTAATGAAGGGCTAGTTGTGTTGAAAAGATGACTGTACCACAATTGACAACCTGAGAATGAAAGAGGGAGAGAAAGGAAGTATGATCTCACTTCTTTTTCTTACTCTTCTAAAGAATGTCTTTTATACCTCATGCCTTTTATGTTGGTGTGTTTAGTCATATTAGGTATATGGAAAACAGCAGCCAGGCATCATGGGTCTTAATAGTTAATGGCCTGCTATAGGAGGTTGCGGTCAAAGCAGAGCTTAGGAGAGGAAGTCACTGATGTAATACAAGTACAATAGCCTTTGGTTTGGGACTACACTTCTTCTTCTCGTCAGCTGGAGTCGTGAAAAGAGTTTTTGTGACTGAGACTTTCCAGGCTTTGGTGTGGGAAAACCGATCTTACATCAGTTTAGCCACATCACAGGAACCACAGATGCTTAGACGGTGTCCAAAATCTCAACTAATGTAAAGAAACAAGGATTTAAAAGACAGAATTTTTAAACATGCACAGTATTTTTGGTTGAGTTATTGTTTTTACTGTGGCCTAAACTGAGTTATATAAAGTAGAGAGTATTAGTTTAAAAAGTCATGTTTGGGAGTCTAACAGTCTGAGCTGAACTTTAACTGAGGTTTAGATTCTTGTAATGGAACATCACAGACAGTTGAGAATATGGCAGGGTAATGAGAAAGCTAACACATCCTGTACTGCCAAGACAACTTCCTGTTGGTTTTGTTTCCTTTTTGACTAAGGCTTTATATAAAACTTTGCTGACCTCTATGGTTTTAAAAATGCATGTACTACCAACTGTTTGACTTGAAAACATTGTGTAACATTAATGTTGTTGACGTTATTATTGAGAAATTCTTAATATTTTTAAATTATGTGTGAACGACTGAAAACCTTACGAGATTTTTGGCCATTTTGTGTAGCTTCACGGTATTTCAGATAATTTCCATAATAGCCAGCAGAGGGCAGTGTTTGCCAGGGACTGAAATTGCTTACTGGTTCCTTTCTGTCTTAGTGATCTCTAAACACAGAGGTGTCTTCTGATTGGGAGAATAGTGAAAAGTGTTTACAGCCTCATGTTTCTAGTATGGTTTATGCATAAACCTATATTGACATGATACTTTGTTAACTTTGTTACTTTGTTAATATAAAAAAGGTTCCACTGTGTTTTTTGGACATGATACCAGGTTTGGGCATTTACCATGATATTTTTTAAGTATGTTGGTGTACCATTTGAATACAGTGTTATATAAATACTATTCAATTTTTGTATTGCTATCTAAAATGGCACATGTCCAAAAAACATAAGCAAGTTGATTTAAATATTTAAAGATTGTTCAATGATTTTCTGACATATGCACCAAGTCTGCCTTTTAATAGTTGGCTTATAACATCTACGTCATTTAAAGCAATTTTTTGTTCCATCTAAAGGCCTTTGCTAAAGTACACTTGTAAATGACTAATCCCATCTGCTCCTTTAGTACATTCTGTCCCTGCTCATGTACTTTTTTATTCTGCCAGTAATTCATGTCGCTGAAACTCAGAATAACCAGTTAAAAATATTCTATATGTCACTTTAAGGTTCAGCTATGTTACAAAATAGTTGAAGCATTACTGGAATTCGTCCCTGAATGGCAAATGACTAAGACTGTTTGCTTAAAATAGATGTCATATTCATTCAACATCCTCAGAAGCTTATAACACACCATTAGATTTATATTAATATTATATGACTTTGGAATTAGGTGCTTTGAGGCACTGCACATGCTCCAAACTACTGTCGCTGAGGTAAAACCCACTGTTTGTCTCCCAATCTTGGTTTCCTCATTAGGAGTTTGAGGTCAGCGTTTAGAATGTAACCAGAGTACAGTAGTCTGACCTAAATATTCCTCTATAGACCTAAAACCAAACTTTTACTGTTTTCCAGTAAATGGTCCTGTTGAGAGAAAAGAAAAAACCTTAAACCAGCCTAATTAGCTGGTTAAGCTAGTTTCCCTAGACTAGCTAACTTATGGATAGTTCACCCAAAAATTAAAATGCTGTCATAATTACTCACCTTCATGTCTTTCCAAACCTCATAAGACATTTGTCATCTTCAGAACACAGTTTTTTTTTTTTTTTTGAATATTTTATTTCCTTTTTATTTGGAACTTGATGGATGTCATCTGATACAGTATGAATGATAAGTGGTATGAATATAGTGTTATCAGTACAGACTTGATACCAGACATGTCACAAAAAATGACTCACACTAAGCAGTGCTGTATTAATGGGACTTTTGTTTAGAATAAGATTTTGTGCTTAATAAGAGGCATCTGTTATGTGTGAGATGGACATAGAAAACAACTCCCTTCTGACTGGCTTCAGTGTCGTCAGGTTGACCTTTGACCTCTGATCCTTTAGTCTGTCTGTTATTCTCCATATAGCTACCCCTACAGACCTAGACACAGGATGTAACTGATAGAATAGAATGTGTATTAATATAAAAAAAAATAAAAAAAAAAAAGAAAAAATAATAAAATAAAAAAAAAAAGAATGTTAAAGCGATAGTTCACCCAAAAACGAAAATTTTATGTTTATCTGCTTACCCCCAGGGCATCCAAGATGACGGTGACTTTGTTTTTTCAGTAGAACACAAATTATGATTTTTTTGCTTCAGGCGTTGCAGTCTCTCAGCAGTACAATGCTTGGCAATGGTAACAGAATCTATGAGAGAAAAAAAACATGCACAGAAAAATCCAAATTAAACCCTGCGGCTCGTGATGATACATTGATGTGTAAAGACACAAAACGATCGGTCTGTGCAAGAAACTGAACAGTATTTATTTCCTTTTTTTACCTCTGATTCACGCAATGTTCAAACTGTTAGAACTCTTGTGAACACACTTCACAGCAGCCTGTATAATCTTCTTCTTGTGGCTTTATGGCACCTACCGCCACCTATCTCTCAAGTGGACCATTGACACTCCTGATTGAGATTGTAGATAGAGTGTTAATGGGCCATTTGAGATATAGGCTGAATCAGAGGTAAAAAATAAAAATACCTTTATAAAAACTGTTCAGTTTCTTGCACAGACCGATCGTTTTGTGTCTTTACACATCAATGTATCATCACGAACCGCAGGGTTTAATTTGTATTTATCTGTGCATGTTTTTTTCTCTCTCTCATAGATTCTGTGACCATTGCCAAGCATTGTAAAGCTGAGACACTGCAACGCCTGAAGCTAAAAATCATAATTTGTGTTCTACTGAAGAAACAAAGTCACCTACATCTTGGATGCCAAGGGGGTAAGCAGATAAACATCAAATTTTAATTTTTGGGTGAACTATCCCAAACTAGTCATTTAAAACACAACAAACTCTCACAGAAGCATTTGCCAAATTTCCAGGAGATGCATGACAAATGAACACATTTTGTGTTCTAAATTAAGCTCAAAATATCAAAATTGTTTGATCTTTTTTGACTGGAAGGAATTATAGTCTAATGCTAAAAATCTTTGCTCATCCTACACTACACGATTTTTAGAAATCTGTCAACTCTGACTGCCCAAAACCTGCAGACTGGCTTTGACTTTTAGTAACTAATGTTGTATAGGAGTATGATGTATAACGTTGAGTATAGGAGCATGGACGTCCTTAAAATCAACATTTTATGATCATTTTATGAAGCACATCATCATTTTATGAAGCACAATACACAAAAAGTATTCTATTTGCTTCGCAAAATTATGATTGAACCATTGATGTCACATGTGACTGTTTTAACAATGTCCTTAGTATGTTTCTGTGCCTTGAAAGTGGTAGTTGCTTTGTTGTATATGGAGTGTCAGAAAGCTCTCAGATTTCATCAAAAATGCCTTAATTTGTGTTCTGAAGATGAACGAAAGTCTTTGGGGTTTGGAACAGCATGAGGGTGGGTAATTAATGACAGAATTTTCATTTTTGGGTGAATTTTCTTTTTTAAATGTGTCCAAACCATTTAATCCAGTGTTGCTATTGCAGTATATAAACAATACTAAATAAAACTGAAAAAAATAAAACAGCAAAAAAATAATAATAATAATAATAATAATAATAAAAGTAATATACAATATAAATAATATATGTTCCCCTTCCCCCCTTTTCATTGTGGACTTGAGAGCAGAACTCAGTTTCATTTGTCTTTGATTCCTGAATCCCACTGAGAGCTGGGCCAAATGCACCAGAGTGTTCTGCCAGCCATATTTTTAGACACTGTGCCAGCCCACGGGAAATAGATTTCTGTATTTATCTTTATCCAGAGGGAAAGGAAATAACTGCAAACCAAAAAGCTACAACTCTAGTTTGAAACGTACATTCCTCTACTGCCCAATAAAACGGTTCCAGCTAGGATTCGTTTACAGGGCGGATTCAAGGGGCTCCTCCACAACACATTCTGTCAAATTCATTAAAACCTCCACAGAATGCAAACTTTACTTTGGAGCGATCGCGTTGTCCGTGTTGTAGCAGCTCCATGTGTGCAGATGCTGTGTATTTGCTTATGAAAGGGCATATTTGAGCTCTGTAAAAAATACAGTTCACATCTTGCCTCAGGCCTCAAGCCTTGGTACTTGAAGGACAGGACCTTTGAGTTAAGTTTAGGATGAGGGTTAGTCTACTACACAGTGTTTTTGAGTCTGGCAACATGGCCTCAGAATGGTCAGGATTCCTCTCAGGTCTGCAAGGAATGTGGAACATTTGATGTGCCAATGCTAGTGACGCACACGACTGACGGCAAACATTTCCTTTCACCTGTCCATTTCCCTTCAGGCTGGGGTCCTGTGCAGAAAAAAAACATGTTGGATGGCATCATTTTATTGTATCTTGTTCAGGGGACTCAGCGTTGGAATTTATCTTGGATTAGGGAGTTAAATGACTCGTGTATTTCATGTTCGGCTGGCTGAACTGCACCACATAGTGCCAGAAGAAATCACGGCATATTGCGTCAAAGCAAACAGAAAAACGAACAGAAATGAATGATGTAAATCAGGTCCACCCTGCCAAATGAGTGACATCAACTTTGCCAGAGTAAACCATTATGGCCCATGTTACCATGTCAGCAGACACTGTTTGTTTTTAAAATCGCATGGTGGAAACTCAAAACACAGAGCGCTGCTGAGCTGTTGTCCATGCAAAACCAGCTTACTTTCCACTTCCAGACAATATCACTTTCAGACTCGGGACCCAAATGCCCTGAGTTCAGTGCCTTAGGGCAATATTAACAAATACCACTTTTCCTTTTCCTGTTCTCCATCATGGTAAGAACTGCATCTAACATTAGGCCAGACACAGCACTGCCTTGACCAGGAAAATGCTTTAAAAAGACAGTTCAGCCATAAATGAAATTGCTGTCATCATTTGCTCACTCTGATTTTGTTCCATATACTTTATTTCATCCATGGAACACAAAAAGAGAAGGTTTGTAAACTGTCAGTGCTGCTTTCTTGCATACAATTTAAGTGGATGACGACCAGAGGAAATTAAGTTTCAAAAAGACTGGCAAAAAAGGAATAATAAAAGAAGTTTATATGTGTGAACTATTCTGTCTTTGAAGCCATACAATAGCTTTCTATAAGAAAGAAACTGACATTTAAGTATAAAAATCTTGGACACAATTTTCTTAACTGTATAAAACAGTAAACTATTCCTTATATCTGGAATACACTGTACAACTCTTTCCTATTTTTATTTTTTTGTTTGTTTGTTTATTTGTTTTTTCTGTAAGATTTCTTTTTTGACATTTTTGCCTTTATTATGATAGAAAAGATCAGAGCTGACAGGAAGCAAAGTGGGAGAATGATAGGGGGCAGGATCGGGCAAATGGCTTTGAGTTGGGATTCGAACTCGGGACGCCTGTAGCGCAACAGATTCCCAGATTTTTGCCCTAGTTACTGAAAGTCAAAGCCAGTCTGCAGGTTTTGGGGAGTCGGAGTTGACAGATTTCTGAAAATCGTGTGGTGTATGGTGGGAACAGATTTCTAGGCTTGGACTATGATTCCTTCCAATCAGAAGAGATCAAATATGTTTGATATTTTGAGCTGATTTTAGAACACACGCATCTCCTAGGCAAATGCTTCTGGGAGAGTTTGTTGTGTTTTAAACAACTTAACTTTCCTTTATATTCTATTCTATTCTATACTATACTATTCTCTTCCATCAGTTATGTCCTGTGTCTAGGTCTGTAGGTGTAGTTACATGGAGAATAATGGACAGACTAAGGGATCAGAGGTCAAAGGTCAACCTGACGACACTGAAGCAGAAAAAAGTATTTTTCTATGTCCATCTCACACATATAAGATGGCTTTTATTAAGTACAACATCTTATTCTAAACAAAAATCCCATTAATACAGCACAGCTTAGTGAGTGTAATTTGTTGTGGCATGTCAGGTAGTAAATCTATACTGATAACACTATATTCATTCAACTTATCATTCATACTGTTTTGGTTTGCATCCATCAAGTTCCAAATAAAAACGCAAACAATCAAGTGAAATGAAGTTCTTTTTTATATATAAAATCTATATATATATAAAATCTAAAAGTCAGTAAAAACAGACACTAAAGCTGCTTTCTGACCCCTGAGCTTTCCAAAGAGCCCTGTTCTAATAACACATATTCATGGTTCCCAGATGGACACACTCTCTCACACTCATACACACAGATTCCCCCACAGCATAGCATTTATTGACTCACAGCATACTGTTACTTTCGTCATGTAACGCCTCCAAACTCACGCAGGCTCCTCCATTTCCGTTTTGTGGTTGTTTCCCATCTCTCTTACCTCCGTCCAGACAGATTTAACAGAAACGCAGACAGGCTAGAGTGATCACAATTGCGTGTCTGAGGAAGTGAGGTGGCATTATGTGTGAATTCGACAGGTGAGTGTGTGCGAATACTGTACGTCTCACTTACATCCTGGGCAAACAGGGACGGATCGCAAAAATGCTCCCTGAGCTCAAACCGTAGTTGTGAACCGGGCCTATTTACAGACGCTTCGTTCATTCGCCACAAAGCGTTGTTTCTCCTCGCAAACCAGTTTGAGCCGACCCCACTGCTGGACATAGCTTCAGCATCAAAAGATATTTTTAATAAAGTGGTCAACAGCAGTTGCGCAAACATTCTAAAGTAGCTTACGAAAACAGCCGCTCGAACGGCCGTAGAGAGAGAAGCCTTCTTATGTCCGCTGGAATGTTCGTAGGGCCCCGTTTCACCACCCTCACAGACACAGGGGCTCTTTGTAACCATTCACTGACCACACAGTACACCAGATCGCTCTGGAATTCTGGGGTTGTTTGTCCTGCAGCATGCAGGACCTGTTTATTTTCTTTGACATTTTTCAATACAGTATGTACTATTGGAGTTTGTCTAGCTGTCACAGTTAATCCTGTGAACCTTATGAAGTAAAATTAGAAATAGACTTTATTGAGTTTCTGAAGTTAGTTAGGAAAATGTTTGCCTTTAATTTTGAAGTTCAAGTTTAGCTGCGTTGAATATGGCGACCTGCTTTTAACAGCTCCAGAGGTGATGAGGAGAAATCTGTGTGACATTTCAGAGCTCTCACGGATGTTGTGTGTGGTATGGGCAACATTGTGGGATTATTACAGTAGTTTACATTTCCCTAAAACAATGAAGCAGTGTGAGGGTGAAAAAAAAAATAGTCAACCGGAAAAAGAGTGTTTTCTAACCTTTAATGCCCTCATATTTTCAAAAAATCTCCTTTAAATCTTGAACACGAGAAAATGATTAGAGGGCCCCTGTCGGGCCTAATGCGGGTCATTCACTGACGGATAGACTCCAGAAGTTGGAGAGATACCAAGAGTTATCCAAGGTGAACATATAATTTATACACACATACATACACCTTGCATATAATTAGTATTTTGTTTTAAAACTCATAATTAACCATAATTATTTACCCAACCTGAATTATCTTTCATTTAACTAATTTGTGGGTGTATTTGGCATGTTGCAATAAACTAATTTTTATTATCTAAGAAAGTTTATGTGTGTGTGCGTGTGTGTACATATATATGAACATAATAGCAAATATAAAAGAAGATAAAACATTAAAATTCATGGAAATTAAATGCATTAATTAAAAGTTGACTTTAAATGTGTATAGACTGATTTGATTATATAACTCGTCATAAAATCTTAAGTACTTTGGAATGTAAATAATCTTTCCTAATCCTGATTACTTATGAAGTATGACTTCCAGGTTTATTTTCTGTAAATGACTTCAAATCACATGTAAGATGTATTGCTTCTCTGTGCCTTTGAAATAAACGCAGACATCTGGTGACGGAATCGTTGGTATCCGAGGTGTCTGGGGCAGTGAATAACTATTGAATGACATCTAAACAGAGTTGCTCTGATGCAAGGCCTGTTTTAAACTTCACCCATGATGTACGCCTTAATGTCACATACCTCTCTTCCTCAGTTCCTTTGGCAGCCTAAACAATTACAATGACTTCACCCCCTCTCGAGTTCTGCCATAATAATAGCAGGGTATGTGTGTGTGAGTGTCTGCACATCCTGGAAGCAGTCTGTTTGTTTTATTTGAACTGCATTAAGTGGGGCTAATATTTGGAACAGTGACTAACCGATCTATGATTAAAGAATGCAGGGCTTTTTGTCCACGCTGTTACTGTGTGGACTGCGATTTGGAGAATTATCCCATTTCCCAAGCTTTCCATTCAGCACTGCGCCAAAGACGTTTGAAACAGCACGTACTCTAATCATGGTAGAACTTCGGTTGGGTTTCATTCCACAAAGAGTATGATAAATTAAACCCTTTGATTTATGAAGAAAAAACTAATTCCACAAAAATGTGTTAGCTACTTGTTTTTCATCTGGCTATGTAATGTACTCCCATCTGGTTTAGTCAGATCAGGCTCTACATGTATTTTTCAGGAACTCAGGGTTAAGAGGTCGCAGAGTTATTGAACGCACGGTTATCTCTGGAAATGAACGTGTGGGAGAAAACATGTTTTTAAGAGATTAAAATAGTTTCTCTTTTCTGCCTATCAGAGAGAGCAGAGGTAAAGTGTCCACACAGGGAGGCCGTAAATCACTCTCCCAAAGTCGGAATGTCCCTTTTCTTGGCAAACAGTACACGCTGTAGTGCAAACAGTTCTGGCATTTACTACGCAGATTTTTACCCGATTGTGCCAAACTGTAAAAAAAAAAAAAAAAAAAAAAAAACGGCATTTATCATGTCAAAAAAATACTCAGGCCCTGCATGCTTATGTTTGCCCACTGGGGCCTGTCCTGTCTGAGCTTATCAGGCTGGGTCAGCGTTTATTCAGCATTATCCACCCTTTTCATTACCTACATCAAAAACATACAGTATGACCTTAAAAACAATAAAAATAAAATAAAATAAATATTTTATTGCACGATACTATAATGTACTAAAATAACTAAACCACTGAAAATATATAGATATTTAAAATTATTTACAAACTGATAACTAAAACTTTGAATACAATTAAAAAGAAACTGCATGTCTGAAACTGGGAGATTTTCTGTGCCACTCTGTAACATTGCTGAATGAGGTGCAAGCCCCAGGAGTTCCCAGATGAAAGTTATGTGTTTCAGTAACGTCGGTGGTTTACAAGCTCAGGGATCAAACTATAGGCTGGACGAATGGGTGGTGGTGAACTCACGGCATTACTGTTTTTATATTCTCACCCTCTTCCCAAGGCTCCAGTTATTAAACTCAAAACAGATGAGACCCAGACCTGACTTCTAGCCACCTTTTTATCTTGATCCCCAGGCACTGAGATATAAATCTGAAATGCACAAGTCTCAGAGGATGCAGAGTGGGTAATTCCCAAGTTTTCTGCTGACCTCTATTCAAGGTGTGCACCTCTGAAACAATGACTTCAACATGGAGGTGGATACACACACACACAAAGTAGCTGTGAAAAAAAAAAAAAAAAAAAAAAATCAGGTCAGCAGCTTTACAGAGATTTTACCCAAAGCCACAGAGATTATGAGAGGTGGGTCTGGATGTTGGGACTGCACACACCTTATGATTCACATTTTCTATTAAGAATATGCATATTTACCAACTAAATAATAAGCAAAAGCAGTAGTAAAAATAAGAAAATAAGTAATAAAAATAAAACAAAAAAGTAATCATAAAACAGTAGAAAAATAGTACCCATATTTTAAAATTAATAATATATATAAATGTATTTATGTACAATGCAAAAGCCTCTAAATGCTGTCTGAAATTTTCATCTAAAATGAGCATTTTTATCAAGCTGCTATGTTTAGGTTCAGTAATTTTACTCTAATAGCAATGTATAGATCCTTTTCTAAACAATTAAAGTGAAATAACTGAACATAAATATATATTATGTAGGGCCAGGTAAAAATTCTTATTTTAGAAGAAAATTTCAGAAGGCATTTAGAGACTTTTGCATCTGAACTATTCATATATATATACAGTGCATTAAGAAAGTATTTAGATCCCCTTCACTTTTTTCAAATGTGTTATGTTGCAGCCATATACTACAATTGTTTAAATTCTAAAAACTGGATTTTAGAAATGTCTGCAAATTTGTAAAAAAGAAAAAAATTAAATATCACCTTTACATTTGCCTTACTTCTGTGCCCTGACCTTTCAAAACTTGCCGTTTGTGTTCTTATAACAAAATCTTTTTTCAGCTTCAGATAGTGACTGATATATCAGCCTTTAATTGCCAAGCCAAAGACGACCAACACAATGCAAGAGAGTAACGTCATTGCATTACAACAGCTACTGTAAGTTCATAAGTTCAGAGTGCTATCTGGTCATTCTCTGAATCTGACCTACTTGAGCTCACAAAAATACATGTGTCATTGCATCATAAGAATCTAAATGTGTTTAAAGTGACCTGAAGGCCTGAACTCTTGACACAAAGCAGAATAACCATGACGCAACCCACACACATTGTGTCTTTGTAATGGCCATGTTACTAATAACAGCACAGCATAAATGTACTTGTACAGACAGTTCAAGAAGACCCGACATCTGCACTGTGGCCTGCCAGTGTCCTTGCTTTTGCAAGTGTGTGAGCGAGACGACTTCTTTGGTGGTTGTTTCCGCCACCCACCGCCGCCGTGTGTGGCTGAGGAAGCCTCAAGACCTCCAGCATGTTCTTGGAACTGTTGCTTAGTAACTAGTGACATGCTTAGGATAAATAAGTAACTAAAATGAAAGCATAGTGCTAATATGACAACAACAGTGGTTTGGCCTGCATGAAACGCACTCTTGTTGGCATCACTATTGATAAACTATACACTCAAGGCTCATGTGGCCTTCCTGCTCCCTTTCAATCTCTGCGTCATCATACCACACACAGGTTTACACAGATACTAAAACCCATACTGCTATTAGGCAAAATGACCAACAGACGCAATCACACATATGCAAAACCCATTAGCACTTTTGCCAGTAATGTTACGATATATGGTTTTTACCCAAAGTGGTTTCAGGATAAAACCAAAGCAACATTTCCCTGCTATTATTCAGTCAGTCATGTGTAAAAAAGCCAGACCTGCTGTTTAGAATGCGACCAACTTACCACCAGCAAAGATAGGCTATATTAATCATTCTATGGTGATTTTGCTGCAGGCTGCCTAAACAGACAGTAACGCATGCACATGCTGCAGCAGACAGAAGCAGACATCTGTTGTGCATCCCCTGTGTGGGCCGATGGTTTCAGGTCAGGTTAGTGATGTAACGGATGTGAGCAGGAACTGTTCATTCATAGAGAGCTGATGCCTTGGGGTCTTAAGACTCTAAAAATAGCTCTGTTTAGATTCAGCCGACTGACTGAGGAATCTCTTCTTTATTTTTATTAGTCTGTTTCGACCTCCCCTGCTGAGTTCCTTCTCTTTTCTTCCGTTCTTGCCCTCATCTGTTTCTAAGACTATGTACAGCTGAATATAAAAAGACATTAATTTAAAAAAGGTTTGTGAATTTCTGTATTCAAAAACGATGCGAAACTTTGAATTGAGTTAGCAAACAGGTTGGAGAATTTAAATATAATAGAAAAAAAAATGGAAATTCTAAAAAAAAAAATGTTTATGCACAATTTAACTAGAAGAGAAGTTTGGTCAAGACAAGTTTAAAAGGAAAAAGTTTAAAAATCTATTATGTTTGAAATTTCATTGGCTTTATGGATAAAATTAACAACAAAAACAATGAATGACAGAAACAATGAACCATAGAAATAATGAATGAATGAAAAATACAATCAAACGATGGATTGAAGGATGGATAGAATGACTAACAGACAGACAGATGGATAGGTAGTTGGACTGACAGATATACAAACGATAGGTAGAACGATAGGCAAAGTGTCAAAATGTACAGACAGAACAATAGATAGAATAAAAGATAGGCCGATAAAATGATAAACAGACAGATAGAAAGATGTGGATGGATGGATGGATGGATGGATGGATGGATGGATGGACTGACTAAAAGGTACAGTAGAACAATAGGCAGATCTTTGGATAGACAGGTAGAATGATAGACAGAATGAAATATAGATAGAACTATAGGCAGAGTGACAGATAGACAGAGGCAAGCATGCAGGGGATGGATGGATGGATGGATGGATGGATGGATGGATGGATGGATGGATGGATGGATGGATGGATAGATAGATAGATAGATAGATAGATAGATAGATAGAGTAGAGTTATTTAAAAAATAAATAAATAAACAATTATATAAAAAGATAGATAGATAGATGCCTACACTGCCTGCCAAATAAATGAATATAAAAAATAATATGAATGTAAAAAGTGTATACTGTATGTATGGTTTATAGAAATCGTTGCATGTGTGCAAACCAAGAAATCCTAATGTGAGAGAGTATGTGATCTATTCAGGTGTTTACAGATCACAGAAGCAGTCTAAAAGTTTCATCTGTGACCTTTAACCTGTGTTGAAGGTGAGGAAGTGTTGAGTGAATGGTGTGGAAGTGCTCAATGAGGGGTGTGTGAGGAGTACTGGGTCGTTAAAGCAGCAGTCTAGCCGTACGCCACACAGCTCTAAGCTTCCCATAAGGCAGGAAATTCCTCCTATGGGCCGTTCCACACCTGCACAAACATATCGTGCCATAGCACGAGCGAAACTCTACTACTGACACCCAAACAGGTCATGCAAACCACACAGACTAGATTTAAGATATGTCTGCACTTTATTCTCACTCATGTAAACACACACAATGATTATGAAGGTCCTAAGAGAGTGAATGTATGCATTTTATGCAGTAGAGTTTAAGAAAATTAATACATTCATCTTCTTTGCCATTACTGAATAATTGCTATATACACTATAAATTCTATATTATGTATAATACATGGTTCACTGCAAAATTAACGTTCTTGAATTTATTCACCCTGATGTCAAAAGACTTTCTTTATTCCATGGAACACAGAAAATGATTTCTATGAATATCCTGGCCATTCTTTTCAATATAATGAAAGTAAATGAGGACTGGGGCTGTCAAGCTTCAAAGTGATAAGAACTAACAATAAGGCTATCATAACAATATTTCATATGACTCATGCACTAAGTCTCCTGAAATCATATGATAGGTTAGTGTGATGAACAGACTAAATTTTTCACTGAAAATCTTGGTATCTGCCCTAGGTCTCCTTGGTAAGTTCATGTGTTAAATGGTGATGTCTGATTTCTGAATAGATCATTCTTTTAAAGCAGATCTTTCAACAGATCAATCCATTCAGTTCACAAAACCTGATTGATTCATTCACAAATTGGATTTGGTTTCTCAAGTTTAACTCACTGACTCTGTTCTGTTTCTCACACAAAGCTATGGTTGAAGATTTGTTAATATAGTGTTCAAGTAGTATGCAATATGTCATGTCCTTTTTGAATCTTAAAAACCCCAATCCACATGCTCTGCATTTGCACAGAAAAGAGCAACCAGCACATTATTCAAAATATCTTCTTCTTCAGAAAAAAAATCATACAATTTGGAATGACATGAAAGTGAGCAATTGATGTCAATTTTAATTTATGGGCAAACTATACCTTAAACTTCATCTGCTATAGTATATCTGTAATAAAGCTGACCATGTGAGCTAAAATTTTCTTGTTTTAAAACACATATACAATTAAAGAAATTATATACGGAGGGAAAAAGTACCATGTTCTAACAGTACCAACGTTTCTTTCTTTCTTTTGCTTTTTATTTAAATTTGACCTGTCAGTCAAACCATGACATTATTGTCTTTACATCATGTCAAATGTTAAAATGAATTTGCTGGCTGGTAAAATTAAAAAGCCGTAACACACCAAGATCCTGCAAAAATGTGTTTTCAAATTCTGAAACATAAACACTGCTTGCTATTTTCCTTCAAATAATTTGCTATCAGGCTATGCCTCCGTCTCCTGCTCCCTTCTATATATTTTTTTTCTGTTATTTTTTTCCCCCTGTAGGCCATGCTGTGAGTTATTAAGGCACTTGGGTCTGTCTGGTTTTATTTCCAGAGTCTCGTTTTTCTTCAGCAACAGCAGCTGGAAACAGTGCCGCCTGACACATTGCCAGCTCTCACCGACTGGTTCCTCTGCTTCCCTCTGACAGGAGCAAAGGCTACGGCCCAATGCTTACTCAGAAACAGAGACCCTGAGGTACCAGACATAGTGAGATGGAAAGGATATAGGGATTCCAGACGTGTCTCAAGATCAGGAGACACTACAGTATGGACCTAAGTGGGGGCTGGACCTCCACTACATGAACAAATGTTAACCAAACAGCATCAAGTCCTATCTACTGCAATACGGAGTGATCGACATGCTGGCTTGGGAAACAAGCATTGCTTCATCATTAAGTAATGTACAACGTAAGTTAAGATGTTCTTAAGAGCATGATTTGTAATTGTCTCAGAAATCCAGCTTAAGTCTTTTATTAACATTCCCTCTGATTCTGTCTGGCCTGTGGATGCAGGGGTGTGTGAGTGTAGCAGTGAGTGAGTTTATGGTGAGAGAAGTCAACAGCGAGCTGTGAGAATGAGTGGAGAGCAAACACACATGCAGTATACTAACATCACTTCAGACGTCATCAGGACCAAACATGAGAAAGTGAAAAACCCCTGTCTCACCAAAATGTCAAAAGTAAATGGTCCGATAAAGACAAGTTACGCATCAGTACAACAGTATGGGATCAGTATGGGATATTTGAATAAAGAATTGGAGAACTACAGGCACAGCTGTATGCATTTTTACTGTAGAGTTCATTGAGTTAATCATATATACCTTGTAAAATTAATATTAGGGCAATATGACAATACATAACATAAAAAACACATTAACATATTTCTTTGCTTCTTGTCTAAATAAAAATTAAATGTAGTATTTTATAAAAGAAAAGTATTGTATAATGTATAAAAATTGTATATTGTATAAAAATAAATAGTGTGAATTGTATATGTAAATTGTATTTTTAAGTTGTATAAATGTAGAAAATACCTTTAAAATAAAAGGCACATAAAATTGCTATTTAGCTTTTTCATTTATTTTAGTTTTTGTAATATTTGTAACATTTCAGTTAGTTGTAATATTTAATATTATATTTTATATATTAAATGTAATATTTACATTATTTTATTCTAGCGTTATTTCAGTAAATGAAAACAAATTTTAATAGTTTGAGTTTTAGTTACCAAAAACACTGATTGACTTCTAAATCCACTTTTTCAATGTGTAATCAAAGCTTTACTATGAATTATCTTCATCTTCAAAAATTACTGATGCAATTAATTGTGATTATGTGTGGTGCAATTGTGATTCATCAGATTAAAAAATGTATAATGTATGTAATTAATTGTGATTATGTGTGATGCAACTGTGATTCATCAAATTAATTAGTCAATCAGAATATCACACAATTAATTAGATTACTTTTTTACAGCCTTAATAAATTTTACTTCAACTTAAGGGTTTGTCTCCATTCCCATTGTTGTTTGTAATATATCCAGAGATTACATGGAAACAAAGTGATAGACAAGGTATAGGAACACCACTTTAAAAAAAAAAGATAAGTCAAGAGAAAACACAGCATCTTATTTTCCTTCTTTAAAAAAACTTGCCTATAGAGGTTTTAGCAACTTTCCAGAATGTTCAAAAGCATAAGTGTTGGAATGCCTGGACACAGGAGAATTCTGGGGCTGTGAATACAGTAGGCCCTCAGTGTGGATCTTGAGCAACAGGACCCCCTGCATCACTATATACAATCACACAGTCAAGTCAGTACCCAGCATCAAACGGTCAACCCTCTTTAAATCTTCCATGTGTACACATTTCCAATCCTCTGTTGCAAACAAATCAACACATAAACCACGTCTCGCTTTCTAAAATACAAAGACAACTACCTGTAGAGAACAATGCGCACTGAACAAATCAATGATCTGATTTGAAACTTAGTCTCAATACTTTAAATAATCCTCAATTGCTAATTGTTTTTAAAAATCTGCTGAACAAACTGCCACCAGCTATCAAGAACAGGACAAACTGTGTCCAACCCTAAAGCTTCACGTCATTTTGAGCTATTTCCAGAGCATAAATCTCAGGCTTTTAGCACCATTACACATATATGCACGCAAGAAAACAGGCAATTTGATTGAACCATGGGAGATCCTAAACAGAAACAGACCTGCTTTTCACAAGCTCACGCAAATTTTACATAACTCTCACCTAAGTGCCATAGGTTAAATCTTGCTGGAGGGAGAAAAACCCCCTCGTGAGGCCCTAAGATAAAAAAAAAAAAAAAGAAAGAAAGAAAAAACATACTGGTTTTATGAGTTGCTTTTATATTGTAGGGTCATATTAGTATTACCTGTAGCTTTAGTGCTCAGTTGTGACATCCACTGTCACATATTCACTTTGACTACATTACCTTTTCTCCTGGATCTTTACTAGATTCCACATTCTCAGCGAGAAAAAGAAGAACAAACTGTAGTGCACAATGATAGATTTTGATGAGACTGTAGGAGGAACTCGGGGGGGGGGTTGATTTTTGCAGACCACTGACTAGCCCGTGGCGTATGTTTAGTGAAGGTAAAAGAATACTGTTTAGTATGAGTCATGCCCAGACAGACAGTGCTGCTCTCAGGGGCTCCTTCACTGACACAGACAATACTGCTCTGCATCCAAATGGATGTCTGCCAGACACATCAGCCAGATAGATCCAGATTCCAAACAGGCCATGTAATCCACCCGTTTTCCTTCGTCCCTGGCTTTTGCTGAAAAAGCAACACAAATAATCAGAGCCAAGCTGTATAAATGACAGATTCACTTACATGACAGTCTCAGGGGGCTTTAAAAAATAGTTATATGTTTTATTAGTATTATTTATTAATTCATTAATTAAAATGTAATACATATATATTTTTTTTTGGACTGACCAAATTTGTGCGTTGGAATCAATTAATTCTTTCAGCGTT
The DNA here is from genome assembly GCF_018340385.1 of Cyprinus carpio. Lineage (NCBI taxonomy): Eukaryota > Metazoa > Chordata > Actinopteri > Cypriniformes > Cyprinidae > Cyprinus > Cyprinus carpio. The sequence continues at coordinate 14,877,199 of NC_056616.1, forward strand.
TTACACACACACACACACACACACACACACACACACACACTTTTTTTACATAATAAAGAAATATAATAGTTTTTTTAAATAGTTCAAATGATTTAATGGTTATGACATTTCTGCTGGGTTTAAACAAACATTTGCGAGAAAGAAGTTTTGTTGAGGTCTAAATTCACAGCTATGTGAGTGTCAGTGGAATGTGCACATAATTATTCAGCTTTGTTTGACTGTGAGGGAAAACGCACCTGTGACTAAACATGACTGACCTCCAAAACCCCGGGTCAAATGCAATGGGTCAAAAGAACTATCTCTGTTTCCTCATCTCAGTGAATGTGATGAAACTTCACTCATCAAGTGGAAAGTTTGATTCCCTTGAGTTGAGACACAATATATTTAGAACTTTTCCATTCCAGGAAAAAAAAATAAAAATATCATGAAGAGCAGCGGGTAAACTAGTGACTTCACTATTACATAATAATTACATAAAAATTACATAATAACTTATCCACTATTATCTAACATCAGAATTATCCTACTATTATTTATTTTTCTTAAAACCACATTACTGATTAAACTTTTCCATTTTCTATTATCCACATATCTATTTTGGAGGCAAAAATGCAGCCTCCTGAACTAAATTAAGACATAAAACCTATAATTTATGTCACACATTTAGAGCTGATGGGGAGTTAATTCTATAGCTAGCATCTATGTCTATAATTATCTATAATTATTCAATTGCAGAGCCATATGATGACATCTCGCATTTCACTTAATTTGTTAGTAATTTGTAAATTAAGACTCACAAACTTAAGTACACATCCCAAAGTTTATCATGTAACCAATGAACACACAATGAACGTAACTTTCAAAGGTCACATTTACCATTGTTCAGTGAATTTTCACAGGCAGAATTTCAATAGAAATCCACAAGAATGAGAATTTTGCAAGAGGGTGAAAGATTATCCCAATTTTGCTAAAGTTTCTGATCAACAGAAAGCTGCTTGGTTCGAAAGTGACTTCTGTGTGAGCTGTGCTTAATACATTGTTTCAAAATGACAATAAACAATGCTACTTTTTGCTGAGAAATGGACCAAATTTGCAAATGTGATCGCACCTTAAGTGTTTTGATATCAGGAGCTACATTATGTTCGTTCAAGTCTTTCAACTTTCCTGTTTTGCCTTTAGAAATCTTCAAAGTATGTTTATGGTCAATATGAGCTGAAGTTAATCAGACATTGCCAGGAAGATCTGAGAGGTGATATTACCACTGGAATGAGGGTGTTCAAAACAAAACTATTACAAAGAGCCAGCATACTTGGACAATGACTCAAAAAACTCAAGGGTGGGTCTCTGGGTGTTTGTTATTTTGCAGAAAACATGCTATGCAATACCCTTTTTCAAAGGCTCATGATCAGTCAAGGCTGAGTGACCACACTGCATTAAGACTTTCACCCGGTTACACCCTTAAGACATACAATCAAGCCTGTCTTCTCTTTCCACAGGTCTGGGTTTTTAGCCTATCACATCTCATCTGATTCAGCAGCAGTGAGGTGGAGCTCTAATCTGAGCTGTGGCACAAATGTGCAACATCAGCTAATAAAGTTCAACATCTGAACCAGCATCTGTATCAGATTTGGGTCAGCTGCGTAGACTAAACAGGTGTCGGTTTTTCTTGCTCTTATGATTTTCAGTCTGAGAAAGATTCAGAAGGTGTTCAGCGTTATGACTACAGTTTCAGATGTTTAATGCTGACATCGCTATTTAAGCATGATGTCATTGTGTAACACTGGGTTGAAGTTCTGCCAAGCTTTAAGCATGATATAACTGAGATTTTTATTGTATTGTCATAACTATGCATGATATAAACAGGAAGCCAAAGGAAATGCATGAAGTCACTAAAATGAGAGTATCTGTGTACTGTAGAGGTCATATGCAATTTATCATGTGTGTTTTTTCTCACAATGGCTATTTAAAACCATTTACTCTCTACAGTGCATGTTAATTATCTTGTATATGTGTTTGAAGCTTTACAAGGCCTAATTGCTAGTACTTCCATTACTGAAAATAAACATGATGCGCTTTATGAACAATGACATTAAGGGTTGTTTACACAGCCTCTCTCGTAAACTGTGTCCTCTACAAATGTATCTTTATGGCATACTAACACTTCCTAATAAAAAGCAAAGCCTCAATTACAGAGTGTAGCTGTTTGATAAGAGCACACACATCCCTTAAGCCCAAAAGAGAGCTTATCTAATGAGGACAGTTGATTCTGAATTGTGAACATTTTTCTTTTTCTAATTAAACAAATGTGCAGAAATAATTAAATCAATTAAAGAATGAGCTTGTTTTCTGTAATATTTTATTACTCCACATATTATTATTATTATTTCCCAGTTAAAATAAATAAATAAGAGCTTCTAATTAAATTTCAGATTGTCTGAATGTAAATTCTAATTCTAATATAATTAATAAATTATAATATAATTTGAAGGTGTTAAAAAAAAAAAAAAAACGTAATTTCTTTTACTGTTAACATACCTGATCTCATTTGAAGTGAGAAGTGAATGTTATTCAAGGTCTGACTGTGATCATTAAGTAAATAAGCCATAACACCTGTAGGCCTTTTTAGGCTGTCAGACTCTGACAGTTCCTTCAGGAAAGGCAAAGCCACATGAATTTACTAGGTGAATGCAATGTTTTGAACTAAATATTCATTGGGGAAAAAAACAACATACCAGGTTCCTTTGATATCTTTGGATCAGGAGCAGTAAAATTGGGAAGGATAGCGGCGTATCACGCTATGAAACACCTGTTTTGGAAAAAATGGTAAAGAAAAACAGTTAAGTCACACTCCCTATGAATGAAACATTTACCTTGGCACATAATGAAACAAAAAAGGTAGATTTGACCAACATTACTCAAAACGTTTTCAGGAAATCAGTTAGGAGTACTTGCCAAATTACAACGAGAAAGAGAGAGAAAATGGTATTCCTGTTAAATCACCCAAAAGCAAACAACCGATGTCGGCTTATGAAAGACGGATAATGACTGTTTGGGTACACGGCTTCCTCGCTTTTAAACGAATGAGGCAAATTACACAAATAAATGAAAGGAAGTCAAGTTTCCGTCTCTCTTATTTTCATGCAGTCTATTGAATGCCAAATGAAGTTAACACCTGGGCAAATTGGAGAACTTGAAAGAAAGAGAGAGAGGAAAAGGGTTATTTTTGGATCCCAGAAGATTGACCTACTCTGCAACTCAATGTCTGAAGGTGGCATGCAAGTAGTTATAGATGACTGAAGACGCTGAAAGAAAACAGAGACTGTAGGATTGACATCTGGCAGGGTAGCGTGCAAGATTGGACGTGTTGTTAGTAGGTCAAGACTCGACAGTTGTCTGGAAAACGTCTCTTTTTTTTGGGCACCTCTGTTGCATGCTTTAATATTTTTTGCACAAACATGAGTTGCAAACTATAGCAGCAAGCATAATGATCTAGGCCTGAGCCCTCACAAAGACAACTGCGACTGTTTTTTTCATGTTGTTAACTCTTGACGTCACCTTCGTATTCGACATTCTGTTTTCGTTCTGTAATATCATGTACGGATAACACTGTGTGTCTTCTTTTGTACAGAACAGTAATCTTTGCCATGGGAGCAATCCTGCCCATGAACCCACATGAATTGCCTTTTAAGGGAAAGTTAGGCACAAAGACGGCCTGAGCTGAATAAGATGCCTTTCCAATGAGGGATTCACCACAAGCAATACTGCTAAAATAAAGACAAAGCTTTTTTGTGCACATCCTGTATTTTAATAACTTGGAATTTCAAAGCAAACCCATTCTGTAACACTCAAAGTCTGATCTGATTGTGTATAAAAAGTTAACCACAGATCCTTTAGGCATTTTATTGCATCTACATTGATTAAACAGGACAGAACAAACCTGGCTCTGAATAATCGAGTGCACTAGTAAAACCAAAGTGAATAATTATGAGGAACACATCTTAGATCTCAAAACTGACAAATCAGAAGTAACAGTAGTTGTACTTTTAATATATTTACCTACAGTATATTGTGTATGTTTACATCACACTGTCTTGAAAGTACAGGCACAAGAATTGTTTTAACAAAGTTGTATCAGGCTTTCAATTTGTGCTATGACATTTTAAAGCCAGTAAACCCGCTAACTTTCATTGGATACAATATTAAAAATGGATATCATGTAAGGGAACATGATTTACAAAAGTGCTATTTACGTCCCTGCTGAAAAAAACAATAGAAACATTGTAGAAATTCTAATGGTTTCCACTATAAACATCATTCCAAAAACATTACAAACCATAAATTTTTAACCATTAAAACCATTACAAATTGTTTCCTGTAGTGTGTGTTGGGACATATTCCATTAGGATTTAGTGGTTTTGACAAACAACCAACAGAAGGCAACCAGGAAACCCAGTGGGTCCATTACAGTTTCCATTAATACTGATTATAAGTCAAGTCCCATTATAACCAGTAAAAACCATTACAAATTTTGTAATGGTGTCTATTGTTTTTTCAGCAGAGGTAGAATTATCTGTCAAGAATGGTACAGTACAACCATGAAAATTATTATTGAAACACCATTACACCTTTAAATAATATTTTTTTAATTTAAATAATAATAATAATAATAATAAATAACTGTTAATTTATTTAAAAAAAAATATACATTTCATATTTTATAACTATAAAAGTTCATATAAATTTTACAACTATAAATTTTATTACAATATAATTAACAACTACTACCAAAACTTATTTTTGTTAAATAATGCAAAGCAGTTTAAATATGTGTAATGTACTAATACTTTCAACATCAAGCAAAAGCTACATTTTGGCCCTTTTTTACTTTGCGCTTGGCTTAAAATACGTTTGCATAATAATTAAGCTAGTTAGCATTTAGCATGTGTGGACAGACATTAACTTGTGTTGAACCCGGAACATTCCTTTACACAAACTGCTGAATGATGCAGTTGAGCCATGAATCATCAGGAAAATGCTGTTGAAGACAAGCCCCGGTGTTGAACGACAGGGCGAGGCACATTTAAGCAGTCATGTTTGTGAGGATTAGCGGAGAGTAAGCTAGCAGTGATAGATTCCTCACCGAATGAGCAGACACTTTCACTCTTTCCTAACCTCACCTCTGCACTGCTCTGACTCATAACATGTCTGTTATTCAGACTTTCTGCTTGATTATAAGTTGGGATAATACTGGAAAATACTCCTCATTTGCCAGGTTACCGTTACCTGTATGACTGCACTGTTTTGCTAATCTCCATTTTTGGCGCAGAGACTTTAAAAACTATGTGTGAGTTTGTATATGCTGTGTTAAATAGGCTGTGATGTGTTGCTAACTTAGCTGTTTTGCATGTTCTTTTTGACTGATGTGGTTGTGTTATGCCACATGTTATTGACCTTCATTGTTTGTTATTTTAACTGTCAGGTACGGATGCATCAGTCCTGAGTTTGTGGCTAAGAGATGTGTGTGTTGTGTGTCACCCGTCTACTATTTTCGCCCTGTTTTGGGTTAACATTCCTGTTCTGCTTGTGTTGGCACTGAAACTCTGTCCTGTACTGGTCATATGAATCAGAGCTTTTCATGGCTGCTGCCACAGACATCCACCCTTCGCTCTCTGAACACACTCTAGAAGGCCCATAAAGAGCAATTATATAACAGCTAACAGAGAGAAACAGACAGCAAATACTGTATGTACTGCAGTGAACTTCTAAAAACTTACCAGTTCATGCACTAAATATGAAAATATAAAATCAGTACTTTTACTAAGTGAAATTCAAAAAGTGAAACTTGTATATTATATTCATTCATTACACACAAACTGATATATTTCAAATGTTTATTTCTTTTAATTTTGATTATTATAACTGACAACTAAGGAAAATCCCAAATTCAGTATCTCAGAAAATTAGAATATTGTGAAAAGGTTCAATATTGAAGACACCTGGTGCCACACTCTAATCAACTAATTAACTCAAACACCTGCAAAGGCCTTTAAATGGTCTCTCAGTCTAGTTCTGTAGACTACACAATCATGGGAAAGACTGCTGACTTGACAGTTGTCCAAAAGACGACCATTGACACCTTGCACAAGGAGGGCAAAACACAAAAGGTCATTGCAAAAGAGGCTGGCTTTTCACAGAGCTCTGTGTCCAAGCACATTAATAGAGAGGCGAAGGGAAGGGAAAGATGTGGTAGAAAAAAAAGTGTACAAGCAATAGGGATAACCACACCCTGGAGAGGATTGTGAAACAAAACCCATTCAAAAAATGTGGGGGAGATTCACAAAGAGTGGGACTGCAGCTGGAGTCAGTGCTTCAAGAACCACTACGCACAGAGGTATGCAAGTCATGGGGTTTCAGCTGTCGCATTCCTTGTGTCAAGCCACTCTTGAACAACAGACAGCGTCAGAAGCATCTCGCCTGGGCTAAAGACAAAAAGGACTGGACTGCTGCTGACTGGTCCAAAGTTATGTTCTATGATGAAAGTAAATTTTGCACTTCCTTTTGAAATCAGGGTCCCAGAGTCTGGAGGAAGAGAGGAGAGGCACACAATCCACGTTGCTTGAGGTCCAGTGTAAAGTTTCCACAGTCAGTGATGGTTTGGGGTGCCATGTCATCTGCTGGTGTTGGTCCACTGTGTTTTCTGAGGTCCAAGGTCAACGCAGCCGTATACCAGGATGTTTTAGAGCACTTCATGCTTCCTGCTGCTGACCAACTTTATGGAGATGCAGATGTCATTTTCCAACAGGACTTGGCACCTGCACACAGTGCCAAAGCTACCAGTACCTGGTTTAAGGACCATGGTATCCCTGTTCTAAATTGGCCAGCAAACTCACCTGACCTTAACCCCATAGAAAATCAATGGGGTATTGTGAAGAGGAAGATGCGATATGCCAGACCCAAGAATGCAGAAGAGCTGAAGGCCAGCTGAAGAGCAACCTGGGCTCTTATAACACCTGAGCAGTGCCACAGACTGATCGACTCCATGCCATGCCGCATTGCTGCAGTAATTCAGGCAAAAGGAGCCCCAACTAAGTATTGAGTGCAGTACATGCTCATACTTTTCATGTTCATACTTTTCAGTTGGCCAAGATTTCTAAAAATCCTTCCTTTGTATTGGTCTTAAGTAATATTCTAATTTTCTAAGATATTGAATTTGGGATTTTCCTTAGTTGTCAGTTATAATCATCAAAATTAAAAGAAATAAACATTTGAAATATATCAGTCTGTGTGTAATGAATGAATATAATATACAAGTTTCACTTTTTGAATAGAATTAGTGAAATAAATCAACTTTTTGATGATATTCTAATTATATGACCAGCACCTGTATATTATACATTGAAGTGTGGTTACAGCATACATAATTTTTAGCCACTAAGTTTAAATAAAGAATGGCATAGTCTTTTCTGAAGTTGCATACATATTAATTACTTTAAATTTAATTTACCTAAACCTTATAAAATAAGGCTCTTACTCGCCATAAACAGCCAATCACTGTCCACTTTGGAAGACCATAAGACCAAAGACTGGGAAACAGCCTATAAATGTATAGAGTCCACTGATACAAATTTATCTTCTTGTAAAAGTGTCTTTCACTCACAGATCTCAGTCTGTTATGACCTTTTTAAGTTTTATTATGGGTGTCTAAATACACACAGCTTCAGACGCCACATAAGGACAAAGCCATCCTATCTGCATGAGGTTTGCTGAGGCTTCTGCAAACAGTCGATCTCGCTGAGAGATTGAAAATATGAAGCCACATCTATAGAAGGTTCTAGTAACTTCTCTGTGGGGGCAGGAGGAGATGCATACCTTGGCGTTGTCTGGTAAAACAGTAATGTTGTTGTATGTCTAGGGGAATAGGCTGTTCAGAGGCCTATATTTGGATCATTGTTCTTTGTCGTGACACCATTCAGACCATGACCTGAATTCCAGGAGAAGAGAGGACTCAATAAACTGAGTAAAGTCAGTCAGGCGGCCACATGGAATATCACTCAGTGTGATTGGTGGACAGCATAAAATTGCACTGGTTTAGGACTGTTACTGTGGAGACTTTCTCTCTGCTGTAAATCGTACAAGAACACACAGAAGACCACAACTCTTCCTTAGATGTTGTTTAAGCTTGAAAAATACCTTAAATGTTTACTGGCCATGATCATATTTCTTCCAAGAACTCACATAAATGATGTACAAGATTTTGAAAATGGCTGAACTACTCAATGTAGTTAAGTTCATAGAGTACTAGAGTCCCTAAGTCTCAACACTGCTCAGTAAAACTGAATTAAACACAAACAGATGGTTATTACAGTCCAAGACTTCTAGAAACAAGAGCTTAGTTGCCACTGTTAAGTTTATTGGCTACTGTTATCCAGGCTATGAAAAAGATTTTCGCAAGTTCCAACCTAAACCCAGTGCTTCATTTAGCTGCTGGTAACATTAGACACCTTCAAAAATGGGCTTGTGGTGCAGATGAACCTTAACTGGTTTGCACATATTCCAGCTTCCTCACTCAGATCAAACCTTTCAACAAATCAACCACTGTTTCCCACCACATTCCATCCTTTAAGTTTCAAACAAAACAAAACACTCAATCCTTGATAGCCTTTTCCACAACCCACCCACCCCATCATGCCCCTTTACTTGTCTTATATATCAAGCAAATTTTTCTGAGGGACCCAATTTCAAAAAGTTTTTGCTCTCAGACTACCCTAAATGATCTAATGAGCAGTGTGGGTTTTTGCTTCTAGACATGTGATGTTGTACGGTGGGCTCGGGCCAGTCTGGACTTTGAATCAATGCAGTCTGACCCAGCTGCACCATTTCAAAGGGCCAAAACTGCAGCCCGTAACCACCATTAACTCCGTTTGCCGTGTCTGCCACATGTGGTATTTAAACTGAGGCTGAGGGAGGGTCAGTTTGAAGTTTCAAAGTGAGGAACATTCTTTTAACGGCCAGCCAGAAGCCAATTATAGAGTCAGTTGATTGAGGGGGAAATAATCTTTCTTAGAGCTTATTTTATGGTTCAGCACTTATAGCTGCTTGAGCCTTTTGATGATGAGGCTTTTTACACTGAAATATATGATGCAACCAGTCTAATTTATGTTGTTACATTAAATACCTCAACAGTATAGTTTGATCAAGCAGAAGCAATCAAATATGCAAATTGAGCTGTCCTCAATTATCAATTATTTGGCGTCTGCTGATACTTGCAATATTCAAATCAATACAGTTACAGTCACCCCACTCTGCTGACAAAAGAATATGCTTGTTCCCTGTATTATGATTAATGTTACACTGGAAAACATTTGTGCAGCAGGGGTGTTAAGTGTGGATTTTATGCCTTCCATATGGTCAGTCCCACAGAAGCATTTGTGAATTGTTGTGGTTCAAATACCGTGAGGCAGTTTGGAAAATAAAATCATTTTTGGCATTTCTATAAACATAAAGTTAGCAAACTTCATCGAGGCTTGAACCTTCAACACATGTGAACCCACTGAACCTAGTGGTCTCTTTTGTAGAAATGCTTTTCTATCACATAAAATATTTTATGAATTTTATAAAATTTTACAAAAAGTACACAATTTGCCATCATATTTGTTGACTGACCACAAGGGTTCAACTATGGCATCATCACAGATAGAATGGGCGGAGAGAAGAGCTGATGATGTAACTAGAGGAGAAGTGAGAGATGCACAGGCGTGAGGAACGTCAGGAAAATCCCATGAGGAATGCTCCACTGAATCCCACAGGAATGTGGCCACAAAAACCTCTGCTGCACAACAACCAAGCAAATGAGGGGATCCCTCTACCACCACCACCTCGCCAGCCAGACATAGGAAGCTCTGAACAGGAAGTTACTTAAACCACAACATAGAATTTCCAACTGCTTCATTTCCAGTGTTTACCCTTACAAACAGTATTACTCCTTCTTTGATACTTGCTAAAGCCTGTGTCAAAAGCCAAAAACCTGAAGACATCCACCACCATGATGACCACATTGTTTCTGTTAAATAGGAACATTTGTGTATGGGAGTGGTTCTTTTTTGTGTTGTGTATATATATATATATATATATATATATATATATATATATATATATATATATATATAGTGTATATACAGTTTCTGAATTTTATAGGATAACAAAATTGGTTAGGTATGGGTTTTAAAGGTGCTATATGTAGGATTGACACCGAGTGGTTGAACTAGGTGTTGAAGTCTAAATTCAATATATTGGAGAGGGGTTTTTTTCACCCGGCCCCTCCTCCTCAGACTTGATGACACAAACAGAAACGAGTGTACTTGACGATGAATGAAATGAAATACACTGTGTTTTCCGCCAACTGGCAACCCTGGGTGCCGAAATACAATTAGGTAAACTGCCAAAACAAAGGCCGACATTCCGGCCCGGAACGCACATTTTCAAAGGAGAATTACTGATAGTAGCATTGTTTTTCTGATAAGCAAGTATGTTAACTTAGCATGTTTCTTAAATATCTGCAAACATATTATGGTATTTTTATGCTTTAGTAGAGTCAAAATCTTACATACAGCACCTTTAAGGTTTAAGATGGACCTTAGCTGGTCATGTGCTGGTTCTTAGCTGGTGCTAAGCAACTAGCTAGTGCTAAGGACAAGCTTAGGACCAGCACATGACCAACTTAAACCAGCTCATGACCAGCTTAAACAAGCTCATAACCAGCTAAGGACCAGCTTAAACCAGCTCAAACCAGCAGCCATGCTTCAAAACATACCTAACCAGAATACGCTGAATTTTTTAACAGGGTTATTTGTGAGGTTCTGTAGACTGTAGTCATAGCAGGCCTGTTTTCCATCTTTTCAGCCTTCTGTGCAATTATCTTGATACATGATCTCTGTACATGTATATTCAAACATCCTTGTTTGTTTTTTGGACGGGTCCAATCACTTTTTACCCATCACATTAGACTAGACAAAGAGCCAGTCCAAAACAAAGACTTGGTTTGGGTAAAAACACCAGTACTGTATAAAGGCATATTTTGGTTGAACATTGGTAATCCGAGCACTCCAATTAACTGGTCTGGGGGCTAGCCAGACAGAAAGAAAATGAGATGTTGGAATTTTGTAGCGGTGGAAAATTTCTTCTGGCAGCCAGAATATGGCTCTGAAGTATTCAAGCTTTGTTCGCTTTTGTCAAGAGAACAATAAACAGGCTCCAAATTATGTGCAGAACACCCACCTGCCTCCTAACCCTGACCCTATGCGTCTTGGGAAGAAAGTGAAATGAAGTCATGTGACCGCACACCACAGTGACTTCTGTCAACAGGTTTTCATTTCCCTAATGCCGGGAGTATTTTCCATTACATCATTAGATAGTGACCTTTGACATTTCTCAGGGACTGATACATACATACTGTGTTAGCCTGCCAAATTTAGTCCTGTTTGCTGGTCGCATCACTCTTACCAGTTTTAGAATCGGGTCGTCATTTACAGCCACCTATAACCGCTAGTTATCCAGCCCACTCTTTTTAACCATTTAACAGTTTAATTTTTCACCTCACCACTGTTTTATGACATCATCAACTTTTCCATAATCCTTTTTAGAGCAGTGTGCCAACTCGAATAAACTCTATGGGGGGGTTGCAGATATGCTTCTGTTCAAAGAGCTGGCAGAAAGTTGTTTCTGAAATATTCTGTTGGTGGTAAAGTTTCAGTCCTCCTTCATCCTCCTAGGGAGGTAGTAAGCATGACATTAAAGTTTAGCAGAGCTGAAAGTATTTATCTTTGCTTCACTGAGGCAGGAATGTAGCTGCAGGCACTAAAAGAGCTTAATGCAGAGTACGAAGGTAAGAATGCAGTTCTTACACACACCTGAATTGCGCCACACACAGCTATTTATTTAGCCACCAGACTGTGGGCACAGTCCTTCCTGCTCAGCCACAAAAACATTTGCATGGACCAACACACGCACAGCACATTGTAACTGACACTCAGTAAGATATTATTCTTATATTAACCACACAATATGTACCTTAAAATGTATAAACTGATTGAACATGTACTTTCATCTGATGAGGCCCAAAAACAGTAAAAGACCAAACCTGATCATGGCCCCAATTTTCTGAATATAAACACCTTTATCTGTTCATTTTGACTTGAAAAGCCAGGCAACAATTTCAGAATCTCATCAGGGTTCAAGAAAAAAAATAAAAAATAAAACACTTTGCTGGCCCATTCGATTCAGTCAAACTGTACTTAACCATAAAAAAATGCTAAATGTAATTTTTAGCAAATGTCTTTTAATATGTGCCAAATATCTATTTTCCATTAAATATTACATTTTATTTCTATCATCAAACTGATAAAAAAAAAAAAAAATCATGTGGATGAGCTACAGTATGAATTCATAAAATGTACGATTTAGTTATAATACAGCAGTTACTGTACAGTCTCACAATGAACCTGCTCATATAAACACAGTAACCTGCCATTTAAAATTAAATTATAAATAAATTATATGAATAATAATAAATTGTATTTCATAATAAATTGTATGAAACTATATTAACTTAAAAATAAAAAATAAAAGCTTTTTGTTATCAGCATTTTGTTGTAGATCTACATAGCATCGTGATGATCATAATCTCATCTGTAAGGGGGTTGGAGGGGGGTGGCAGCAGCTTTCAGCCCAGCTGGAATGAGAGGTTGTTGACAGATGGGGCATATTACAATCCTCAACACCGGCAACACTGTTTCCAGACTAGAGGGAAAGAGTGTGGACAAGAGAATGAGCAGGGGGGCAACAAGAGAGCCTAGAGTGAAGATTCCCATATAAGGCAAGTCTTCCTCTGAGACTGTGTGCATGTAGTAACAGTATGTCTGCTGGCAGGGGGATAACATTCCTTTACCTCCCATTTCTTCTCTGGGAGTTTTTCATTTCCGATTCGCCGGCTGGCAAGAGGCAGTGCTCCCTTTCATAAGAGTGAGGAGGGGAGTCTGGGGATCCTTCTTCTTTTTTTTTCTTTCTTTTTTTTTTTTGTTAAAAAAAAATATGCAAACGCTATAGTCTAGCCACTTTCCTGCTGCCTTTCTGTCTGTGCTCTGTCTGCTGTCTGAAGGCGCAAAATAGAATCGCACCTGCACTGTAAAACACACAGCTGACTAAACGTTATTAGCAAGGTGAAAGTATACAATTACAGAAAATACATTCTGATTAAAGCAGATGAGATCCAGTGCCACACGAAAACATATGTAAGATGTGCAAAAAGTGCTTTATGCAAGTCTAATAATAGTAATACATAAAGAATTAAGAATAAATATATTCAACATATATGTTTAGGATAAAGGTTTAAGGATAATTCACCAAGAAATTTGAATTGTGTCACAAAACTTGTTCTTATTTTGTTCTAAATCTGTATGAATTAATTTCTTTTGTGGAAAAAAAAATACTTTTTTAAGAACTGCTTTTATAATGAAAGTCAGTGGGATCTAAAACAACATAAGATGCCACTGACTTTCACTGTAAAGCCAAAAATTTGGAAAAGACATGAGAGTGAGTAAATACTGACCAGACTTAAATAATGATGGTCATTTATAGGTGAATTGTCTTTTAACTAATAAACTAACACTGTCATTATCTTCAGCTGTCAATTACCACATAGTTATTTAGAGAACAAGACATTGAAGGGAAAATCTAGTCTTATTAAATCTAAAAAAAAAAAAAAAAAAAAACATGCAGACATTTATTTCTAAGACAATTTGCTTAAGCTATCACCAAGCAACGCAAGGTAATGCCAAGACTGCACTTTTATTTTGCTATGTGACAGCCCAGGAATGTAGGATGGCAGTGGGTGCAGGTTTAGTGGAGGGGGAGAGTGGAGGGGGGCAGGAAACTAGGAAAGAATGCCAGGAATGCCCATGTTTATCCAGCGTTCCATTGAGGTGGAGGCAGTCCACCGCAGCTCGGCGTGTATAAAGGTAGCTCAGCTGCTGCTGGAGAATCAGAACACTCCAAGTCCTCCAGAGAGAAGCAACAGTCGCTCGACAAGGCTCAGCCTAAACTTCATACCGAAGCTAAACTCTAGCTTTCACTCGACACGATCAGGAGGAACTAGAGACTACACAACGAGATCGCCTTGATCAAATCTGAAGAGAAGACTGCGTTACAGCGGCAAGACGTTGTAGGATCCCAAAAGAAGATTTTTCTTTTGTAAAAGAAATTGGAAAGAAGAGGTCATAATGTTTTCTGGAATGAATCTAAGGGTGATTGCTCTGCTGTGCCTGACTTGCTGTGGATGGGTAAGTCCTTTTAATGCACTATTATGAGAACGAGACCACTATCCTGTTTAAATGCATCTAGAGATACAGGCTATTAAGAATTAGCAAGAACAGACTATAACTTTAGTCTTTTACCAGACACAAACAGCTCATAAAATTCCTAATTTTAACCCATTTTTAAAGTCATTGTTGAGCAAATGTACAACGTCTAACAAGAACATGTATCTTATTCCTCAGGCTGTGGCTCAAGAGTGCAGTGGACAATGCCAATGCCCTGATGTACCACCCCAGTGTTCGCCCGGTGTGAGCCTGGTGCCGGACAACTGTGGGTGCTGCCGGGTGTGTGCCAAGCAACTGGGCGAACTTTGCACAGAGCGAGACGTTTGCGACCCCCACAAAGGCCTTTACTGTGACTATGGCTCCCCAAGCAACCGTCGTATTGGGGTCTGCACAGGTAAGGATCTTGACCATTGACATACAGACACTGAATCTATAGTTGTTGAGTTAAGTCAGAGTTTAACCACCTTCTGTCTCCGTCCCACAGCAAGAGAAGGTGCCACGTGCGTGTTCGGCGGGATGGTATACCGCAGCGGAGAGTCCTTCCAGAGCAGTTGTAAATACCAGTGCACGTGTCTGGATGGTGCCGTAGGGTGCGTGCCCCTCTGTGGAATGGACATCAGGCTCCCAAGCCCTGACTGCCCTATGCCCCGCAGGGTGAAGGTCCCAGGGAAGTGCTGCGAGGAGTGGGTGTGCGACTCCCCTCATCAGAACACCTTTGTGGGATCAGCTTTGGCAGGTGAGCATTTTTTGATCTCGACTGTTCCCTGAGTCAGAATTGACAAAGTGGGGATTCAGACACAGTAATGGTTTCCATGAAGGAATGTTGGTTCGAATGAATTCTGGTGCGATGATGTAATGATATGAACAGTGGGATGACATAATGCTGCTGGAAGGAATGTGTTGAGTAACGTCTTGTCTTGTCTTGTAGCTTACAGAGAGGAGGAGACATATGGGCCCAATCTCTCCATGATGAGAGAGAACTGCCTGGTTCAGACCACAGAATGGAGCGCATGCTCAAAGACCTGCGGATTGGGAATCTCTACCCGTGTCACCAATGACAACCGCGAATGCCGTCTTGAGAAGCAGTCCCGCCTCTGCATGGTCCGCCCTTGTGAGTCACACCTGGAGGAGAAAATCAGGGTAAGCAGCAACTTACCTCCCTAACCAATCACAGTGCAGCTCACTCTTGGTTCCATTGACGCATGATGATGACATCACAGAACTTGCTGGTTAAATGTTCATTCTTTGTCTTTACAGAAAGGAAAGAAGTGCATCCGTACCCCACGTGTCTCCAAACCCATGAAGTTTGAGATTTCTGGCTGCACCACTACCAAGTCGTACAGGCCCAAGTTCTGCGGCGTTTGCACAGACGGTCGCTGCTGCACCCCTCACAGAACCGCCACCTTGCCCGTGGAGTTCAAGTGCCCCGATGGTCAAGTCATGAAGAAGCAGATGATGTTCATCAAGACCTGCGCATGCCACTACAACTGCCCTGGGGAGAACGACATCTTTGAGTCCATGTACTACAAGAAGATGGTTGGTGATATGGCGTAAGGAGACAGCAGCAGCAATGCCAAGGAGTTCCATGCAGTGACTGTCCACTTGAATCGAACAGATATCCATCTCATATCTCAGCACAAAGTACTTGTTTGTCTTTTTATGGTTTGTTGCTTTCATTTTACGTCTTTTTGTGTGTATGTGTCTGTATCTTGTACATGGACTCTGGATTTATATGCTGTATGTGTATTCATATGTCAAGGTGGATGTCTAAGGCTAGGGGGTGGGGATTGTAAAATGACGGGGCTCTGTTCGGACGCCCCCTAAAAAACAATACTGCACTATAGTCCGACTCTGTGACACCCAATGTCACTGATTGGCAGATGACGCCAAGCCCCTCCCCTAAACTGTGGTGGGCAGATTCAGATTCTGAAAGCAAAAATAGTAAGAAACGGAAGGCAGCTTTTAACCCCAGAAGCTAATCGCCTCACCAAGCGGAGAGAAGGTGGAAGAATGAGACAGAGAGAAACTGATGTGCTCTTATGTTTTAGTTGATTTTGTCAGCTCAGAGTTTAATTGAGCTTAACCGAGACATGAAGTTTGGCCAAGATCTATGAAGGTTAATATAGCACTGAGTGTTTGACTTTGACTGTCTGGCCCCTCCTGATGGGAGATCGTCAGTACCCCTGTCAAAAAGACTGGATGAATTGTAGCTTCATTCTTTTTTTTATTACAGTATCTATTTTTTGAAAGCTGTAAATAATGTACATATTTTGTACAGCTTAAGTTAATTTAAATTCAAAGCATTTGATGTCTTTCTTATTTTCTTGCTTCACCATGTTTAATAATAGCTTCATGTGCTGACTTGACTGTTCTTTTTACAGTTTGTCCAATATTTTATTGAGAAGTGTGACCAAAAAGTTACATGTTTTCACTTTTGTAGTTTGAAATAAAATATTATATTTTTTATATAAACATTGTCATTTTTTGAGTCATTTTCACTCTGATACAGAGACTCTTCTAATGGTAACTGTCCATCCTGATGTCAGTCACATGTGAACACCACCATGTTTTCACAAAAGCCTCTCATGTTCACTCTTACTTCAATGTCATTTTTACATCACCACTGCAGACCACACAGCTGCATTGTGTGCGGTCCATCAAGCTCAAGACCACACACATGGTCCTACATGTATGTACACATGCATACAATATAGATAATACACTATATATACAACTAGTGCATAGACACTCTCATTGGGACACAAGTTGTGCACAAGTATTTTTCAGAATGTAAACATACAACTGATATACACTACAGTCAGACGTTTTTTAAAGAAGACTCTTAAGCTAACCTGCATTTATTTGATCAAAAATATTGTTACGGCTTAAAATAACAGATTTTTTTAGCATTATTTAAAAGTTAGAAAATTCAAATCAATAACATTAATTAAAAATATATTTTGTAACAATGTAAATGTCTTTCTGCAACTTTTGATCAATTTATTGCATCCGTGTACGTATTAATTTATTTACAACACACACACACACTTTGGAACGTTCTCAATATTGCGTCTAATCGTGTTTAAACACTGAGCAACTGTCTTAAGCCCCGTTTCCACCGCAGGAACTTTCCCAGGAACAAGTGACTTTGGGCCGGTACACGGTGCCTGCATCCCAATGTGCATACTATCCATCCTAAATTCTATGTGATATCATATTAGTAATTTTCTATAGCCTACTATTTAGGGCAGATAGGGTGGATAATATGCACATTGGGACGCAGGTATATGTTTCCGCTGCAGGAACCAGGATCTCCTAAATAAAGTTCCAGATTTTTACTATAGAAGTAAAAATTTGCCCCTCAGAAGGTCCCTGCTTTGTTCCTGGGACAAACTGTTCAAGGTAATTTTGGTGGAAAAGTGGCTTTAAACTATTGAGTTTACAGTAACTAGACAAAAACCACACAGCAAAGCACAGATGACCTGAACTCAGCGACAGAGTTCAATGTAGGCTAATGTAATATAATGTTAATGCAGGGGAAATTATTGATAAAATTATAGATTAAAAAAAAACAGACTGCATCTTCATGGATACACAAACAAACTGTGTGTGAGACAAGGTAAATATTCAGTAAAATTTACAATAAGCAGTAAGTATTAGGCCTACGTGACAGTCTTAAGAAGGGACCGTAACAAAAATGTGTACCTATTTGAGGCTATCAGTGTAAAGGAGGGGGTCTGATCTATCAAAACTCAATGACAAAGATGTCCAATTATCAAGGCATCAGCAATAGGATATAAACACTGTTAAACAGTAAAATCACTAAACATAGCCAATCTCTGTTAGCTATGAAAAACATACAGCTTTAGTCAATTTTTAGAATAATACTTCCCAACTGAGGACGACACATTGGATTTGATCTGTCTGCAAACCATTTAAGTTACTGTGTGTAGAATGAGCGCCATCTAGTGCATCGACTGTGGTAGTGAAATATTTATTTAAAGTTGTTATGGGCTGCTTTTCTTATACTCTTCAAGTCAAGTCACTTTTATTTATATAGCGCTTTATACAATACAGATTGTGTCAAAGCAGCTTGGAAGGAAGGTGATGATCAGGATCAAACATGGGTACCCATGAGCCAGTATCTCACACAGTATGTGGGTGTATTGGGTGTGCTACCATCAGGTACCTGGTCTGTAAATCAAAGAACCACTGTATGAAATTAATTCTTGCCTTTACCTGTAATAATCATCATCAACATATAGAGGTGGCTTAACATATAGGTCACCTTGAATGTGGGACGATCAAGTCCCCCAAACAGCCAAGATGCTTTGGCCTCATTCTGTCTCTTAAGAAGACCATATGCTCTCAGCTTTTCAAAAGAATTGAAAAGAGATACAATACGGTCATCTTTCATATACCACCTATATATATATATATATATATATATATATATATATATATATATATATATATATATATATATATATATATATATATATATATATATATATCAAGCATGACAAGTATGAATCAGGGACACATATGTTAATGAACTTGAATCGGCCAAATTGACCAGAGCTCTCAGAGATGGTGTTGATGTGCAAATAACTGATCTAGAAGGGAAAAAGGTGTGTTTTAGCACAGGTAATGAAGTAAGAATTACTACTAATGTACATCACTCTATTTCTTTATTTTATAAGTCTGACCTTGCAGGGTTGTTTTTCAGCAATTCTTCCACTACACTGGAAACAACATGAATCCACATTTAATGTAGCATACTGTTTTAAAATATTATTCAGTTCTAATAGTATACATTTTTGATTTTCATACCGTTTTCCAAGAGTTTGTTGTATTCTTGTATTATCCAAGACTTCACATCATCTCTGTTTGAAAAAGTAAGAATATATATATAACCAAAATCTATTTGTTTTTTCGATGAGCTGCTGTTGTTTTGAACTTGTTTTAATGCTGGATGCTTAATGTACTCTTTGAATGCTTTTTTAAAATTAAAATTTTAAATTACTCTTTTTATGTTTGTGCTGTGATTTCTTGGGGGTTACTACAGTTCAGGAATTAGCCTGTTGTTGTACTGAATGGAAGAAATGAGCAGAAATGATTTTGAACATTGTTCAAATTATTAGGTGGCTGGTCACATTCAGCATGTCAGGTTCAAGCATGCCAGATGCAAAGTTGGTCTCCAGAACAAGATGCAAAGCAGACTCATGCTGATCTAAGTCAGAAAGTCTTGATACACATACCATGCAAGACTACATAAAAAAAAAAAAAGCAAAACAGTTACAATAAATGACAGAATGTACATATTACCATATATGCAACAGTTTATAGCCTACGGTTGGGGGAAAATATGAAGGATGTGTAGAATGTAAAAAATGTAAAGTAAAATGTAGGGATGCACACTGGTTAGGCTAAATAAATATTCTGGGTTTATTAACATAGCTTGACTCCCTGTTTAGACAAATTTGTTATTTCCAAAAACCATGATGTTATGAATAAAATCAGAATGATTGTTAATGGAATAAATCACAGGTCAGAGGCACAACGGGCACAATTTTCTAGGGCTGGGAGTCGATTCCAAAAAGAAGTTTCTCCGTGAGAGCAACTTATTGGCAGATAAACCACGAATTCTATCAGTTCCCTTTCGAAAGCTTCAGTCGATGCTGCGCTGCTCAGCGCATTGGGAAACGTCTTGTTCGTGACCAGCTGTGAATAATGTGTGTAACACGTCGATAGAATTGACCCGGTGGTAATATAGCCTCGGTTGATGACGTCATCGGAGCGCGTCCGCAACACGGGGCTATAAATAGATAAGCCACAGGTGCATCAACAGGTCTTTTGTCTTCAGATCATTCTGTGCATGTGTGCGTCAGGAAGATTCTTTTTGTATACTACAGATCTTCGTACGATGACCCAACGAAACAGTAAGTGTTGTGTTCCTCCATGCTCTCGTCCTATGTATGAGCTGGATACGCATGATTACTGTTTTGTATGTTTGGGGGAAGAGCACGCGGTTCTGGCTTTAGAGACGGGCGAGTGCGAGCATTGTGAACTGTTCTCAGTGAAGATGCTTCGTGCTCGTCTGAACTATTCTCAGACCGCACCCACCTTTTCGTCGGAGGGCTCTCGTGCGGGTCTGCGTGACGAGCGAGCGACGGGCCCGTCCCTTTCGCTTGCAGTGTCACCAGATCCACGCATCCTCTCTCGTGATCTCGAAGCGCGCTCCGGTGCTTCTTCGATTCACGAGGAGGATGATATATCTCTTGAGTCTTCGGGCGATGAGCAGGCCTCTGAACGCTCCTCTCGCGAGAGGAAATCGGTCGAGGAGCTGCTCGAGGTGGTTACTCGCGCGGTGGACAGGCTGCAGCTTGACTGGCCACGCGACCAAGAGACCCCCAAACGTAGTAAGCTGGAGGATAGGTTTCTGTCGGGTGGTAGGAGAGAGAGACCGCAACATCAGTCTCTCCCCTTTTTCGAAGACCTCCATGATGAACTGTCGAAGTCATGGAGCAAACCATATACTTCCCGCATCTTTGTGCCCTCGACGTTGACTTTTTCAACTATCGTGGATGCAAAATCGCGGGGATATTCGGAGATGCCTCGGGTTGAAGAGTCGCTTGCGAGCTATCTCTCACCTGAATCTGCATCCTCGGTGAAGAAACCTACTCTCCCCCACTAAACCTTGTAGAATTACATCATCGCTAGTGGGTAAAGCTTATCAAGCTGCAGGTCAGGCTGGTGCTGCGCTGCACACTATGGCGGTGTTACAGGCATACCAGGCTGACCTATTGAAGGACTTGAGTGTGGGCAGTACAATCGACGAGGAAGCATTCGCTGAGCTTCGTCGGGCCACAGATTTGTCTCTCCGGGCGACCAAGCAGACGGCTCGTGCCATTGGCCGGTCGATGTCAGCTTTAGTCAGCACGGAGAGGCATCTGTGGCTTAATTTGACGGGCATTAAAGAGAAGGAACGTTTGTTTCTTTTAGACTCCCCTATCTCTCCATCTGGCCTGTTTGGCGATTCAGTTAATTCGGTCGTCGACAGGTTTAGGGAAGTAAAGAAACATGAAGAAGCGTTCGTTCAGTTTCTTCCTCGCCGCACTCAAGGGGAGGGGCCATCAGCCACCCACCCTCGCCCCGGCCCTTCAAAAACCAGGGAGGTTAAAAAGCAGAGCGTGACAGACCGTGCTCCCCCTCGTAGGGATTGGGGACAGGTTCGCCGTGCTCAGCAACCTCCCAAGCCAGACCTCAGGACTTTTATTAATAGGAAGAAGAAGTCCTGACGCCATGGCACCCGTGCTGGTGGGGGTAGTCCCTCACGGGGTGGGGCGCGCTCGAGAGCTTTTCGCCCCGCCCCGTTACCCTCACAAAACCCCTCCATCCCCGCCGCTTCTGGTGTCTCGGGGGGCGGGGGTTTCCAGCAAGATTTTAGATGTTCCAGTGCTTCCTGCCATCATTCTGGACACGGAACATCTAACATCCCCTCAAAAGGAAGTATTAAAATTGGTACCACTCTCAGAGAGTCTGGCAGCGTGGAAACTTCTGCCAGGCATTTCTGCATGGGTATTGAGCACAGTACGGGTAGGATACAGGATCCAATTTATTCGTCATCCTCCACGTTTCAACGGCGTGGTTTCCACTTCCGTGAAACCGGAGCTGATGCAGGTACTGTCTCAAGAGCTACAAAAACTCTTCTGGGCAAAGAGGCCATAGAACATGTTCCTCTTCCACAGAGAGAGTCGGGCTATTACAGCAGATACTTCTTAGTTCCCAAAAAGGGTGGGGGATTGCGTCCAATCTTGGATCTTCGAGGCCTTAAACCGTACAATCAGAGCACTCAAGTTCAAGATGTTAACCGTCAAGACGGTCGTGTCGCAAATTCAGCATCGCGATTGGTTTATCACGATCGATCTGAAGGACGCATATTTTCATATAGAGATTTTGCCACAACACAGGAAATTCCTGAGGTTCGCTTTCGGGGGCGAAGCATACCAGTTTCGGGTTCTTCCTTTCGGCCTAGCCTTATCACCCCGCACGTACACAAAATGCATGGATGCAGCACTGGCTCCATTACGACTCCAGGGCATCCGCATTTTGAATTATATCGACGATTGGCTGATACTAGCGCAATCGCGAGAGATGGCGCTACAACACAGGGACATCGTGTTAGCTCATCTAGTTTCTCTGGGGTTGAGACTCAACACCGAGAAGAGTGTTCTCTGTCCAACTCAGAGAACGACTTATCTCGGGATCGTTTGGGATTCGATCACGATGCGGGCACAACTGTCTCCCGCTCGGATCGAGACCATTCAGCAGACCATGAGCAAGGTCAGGCTAGGCCAGGATCGCACTGTTCGTCAGTATCAAAAGATGCTAGGTTTCATGGCTTCAGCATCCACGGTGATTCCTTTGGGGCTGTTGCACATGAGACCGTTTCAGTTGTGGCTAAAAGCCAGAGGATTTCATCCGAGAGCCAATCCTCAAAGGCGAATAAAAGTGACGCGCCGCGGGCTTCGTACACTATCTCTGTGGATCAGACCCCGGTTCCTTGCCTTGGGTCCCACTCTAGGGGCACCGTGTCGTCGCAGACTGCTAACGACAGATGCCTCCCTGTTGGGCTGGGGAGCAGTTTTGGATGGCCACCCAGCTCAAGGGGAATGGGGGGGTCGTCAGCTCGATTGGCACATCAATTGCCTCGAGCTGATGGCCGTATTTCTGGCTCTGAAATATTTCCTCCATCATTTGAGAGACTGTCATGTTCTAGTACGGGTGGCTTCTGTCCTCCGCCGTTCGCAACGCCGGAGCAGGAGAAATCTTATAGACTGTGTCCAGTCCGTGCTCTTCAGACTTACGTCCACCGCACTAGCCAGTGGCGTAAGTCGGAGCAACTGTTCGTCTGTTATGGTGGTGGTAACAGAGGAGCAGCTGCCACCAGGCAGACCATGTCTCACTGGGTCAGGGATGCTATTGCTTTGGCTTATGAGGCGCGCGGGTCAAGCTTCGCCTATAGGTCTTAGAGCTCACTCCACAAGGGGGGTCGCCTCCTCTAGTGCTTTAGCAAGGGGTGCCCCCTTACAACGGGTTTGTGATGCGGCAGGTTGGTCCTCTCCGCACACATTCATAAGATTTTATAGTTTGGATGTCCATGCTACTCCGGGCTCTCATGTCCTTGAGTCAACATCACAAGCTAATGTCTGAGGCCTTCTTGTGGTTTGGTAGCACACCTGCACAACCTTAGGGGTCCAGACATTTTCAAGCACGGCGGCGTGGGTATTCTCGTTCCCAATGCGCTGAGCAGTGCAGCATCGACTGAAGCTTTCGAAAGGGAACGTTCCCGGTTACTTAGCTGTAACCTTGTTCCCTGAGAAAGCGGAACGAGATGCTGCGCTGCATTGCCGTACTGAAATATGTCCCAGGACTGCTCTTCAGACAAAATGTCCTGTTGATGCACCTGTGGCTTATCTATTTATAGCCCCGTGTTGCGGACGCGCTCCGATGACATCATCAACCGAGGCTATATTACCACCGGGTCAATTCTATAGACGTGTTACACACATTATTCACAGCTGGTCACGAACAAGACGTTTCCCAATGCGCTGAGCAGCGCAGCATCTCGTTCCGCTTTCTCAGGGAACAAGGTTACAGCTAAGTAACCGGGAACGTTATTGATGTCCTGGTTATTTTGTTTCAGTCCAGTTTGTTAATATTGTGCAAAGCATACAGTCCAAGTAAACTTCATCATTCAGCTGAACTGTGCGCATTTATTTTAGACATTTCATGTCTTGTTTAATTCATGCGATAAATGCATGTCCCTGCTGAGCTGTGGGCTATGAGTAATTTCACGGGAAAAGCAGACAAATTTACAATTTAGGCCACGCATCATCATTTTTTTATTTTTATTTTTTATTTTATTTTTTTACAAATAAAGCTTCATATTATGAGAAGGATACATTCTACGACCTATCCTGCAGTCATCATGGTGAGATTAGGTTCCTTCAATCAAAAAAAAAAAAAACAAGAATAGAAAAAGAATCGAAACCAACAGTGAGGATTCGAATCCAGAACCGATTCCAAAAATTTCGGAATCGAACAGCCCTACGCTTTGAACTCTACGTTCTGTGGGAGCGCGCCCGTAATTACGTTAAGTTTGAGAGACGTCACCCATAGCAACAAAACAAGGGAGAGCTTTTGGAGTCGCGAGTCTAGCTTTGAACTAGTCGTTGCGTCAGTTTTCTGCTTCAGCATAACAACGCTGTGAGTATCACTGCTAAATAAGCGTGTAATGACTGAATTTTCAGTCAGTTCAGGGACTTCGTGGACTATACAAATACCCTATTGCAATTTGACATTAGCCTACCGGCATATATTTCAAACTAATTTTAATTTTGAACGACAGTAAATAATTTAAGGGGTGATATATGTAAATCTATTCATTTTAATACATTTGGCAGCCACAACCCGGTTTCTCATCTTCTGGTTTAGTCACTTTATAATTTATTAATCAGTCTACCGTAGAATGTCGTAACATGATGTGGTTAGTTTCGGTCAATGCGAATCCACCGTTATCACAAACCTTACTAATTAAACATTGGACGCTTTGTTCAATTTGTCTGAATATAAGTTCCTGTGAACATTCTTAACTTGTCGAACTATTTTCAAGATTCAGTTATTTACATTTGTTGGTGTGTCTAGGTAACGCATTGTTTACGTGGTCATTGCTCTGAAGGCACCGTTGCATAAAGTGCCTGAAGAGGTGTGTTTTTTGTTGTTGTTCAGCTGCCATCAATCAAAAAAAAAAAAGAATAAATGATACAATTATTATACTATTATACAGATTATGCAAATGATATATGGATGGTCCTGCCAGGCGGAGTCCTTCAGCACTGTACGGCTCAGGACTTCGTGCATGGATATCTTTTCTTTCTTCCCTGCATGTACTGTACATGTACAGAGAGGTGTCAGTGTGTTCTGTGCTGAAAACCCTGGGAATTAGATGCTGCACTTCAGGTTACACTCACTGAACCCAGTGCAACAAGACTCTACCCATAGTGGTGTCAGCCTAATTATATTTAGCAACACAGAGACAATACTTGTAAATTAAGCTTTACAGACAATTACAGTAGCAGTAAATCGAGTGTTGTTCCAAATAGGTAATTGATTTCTAACATATTTAATATATGACATTATAATGTCATTGTATCAGCACATTAGAGAGGAAATATTGAGATGTTCATTAACCCTGTAAAGCCTGACATATAAAATAGTACTGAGAAAAGTCTATTTTTATTGGAACATTTTAATTAGAAATTTTACATGTATTAAAAGTTTGCATATGTGTTTTTTTTCTGTCATATTTAATGCAGGATTTTAGAGTTCATATAGTGTAGTATAAACCGTTTCAATCTGATGACAGTAGAAATGTAGAAGATTGTTGTGTACAAATTTTTCATCAGAGATCATGTTGATAATTTAGAGGCCTTAGAAATTTGATCAAATCAAATATGATTCAGTAGGCTTTAAAGCGTTAAACAGCATATTCAGCAGAATATTATTGGCTTTTAGAACAGAAATCAACAATTTATCTATGTTTTGCATGTGTTTTGATGAGTGATGATTGTGGCTTGAGAACATCAGACTGTTTTAGCACATGTGACCCTGGACCACAAAACTAGCACAGGTATATTTGTAGCAATAGCCAAAAATAGTATGGGTCAAAATTATCAATTTTTCTTTTATGCCAAAAATCATTAGGATATTAAGTAAAGATCAAGTTCCATGAAGATATTTTGTACATTTCCTACCGTATATATATCAAAACTTAATTTTTGATTAGTAATATGCATTGCTAAGAACTTCATTTGGACAGCTTTAAAGGCAATTTTCTCAATATTTAGAATTTTTTGCACCCTCAGATTCCAGATTTTCAAATAGTCGTATCTCAGACAAATATCCTAACAAACCATTTTTCAGATGACATATCAGATTATGTATACATCTCAGTTTCAGAAAAAAAACCCTTTTTGTGGTCCAGGTTCACATATATAAAATAATTTCCAACACTTCCATAAACCTATGCATATGTTAGTGTTATTGCTCTTGTGCCCATAGTGTTTACAAACCCCTGTCATCAGTGAACTGATGAACTTCAGTCAGACAGGAAATTAATTAATTAAGGAAGAGAATGAAGCTCCAACAAACCAGCATGATGACACAAACAAAGACTGCAGATGACATGCAACACACCCTTTCTCCCAGCTCCAAAAAACAACTACAGGTACACCCACACTTGCCTATAAACACACTACATTTTATATAAATGTTGCACACTCACTCCACTCAACCGCAGGAGCAATTACACTCTGAACAGCAAGAAGTTGATGCCATTATACAGCCGCTGCTGGAGACTGAGGCTGGATTCATTAAGGTAATATTTTTGGTGGCCTTTCAGACTTGAATCTTTCTGTTACCTCAGAAACATTTGTGTTTGTGTGTGTGTGTGTGTGTGTGTCAGTACAGAATCTGGATCACTACCTTACTCACAGAGGCACACTGGACCTGAGGAAACGTAAACTGCTCCATAAGCGCTGGACACAGTGTGTGTGGCTGCCAGTACAGCAGAGCATTGAGCAACATTTTACACACCATGGCTACACTGAGACACAGAAGATGAGGAGCATGCATGCACGCTACATTAACTACTGTAATGCTAAGGTACAGGTACAGTATAAGAAGCAATTAGAATAACCATACTGTTACAGTAGCAATGCACTGATACTCAAGTTACAGAACAAAATAGAAAAATCAATACACTCTGCCATTTCATAATAACCTTTATTTAGAGAATTTTCAAAATGTAGCTTTTAAAGTACAGAAATGCAGTTAACATTATAAATATCAATAATATTACTTTTTGTTATAGAAGAAAAAAATCATTCTGTCTATTTTATTGTCACAAGGCAGATATGTTCAACTTGATTAATCGTATCAAGCATGAATAAAAAAACTTGGTTGACAGCGTGAATAACGCATTACAAGTAACATGAGTTACGTAATCAGATAACTTTTTTCAAGTAACTAGTAAAAATGCATTATTTTTATAAAGAAGTAATGCAAGGTACTTTGTATTCCCATTAATTCACTGAAACCTCTTCTGTGCCCGTGTTGAGAGAAATTAGGAGTGAGGTGCAGACAGGCTAACGCTTATTAATTTCATTTGTGTGTGTGTGTGTGTGTGTGTGTGTGTGTGTGTGTGTGTGTGTGTGTGTGTGTGTGTGTGTGTTTGTGTGTGTGTGTGTGTGTGTGTGGAGACTCACCGGCTCTGAGAGTTACAGTTGCCAAAAATATAACTTCTTGTTTTTTTTGTTATCAAAAATGAATAAGCAGTCCCAGCTCAGGTGACAAAAAGTAACACAAAAGTAATGTAATACATTACTTTTCATAAAAAGTAGCTAAGTTTTTCATGGAGTAACACAATATCGTAATGGATTACTTTTAAAAGTAACTTTCCCAAACACTGGTGCATGAGAAGATGAATACACTTTATCATGGCAAAGTTTTGGTATTGTTACAATTTGAGAAATATTATATTTTTTTATATATATATATATATATATATATTATATATATATATATATATATATATATATATATATATATTTCTATAATTACAAATTAAGAAAAAATTAAGAATTAAGAAAACAATTTAATTAAACCAAACAAAGAAATTTTGCAAAAAATATATATATATACATTATTTAGTTATGTTGTAAGCATTTGCAATGCGTTTCTTTATTTGTTTGCATTGTGAGCATTTGCAGCACCTGCTATCAAACTGATGAAGATGTTTTCTTGATTTTTCTATTTGCATGTGTTTTCTGAAGTTGCAGTGCATTGAGCTCTCTCTGCCACCATATAAAAATGGTCCTTTTAAAAATTCTCATAAAAACATAGTTTTAATAGAATATATCTAAGGTTAAACACATACAGTACAGTAACTACATATTTTTGAGTTGAGCACACTTCAGCAAAGATTATTACTAAGCCTATTAGTGTCATGGAATAACTCTGTCAATAAACAATGTTTGATAAATTTTTTTGATCAAAACACATAAGTACGGAAAACTGCAGTATTTCCAAAACCTCCCTAATAACTAAAATGTATATTGTGTTTTCAGGGTTTTGTGTTTCTAGAGAGTTATGATCCTCTGGACTACAACCCCTTCTTGCACCACTTCAACACACCACATCATGGCAAAGTGAGTCATATCATCTTCTTTTTAATGTTAATAGTTAAAAACTAAACAAAATGCATTAACAATTGTATGCTTTTGATTCAGTGAAGGATTAAAAAACTTTTCTGATTTTTTTTTTTTTTTTTTTTGCAGATTTCCACCCCAGCATTGGAGGATCCCCTGTCTCTCCAGTCACGAGCCAGGATTAAGGAAAAGACAGTAATACTTCGCTGCCAAACAGGTGCTGTCAACTAATAATAAATTTTACAAGTCTTTTTGCTGTTATTCGTGACCAGGCTATTTAACTGCTTTGGGGTTTCTTTGAGGGGGAATTCACTGAAACACATGAGGTAAACAAAATGGCTTTTGTTATTACCTTTAAACTGTGTGTTCTAGGTCATGTATATCGCCGGCAACAGGTGGAGGAACTTCTCCAGAGTCCACCTGTTTCCCAACAGAGCCGTAAACAGTCACGGGCCAAAGCCTCCAGAGGTACTGCCTCAGAGAGACTATGGGAGAACCGCAGTCTGTTTAAATCAAGGTACTTGCTTCAGGCTCACTATTGAGCTGCTTTTGTATCAGTCATTATGTTTCAGTAATACTGAGGTCATTTCTCACTCTGCAGGAGTTCATGCACTCCACATTCGGCTTTGGCAGAGGGACGGTGCTTCCTCCCTCAGTGCTGGTCCTGTTGCTGATGACAGCGTTCCTTAGGGCCTTATTGACGTGAGAATGTATATACACATGGGTTTTCCATTACTGAGAATGGTGCTTGTTATACCATTACAGTGCAATAAATAATGAGGTGTACAGTGTGGAATGTGTGTAGTGCTTATTTAACAATGAATATTCTGTGTTCTGCAATATCCAGAAACCGTAAGGTGATCAGATTTTGACAATTAAATGTAGTTAGAGCCATGTTGAAGAAAATATATTAAGAATAGTTCACACTACAAAATCGTTTATGGTTCCACTTTTTTAAAATGTTTTTTATATATATATATTTTTTTTTTTCATTATGTGAAATAAAAAGAAAATAAATGTATAAGTAGAAAACAGTTATTTTATGATAAGCATTGTCAACATTCTCCGTTTTTATTTTTGTCTTTGGTGTATATGAATTGTACCCAAACCCATACAATAATCTATTCCTATGGATGTTTATACAATTATGCATTAAACAAATAACAAAACAGAACAAATAACACACAAACTTTTGACATTCATCATCAACAACTCAAATGTACAACATCCAGATCCAGTCTGTTCATAAAACCAAATGCTGTTATTAAAATCATCAAAGGAAACCCATAAGACCCATATTATACATTCTTCCATATTATACATTCCCTAAATTTGTACAATTAGGAATGTAAAGCATAATTTGTGTTGCGTCACAAAATTTCAGATAACATTATATATAATTTAGTCTTTATATAATTAAATATATTACAGTGTTTTAAAACTGTGCTTCAGTATTTAATAATAAAACAATTAAACGTGCTGAAGGGCTCCGGAAACAGGTTAGGGAAGCACATGTATGATTGAATTTCAGCAATTTCGGTGACATAAGAAACTACAGTACAGATTACTAATGCACTTTAAAAATGTACAGATTTCAAAGTAAAAACCAGTTCCTGTCCCAAACAATCATCATTTTATTACCCAATGTTCCCCATTATACAACATCAAGCATGTGTTAGAGTAAATATGAGACTACCAGCTTCTATTTCACTGCATATAAACATATGCTAAGTGGTTCAACTTTTATAATGTCAAAAGTGTACAGAGGCATTCCTATACTTTTAAAAATGAACACTAATGAATAAACTTTTCTTATGTGAGCTATTAAATGTTGTACTGCTAATGAAACAGATGTGGAGTTCACGGGTGAGGTGTTTGATCATAGAGCTGCAGGTCAAGCCGCACTTTGACCTCTCCAGTTGGAACTTCATGAAGCAGCAGACGACGTGCCAGTGGACCTTTACCATCTTGATCCTTTTTTATTGTTGCTACAGGAACTTCAGTACGACCTAGAAAATCTGTATTGAAAGCACAATCTGTTAAAAAATACATATGTTTTTGTGTATGTATATTTTGTGTGTGTCGTGCCACTTAGCAGCCCACCGTCTGGAGAGAACTGGTCCCTCTCAAAGATGGTGAGGCAGAGGACGTCCTGATACAGGTCTTTGATGAAGAAGTGGCAGTTGAAGTTCCATTTGGGGTTGAGCGTGTCGGGCTGATGGCGGGACGTGTAGCACTGGGCACCCATGGTTAGCTCACAGTATGGGTTACTCTTCCCTAAAAACACACATTATTTTCTACTTAGTATTTTGGCTTGTTCTCCAGTATTAATATCTAATCATCCTTAAAACTAGATGTATATACAGTACTAGAGAAGCAAAACAATGGCATACAGTATACTGTACAAACAGCTTCCTGCAGTACATACAGTTAGCAATTCCACGTTTGATTACCAAAGAATGGAGGAAATGTATACCTTTAATGCAATTTAAGTCACGTTGGATGAAATGTATATTCCAAAATGTATAAATCTAAGATATTATGTCTTATTTTTTAGATAAATTTAGCTAAGTTGCTTAATAAAAATGGAAGTAATAATGTTGATATGATTCTTATTATACTGATACAAACTGAAAAAAAACTAAAATACTTAATTTTTTTATACACAGTATATACATTTAAAGATACTAATTTAAGCAAAATTTAAAAATAGGAAATAGATTGCAGTATTAAAGAAATTAAAAAGAAAGATAGAAAATGTGTATTTTTTTTATAAATATTTTTTATATTATATTTAAACACTTGAATGAGCTCTCTGCCTTTCTCACACAGAACAACCTCCTCTACAGCAACCAGTCTGGTTTCAGAATTGCACATTCTCCCTTGCTCTAAGTTGTTGAAGCCCTAAGATGGGCAAGAGCAGATTCTGAAAATTCAATACTTAACTTGCTGGATCTGTCCACTGTTTTTGACACGGTTACCCACCAGATTCTCCTGTCAACCCTTTTGGCAAAGGGCATCTCAGGAACTGCACTCCGGTGGTTTAAGTCTTACCTCTCAGATATGTCCTTCAAGGTATCTTGGAGAGGTGAGGTGTCCAAGTCACAACATCTAACTACTGGGGTGCCTCAGGGCTCAGTTCTTGGACCACTTCTCTTCTCTGTCTACATGGCATCATTAGCTTCTGTCATTCAGAAACATAGCTTTTCTTATCACTGCTATGCTGATGACACTCAACTTTGCCTCTCATTCCATCTTGATGATCCAAAGATAGCTGCTCGCATCTCAGCTTGTCTAACAGACATTTCTTGCTGGATGAAGGACCATCACCTTTAACTCAACCTCACCAAGACAGAACTGCTTGTGGTTCCATCAAACCCATCTTTTCATCACAATTTCACCATCCAGTTAGGCACGTCAACCATAACTCCTTCAAAAACAACCAGAAACCTTGGAGTTATGATTGATGATCAGCTGACTTTCTCAGACCACATTGCTAAAACTGTCCAGTACTGCAGATTTGCTTTATTTAACATCAAGAAGATCAAGCCCTTTCTTTTGGAACATCCTTCACAACTCCTTGTTCAAGCTCTTGTTCTGTCCAGGCTAGACTATTGCAATGCTCTTTTGGCAGGTCTTCCAGCTATTTCTATCAAACCTTTACAATTAATCCAGAACACAGCAGAAATATACATTTTTAATGAGCCGAAAAGAATGCATGTCACACCTTTGTTTATCAGTTTGCACTGGCTACCAATAGCTGCTTGCATAAAATTCAAGGCATTAATGTTTGCCTACAAAACCACCACAAGGGCTCTCCACCCCTTTACCTAAATTCATTACTTCAGACTTATGTGCCCTCTAGAAGCTTGTGTTCTGCAAGTGAATGTCGTTTTATTGTGCCACCCCAAAGAAGCCCAAAATCACTTTCACAGACTTTTTCATTAAATGTTCCCTCCTGGTGGAATGACCTGCCCAGCTCAATCCCAGCAGTTGAGTCCTTAGCCTTCTTCAAGAATCGGCTAAAAACACATCTCTTTCATCCTTATTTGACCCTTTAACTCTAGCACTCTCTATTCTAATTCTATTCATTCTATTCTTTAAAAAAAGAAAACTTGCCCTTTTAGACTTGCACGCTATTCATTTACTAACTACTTGTTTTCTTTAAAAAAAAAAAACTACTAGCTTCTCTAATCTTTTTGTATTCTATTTGTTTTCTTTTTATTTATTACACAATTAACAAAAGCAAAAAATGCCTCTAACACTAGCTTGCTCTATTCTTCTATTCTTTTTCTATTCTATCTGTTTTCTTTTTATTTATATAATAAAAATATACCTTGCTACGTTTACTGCGTTAAGCTAACTAAGACTTGTTATAGCACTTGCATGTCATTGCTCTTTTGTTGATTTTGATTGCTTCCATTGTCCTCATTTGTAAGTTGCATTGGATAAAAGCATCTGCTAAATGTCTAAAAGATTAAATGTAAATATACATGTCTTATTACTGAGAAATATTAAGGTTTAGTGAGGTCTATGCGTAAAATAATGAAAATACTCAGTGTGATATAAATTTCATTTGGTTGAAACAAACTGCAATACATTTGACTTCAAAACTTAATAAAATAAAACTTGAAACCTTTACAACTAACCTGCATTAAAAATGAAAACGCCACTAGATAATAAGATTGTGCTGTGAAATATAGCACCATTTTTAAACATTTTAAAATAATGCCTGTTAAAATAACAAAACTGAACCTAGAAAACACAAAAAAAAAAAATTATTAAACTAAATGAAAAATACAAACTTAAATTAGTTAAAAGTAAAAAAAACTTGCAATCTAAACCTATAATAATCCCTGAGGTCAATGATTAATGAAGGGCCTCTGTGTTTGTGTGAATAGAGCCCAGATTGTTTGTGTGTAGTTTGTCTAACCGTTTGGTTTGCAGGGCTTCAACTCTGTCGCCTCCAGGACCGTTACCAACAGTCGCCCGATTCCACTGTTCTTCTGTGAGCGAGCTAAACACCATACACAGGCTTTTATCAGTAAAGCTACATTCAATCACATTGACATTGACTCTTAATAGTCATCAAGAAATCCCAACCTTGGTATGCTTTCTCTCTTTTCAGCTTCTCAGTCTCTATGAAGTTGTCAGATGCTGCTTTGATCTTCTGTACCCATGTAGTCCTAATTTAACAAGAAAATTATCAATACTGTTGTACAATAGATACTCACTGTAATAAATGAGTATTTTGCAATGTACTCTAAACTGAATGATATATAGCCTTTATTTTACTTTAAGTTCTGTATAATTGCAGCTTTAGGCCTTTCTCAGAGCATTTTAGCTTGAATGTTGGTAAAGTAGGTGTACCTCTCATAAATGCTGTCAGCCTTAAGAGTGTAAACGCGATCAATGTGTGAGATGTGAAAAACTGGATCATCACTGGAAGGGTCAGAGGGCATTTTTACCAAGACTTCATTCAGAAACACTGGCTAGAATAAAAGAGACAGAGTGTCAGATAGGGACATTTTACAGAGAGTTTAACACAAAACAAGCTCCAGATCGACACCAGTCACGTTGCTTTACCGTTTTATACATCTTGTACTGTGCATTTGAGTTGGGATTGAAGAGTTTGTCAGGCCCAGATGAGAACTGTTTGGAGGTGTAGGTGAGGAGCAGGAAGTCGTTAAACAGGAAGGCCCAAAGCTCCTTGCTGCTCTTGGTCTTATGTAGTTTGCCGCTGTGCAGCAGTTTTCGAGGGCCCAGGCAGTTCGTCAGAGAGTTAAAAACGAGGTGCTAAAAGGAGAATATTATAAAAAACATTTTTATAAATACCATAACACATAATAAAAGCTGTTGTTTTACACTTGGAGGTCATTATGTAGCACAAAAAGGTAACAGCCACTCTCCAGCAGTGATCTCACCTCAATGACTCCATCACACAGCACATGGTTCTGGATCCATTCCAGCCGGTCAGAGTTTTCCTTCTCTCTCACGCCCTCGTTCACCTGTGAGCACAACTCCTCGGCCTGCTCCAGTGCCGCCTGCAGGTTTGCGTGATCTGCATGAGTTGAAGGGGTATTCTCCAGAATCTATATAGTCAGATTTCAGAAATAACAAACTAATTATTTGCCTAAATAAACATCATGAATATTGCTGAATTAAAAAAATGTTTCATTTAAAAAAACGTTATATTAATAATAATTTAATTTTTCATCCTACCACTTATGTTAATACTTCTACTACTAATAATAACAATAATAATGCAATATTACTGTATTATTGTTGATCAGTTTTGTTATTCCATATACAGTACACAATATTTTTTGTGGAAACATTTTACAGTATATATTGTGCATACATTTTTCAGAATTAATTGAAGGATGAAAAGTTTAAAAGAGCATTTATTTTGATAAATTATAAAATATCACCTTTGATCATCATGTCTTTGCTGATTTAAATCTTACGAATCCTTATGAATTTTTGATTTAAATGTGTGTGTGTGTATTAGTCTATTATTTAATCGTATTATCTTTAAGAAATTTGCTCATATAGCCTATTTTTTCTTTCATAATCTTATGTTTTTTTTTCCTCTGACTTTCTATAATAGCTGCTATTTCTCATATCATTCTACTGTTAAATTTTCATAGTTGATGTCTGTAGAAGCCGCTTCTCGTACGTTCTTGATCAGCAGTGGGTAGCGTGTGATTCTCTGCATGGGTTTCAGGAGGAAGCTGGACAGTGGCATTCCTTTACAGCGGTAATTACTGGCAATTTTCTGTGAAGAAGATAAAGACACAATGTAGAGAAGGAAAAGAGTCTAAATAATTTATTATCGCTATCAACAGTGAATTCATCCACGGTATTACACGAGAGAGTAGAAATCAACAGCACCATCCTGTGGACTACTGTAAAAAATGTACAACTGGTTTTTCTTTAGTAGACCCGATCAAGCAGCAAAACAACCCTAGACCAAAATTACTTATTAAAAAAAAAAAGGTTTACTGTGCACTTTTCTACTATTCACTGTTTAATACAGTCTAGTGTTAATGCTATACCTGTCTGAAAGCAGTAGAATGTAAAAACGTGTGCTGTTTTTCTGTTACTAGGAAGTACTGCACTCCATTTACCTTCAGGAAGAGTTTGAAGTCAGCTGATTTGTCTGTTTTCTGCTGCAGCAGGGCCGCAGCATTGAGCTGGCAGCTGCAGAAGCGAATGTAGGCCTGCATGTGAGAGAGCTCTGAGGACAGAATATCACCCACCACCTGCACCGGCATCCGCTCTCCAGCCATCTTCTTACGGACACGCAGAGCTCTGAAAAACACACAGGCTATCACCTGGTATATGATACATACATAAAATACACTGAATACATTTGCTTTTGTTTGTCTAGGAATCTAAATGTACTTGAAATATGATATGACCCATTAGAGAGACACTTTTAGCCACTCCACTTGTAACGACAAATAAAAATGATACACTAAATATGTTTTTACTGTATTATTGTAGTTATTTTTTAATGTATTTTTTTACTGTATTGTAATTATTTTTATGTAATCTTTTTATTGTTTTGTAGTTAATGTAATATTTTTTCCTATTGTAGTTTTTTCATTTGTAGTTTTTAAATAAAAATATTTTTTACTTGAAGCTATTTTTAATGTTATAATATAAGCAACAAAAAAATTCAAAATCTACATACATAGTGAGAATTTGTTTTCATTAAGAGAAAATGGAAATAAATATTGTATTGACTTCTTTCATTTTTTATTTGCATTCATTGGTTGCTAGTTTATAGTCCCAAGTGCAACAAAAAATTGTTTTCCAGAAGCCTTTAACACACAAATCATGCAAGCTTCAAACAGAACTGGAATATTAATTAATACTGGACTAAAAAAATCTATTCACCAGACGGACTCTAGCAGTCAGTGTTGACTCACTTTAGGAGTTTGGTGCTGCACATGATCAATTCCCGCCAGTTCACAAAGATCATGCTCATCTCAGCCTCCGTCAGTCGCCCAGACTCTGCCATTGGCTTATAGAACACCTGAATATTCATTAACACAGGAAACAAATGAACATATTTTTGTAACTTAGAGTCCAAACAAATAGCACTACTTTCCAAAAGCGAATATATAATAAATAATGTTGATGCAGCTGTTGGTTCACCTCTAGTGCCAGTTCCAGGTCCTCCAGATAGGACTCTTCTGTCTGAATGAGCTCATGGATGTAGCCTTGCCTCTTCCTCTCCTCAGAGCCCATAGTGTCTAAACTGAGCAGATCAGCACACCCTATACACACACACACACACACACACACATACACACATGCAGGACAAGCCACACATGCACATGCACTCATCAGTGACCACATCACAACACCATCTCACAATTAAAAACTTTATTTGTGAAATTCTGCTTCATATAATTGTGAATACTTTCCATATAAAAATGCATCCAAAGCAAAGGTTATGACATTCATAGCGAACTCTCTAAGATCTCTAAGGTCACGATTGTTAGCTGGCTGCATAGCTGGTCAATATGAGGGCAACACGCGTTGCTGGTCATCAGTTCCTTTGACTACATTTAAACACGCAGAGGCAGACTAACAATCCTGTGATATACAAATATGATTGTGCTGATGAACAGTGCTGACTTAAAGGGTAGTTCACTTTAAAGGGGCCACGTCATACACACTATGTTTATTGTTCATTTTTTTACCCTGTGGTCCATTTATAATGTTAGTTAAGGTTCTTGTGCCCAAATTTTGCGTTTTTAGCCAAGTTTTTCATGTTAAAATTAAACAAGCTGTTTAAGTTGTTACCAAATATGATCTTTAGCTATTGATGCAATAAATAGTTCTCTGGCACACTGGGATGCATATTTGCTGTTGGGGTTCTATTAAAAAATAAAAAATAAAATAAAAATAAAAAAGACCTAGTGCAGAAACGATCAAGGACCTTTGTAAAACTTAAACAAAAAATAATAATTATAATAAAAATCATAATTTATTTTAATTGTTAGTTAATAGATAAATTTAGTCAGTTTACTGAATAGTCAATGAATAGACATTTTTTTTATTATAATTACAACAGAAATTAGGGACTTTTTCAAAATGATCCTTTTTTGTAGCTTAGTAACATTTTTGTTGTTGTTGTTTTGGGACTGGACAGGAAGTTTAGAGTTGAAATTTACAAAAGATGTAAGAACTTTTCTTTCAAAAAAGATCAAGGAACGTTCAGTTACTCATGATATGGCCCCTTTAA
This sequence comes from Cyprinus carpio, assembly GCF_018340385.1. NCBI lineage: Eukaryota > Metazoa > Chordata > Actinopteri > Cypriniformes > Cyprinidae > Cyprinus > Cyprinus carpio. Next base: position 14,915,106 of record NC_056616.1, read on the forward strand.
TTCATGTCACTTCCTAAAATAAACAGAGAAAAGAAGCAAGTGTTATCTTTTCCGATTAAACAGTAAGAAAAATATGTCCTAAAGCCAGTGGAGGTAAACTCATGTGTGTTCATTTGTGATTTAAGCCAAGTCTAAACAGAAATAGTAGAAGAGGAGGGGTTAAATCCAAACAAATCTAGTCTGTCTTGAGTCTTGAGGCTGCTTCCTGGTCAAGAGCAGTGTTCTGATTGGTCCAGAAAAGAGAGGAGGAAGAGGAAGGAGGGGCCAGAGCTATCATCCTACAATAAAACACAGATGAGGCGAATGACGTGGAAAAAAGGTGGAAGAGAGTAGATAAGGGCAGAGGAGAGAATGAATAATGGAGATAGATGGAGAATATATTAGATTCCAAGTTGTTGAAAAGAAAGAAAGAAAGAAAGAAAGAAAGAAAGAAAGAAAGAAAGAAAGAAAGAAAGAAAGAAAGAAAGAAAGAAAGAAAGAAAGAAAGAAAGAAAGAAAGAAAGAAAGAAAGAAAGAAAGAAAGAAAGAAAGGCTTTGGCCAAAAAGTCTATGTCCTTTTCTGTCCATCATCAAAAGTAAAAAAGTAAAACATCTTTTTATTTACTCTTTTTATTTCCAACACAATAAATTTAACCCATTTGAGCTTATATTTTCTTCACCACTGCCTAATAAACAAACAACTCTGATGTGGAAACAGGAACTTATTCGGTAACTCATAGTACTCACATTGCTGGCTGGGATCACATTCTGTGGTCATCTTCACATAATTAGTTGGAAACAGCCCTATGAGCCCAGCGACCTCTCCTTTCCACCAGTCAGGGTTGTCCTTGTTGAGTACGGTGATCAGCTGACCTTTCTGGAAGCTCATCTCATCCTTATTGGCTGCTTTGTAGTCATACATTGCAATAACCTGACACACTACGGGGGAAGAGCAGAAAAGATGGAGAGAATGGATGGATGGAGCAGAATGGGCCAGAGGAGGGGAAAAACACATACGTGCAACCACATACAAAAGAGCATGAATAAAAGAGTATGTGTGTATCTTACATGGCTGAGATGCTGGAGTTATTTTTCCGCTATTGGCCTCCAATAATCTGACATTAGAAGAGTGGAACCAGCCCTTTTTACGCTTTTTACCCCGTGCCTACAAACACATACATTTATTAGTATTTTAAAAATGAAAACTGTGAAACTGTCACCTAATATCTATCTATCTATCTATCTACCCATCCATCTAAACATTAATATGTATTTATATGCACTATATTGCACTATAAGCAAATGCTGTCCTGTGGTTAGGTTAAGTCTGGTTATGTGATATACAGTGCTAACCTGTAGTTCACCCAGCCACCAGCTGTTAGAGTTCTTATGCAGCACCACAATAAGCTGACCAGGTGTCAGACTTAGTTGTTCTGGTGTTTTGGCAGCATTGGCCGTAGTCACCTGAGCAATCTCTGAAGACCAGTGAAGATGGCAAATGAATAATATCTCAAATGTGAAACAACCAGCCTTTATTTTTGCTTCTGTGTAGTGGTACTATGCTCTCAAAACTCACCTGGCTTTTTACCAGGAACTCCAGGATTGGCAGTCTAAAATGATAACACAGTGAGCAATCATTATCAAAATGCATACCAACTTAAATGTCTCTGAAAGCAAATTATTTTAAAACATTTCTCTGCAAAAGAATGTTATGCAGAAAAGAATGCAATTTATTAAAATTAGGTCAATAAGTGAATAAATAACTAATATTCACAAGGCAACTGTAAATGCATAATAATATACAATTATCTGAACATGCATACATCAGGCTCTTTGGGTTTAACATAGTTGGAAGGGAAGAGGCCAGACTGGTCACCGATGCACCCTCTCCACCATTCTCCTTCCCTCTCTGTTACCAGGACAACATCATCTGCACAGAATGTCAGGTCACCTGACTCTGGACTCTCATATGTGTACAGAGCCACATACTCTAATAAGATCAAGACAAATAGAAAATGACAATTCAATTTAATCAAAATATCTCCTCATGATATCTCTTCTGAATAACTAAAGAAAGCTGTATAAAAACATAAACAGACGCCTCACCCTCAAACCGACCAGAATCTGAAAGTTCTATCTCATCCACAGTAGAATATAACGGCCTAGAAGAGACACAAACAACACGAAAAAGCTTTAGGTTTATTTCAAGCACATATTTATTGGCTACTAATTAAATACATAATTTATTCTAAAATGATTGATAAGATTAAAAAATCTGAGCAGGAGAAATTTCATTCAAGCCTTGCATAAAGAGTACCGCAAATCTAGCTTTTGTTAAAACAAAGTAATACTACCATCTAAATGTATATTTAGATAAAGACTTTAGAAATACTGAATTTAATACATAGTTTAATCAATTTTACAATCATCCCTGGATTCCCTGCTGTATCTCAAATAAGAGCACATCTTAAAATAATTTTAAAATAGTTTTCACCTTCAACTAATACTTTAAGCTGCCAGGCACAATAAAAGTATGACCTATGTTATAATTATAACAAAATATTAAATATTAAATTTTTAAAAAATCAATTATCTTTAATTACACCTTAATAATTATTTAATTAAGAAAATTTATGAGGTTAAAAGAGAGGTATCCCATTTCTTACTCGGTTTGTGTGTTATTGGTGATAACCATGGAGACATATGAGCAAGGGAACCAGCCCCGGCTCTCGTTGAGCTCTCCGTAGCACCAGTTCTCCTGCTTCTCCAGAACTGTGATGATGTCATCTTTAGAGAAGCCCAGGTGACTGTCAGTCTTAGCGCTCCATTCACACAGAGCTACAGCCTATTGCACAAAAACAGAAGTGATGTACAGGGACAATAATCGGAGTATCATAATGATCATATTCCTCCCAGTGATCAAAAAAACAATGTTGTAAGATATATGGTATGTCTGTGTATATTCACATATGCCAACCTGTGAGTGCTGTGTGTTTGAAGACACTGGTGTGTGTGTTGGTGTTGGTCCTTCTATATCCACCCGAGGAATTCTGGGGTAAAAACAGGATTTTAAAGGATTTTTCATTCATCTTAAATAAATCCATTACATTTTTTTTAATATTTAAAAATATTAAAACTAATAACACAACCCTAAAGCAACTTTAAATATAAGTTAGTCTGTTAAGATCATGTCCCACCGGCTCTATAGCAGTCAGGGATGTCACACCTACCGAATGTTGCAGAATCTCTGACGAAGGTCTTTCACATTCACTGATTAAGAATAGAAGAGCGTTGACAGTCTAAACGACTGCATCTGACTCTTTTTTTTGTAATGTCTGACACATATACTAACATCACTTTTTTGGCACAAATGTGAAGCTCATCAAAACAATATGTATGTCAGTAATAGGGCTGGGCAATAAATCAAATATTCACAATATATTTGTGTTGTTATATAAAATTGTTATATAACATTGTGAATATTGAGATTGTGTCCATAATATCTTTTTATTTGGCCACTATGTTTGATTAGACTAGTTTTACAATCCTTCTTTGTCTGTTGTAAATTTGATTAATTTCCGTGAATCACTTCAAACATCTGATCTAATTTTTTTATCATTACTTTTCATTGAAGTGTCTATATGACATTTTCTAGGGAATAGTGAAATGGTGTTAGTAAAAATATTTATAATTGTTATATTTGGGCATATAATTAAAAAATATTAATAACATTTTCTATTATTTTTCCTTTAGAGTGGAAAAAAATCCTTGATTGTGTTTAACTTGTTTTTGTGTGTAACTTCAATAATGATATTAATAAATTTGAATCTACTGGGCTACAACTGATGAAAGATTGAAACGGATGTTTTCTCTGATTAAAAAAAAAACCTCTTTTTTAAAAATCAAGACATTTATATCACATACAGTTTGAAAAAATAAATTAAGTGGTTAAGCTAAATTGCACAGTTAGTCAGAACCCTATAAAAATGCTGCATTAAAAACAGCCAAAGTTGGGTAATATATGTTTGTTAAATGTTTGATTACCCTGCTGAGTAGTTTTAACTCAACTGTTGTTTAAAAAATACTATATGTCTTGCTTAAATTTACCCAAAAAACGTTTGAAATGAACATTTATCAATATGTTTAATAAATAATAATTACATAATAAACCTTTATTAAATTGCTTATTAATATATGTTCACCTTTTGATTATTAGCTACTGATGCCTCTAGTAATTACATGTCTGATTTTGCGTTAATTTTAAGCCAGTCATATAGTAATTTTTAAACAACAGTTGAGTTAAGTAAAACTACCCAACAGGTTGGTCAAATATTTAACCCAACTGTTGGTTTGTCCATATTTAAGCCAAGTTGGATTGTCTTTAACCCAGCATTTATTAGAGTGATAACAGAGTAGTTTTAGTGCCATACCCAGGGTAGTTGGTAGAGGGCGCTGTGGATTGTGAATTCGTTGCAGTCCATTCAGTCTGAGTGCCTTTACTGCATCTCTCAGCATAACTCTCTGGAAACCAGCCGCTGTTACCACGGTAACTCCCATACAGCCAGCCGGTCTCTCTAACTGTTGATTCATCTACCTGTGGATCCACAGGAAGCCAAATTATATGTGTGTAAAATTATAACTGCGTGAGTGAATGTGTTGACATATGTACTGAACCTCGATCAGACAGTCTGCCTCCAGTGTGAGCTCGTCAGAGTTGCGTGCTGTGAAGGGATAGAGAGCTCTGTAGGTGGTGAGGGCAGCACATGTAGCTTCAGTAGTCACCACTGGCTGCAAGCCTGGAAAAAAAAAACACAATCACCCTATCACAACCATTTGGCACATTTACAAATGCATATTTCAACATATAAAAACATCTTCACAACAGAAAGCCCACATCAGCAAACATCATTTTATATGTATCTCAATAATTGTATTGCTCTCTGCACTGAAACATTCCATTAAATCTATTTTTTTTTAATTAACTGCTTGACAAATTCATCTAAATTTCATTTTTAAAACCACTGCAATTTCCCATGTAATATTTCATTGTGAGTTACAGCTGATTTATTTAATGAATCTACTGAACCAGTTTACAAACTGGTCTGTACAGTATGATTCATTCACATATCATGCTGATCAGGTTTTCAAGCTCACTGAGAAGCCCATATTAATCAATAAATAATAAATATGATTGCATTTAATTGCTTAAATCTGAGTCTGTTTCTCAAACTGAATTCAGAAGACTAGCGCACAAGTTTTATTGGAGTAAATCAACAGGGTGAGAAAAAGATGACAGGATTTTCTATTTAGGGTGAATTATCACTGAAGTAACATTATAATAAACATAATAAGACACTGTGTAAATAAGTATTAAAGGAATGGTCCACCCCAAAATGAAAATTTGGTTATAATTTACTCACCCTCATGTCGTTCCAAACCTATATATGTCTTTTTCTCATGTTGAACAGAAAAGAAGATATTTTAAAGAACCAAACGGTTGTATGTACTTCCATAGTAGGGAAAAAAATTCAATGGAAGTCAATGAGGACCATCAACTGTTTGATTACCAGCATTCTTCAAAATATCTTCTTTTGTGTAGAACGTAAGAAAGAAACTCATACAGGTCTGGAAAGACATTAACAAAATTTTCATTTTGGGGTGAACTATTCCTTTAAGACACAGAACACAGTGTGAGTTCAGAGTATTATGTGAAATTAAAATATACATAAACATATATTGTATGAAACTCTGTGTTTCGCAGCCTATTACCTTCCTTCTCTCAAAACACTCACGTTCCATTGGAGTCTGTTATATTAACTCGGGTAATTAATGGCAGGTAATTAAAGTGAATCATGAAGCTGTGAGAGTAATGACACCCATTATAATGAATATAATGAAAACATCATATTCATGGGACAAGTGGATGAATACAAGCCATTTTTAAGCTTCGGCAAAGCACCTCACCTCACCCACACACACACACACATACACACACACACACACACACACACACACACACACACACACACACACACACACACACACACTCACTTTTGTTCTCTGTGATATTGTATGTCATGGAGGGCTGAGTGTTTAGAGCCAGTTCATTCCTTTCTCCTCCCTTCTCCTCCCTCTCTCTTTCCTCCGCCCTCCTCTTTTCTTCTTTCTCTCGTGCCTGCTCCTGGGCTTCCTGAAGTCGGGCTTGGGCCTGACGTTGCTGTTCTTCCCTGAGTTTGGCTTCTCGCTCCTGGGCAAGCATCCTCTGACGCTCTGCTTCCTCCTGCTCCAGCTTCGCCTGTCTAATGTACACATGAGCAAAATGTTGAGTGGGTAAAAGAGTGGGTGTTTAATCTAGCCCTTTTAGAGGGAATATTTGATGAAAAATATCACAAGAATGGAAATCTGATACAAAAGAAAACTGTACAGAGAAACAAGGGTGATAAATGAACTAAAGTTTTTTTTGTGTGTGGTTTTTTTTTTTACAAAGCTGAACCTAAACTGAACATAACTATAAAAAAAAGTATAATATATTTTACAAAACTATAATATATTTACAGAAATTTACATGATTTTTAAAAATCCTATATATCTCAAATATGTTACCTTAATAATTCCATGTTGTTCATTTACGTTGGAACACTGTAGATGGCTTGATAAATATGCATGACTGTGTGTGAGAAATCAAAATTTTACCTGGCAGCCTCCTCCTCTTTCTTCCTCTTCCTCTCTCCTCTCTTCCTCTCTTCCTCTCCTCCTCTTCTTTCTTCCTCTTCCTCTCTTCCTCCTCTTTCTTCCTCTTCCTCTCCTCCTCCTCTTTCTTCATCTTCCTCTCCTCCTCCTCTTTCTTCCTCTTCCTCTCCTCCTCTTCTTTCCTGTGTCTCTGTAGCTCTTTGAGTTTCTCAGATCTCACCCTCCTGAGCTGCTCTAGGACGTCCTGCTGCTGACTCTGCCTCTGTCTCAAGTCCTACAATGTTACCCACACAATTCTTTAACACATACATCATGTTTATAACAAAACTTCAAAATACATAGATGTGGTATTGCATTATGAAATCTCATTTCTTTTTTATTTTTTGGCAGTGAGTAGAAATCTTTAGTGTAATTAATGACACCATTACGAAGTGATGAAATGGCACAGACACAAAGATGTTATAAGGTCATGAAGCTCATTTCAGTGTACTATGGGTAATGTGAGACTTTATCCATGGAGAATAACTAGGGCGAAAGGTGAAATGAATGAAAGGCAGGCAGTTTAGAGATGAGTGTGAGTTAAGGAAAGATAAAGACAGGTCAACCTTTATTAGAAGGAAGAGATTGGTTAGGCAGCCCAGCAAAGAGAGAAGTCCTTGAAGCACACAGTCATCCATTTCTACAAACTATAAAGTCAGCCGGGGGAAAAGAGGAAGAGAAGAAAGAGGAGAGATACAGTGGGAGGAAAGAAAACAATAAATTGGCCAAAAAAAAAAAGAAAAAAATAAAGGCTTGGAGCAGAAAACATTAGACGTGTACTGGACAATAGCTGAATCCCACATGTATAAAGCTCAGGTTTCCGATCTGACCAGCCAGTGCAGTAAGTGTGTTAGTGTGATAGTGTTTGTGTGTTGAGTTTTCTTTAGTGTGAACTGTGTGAACGTTAGTGTGTAATGAAGTGCTCAATCCTCTGCCTTCAGGGCTGGGAGTTGAGCTGTAGGTTTTAATCACAGGAACATAGAGAACAGTGAACTAGTCCCTCACAGGGACATTTAGGTTTAAAATAAATTTGAAAAGAGCAAACCCCCACCCAAAGCCCACATGAGCTTTAATCAAAACATGGCACTTTAAATGTTGTTGAGGTTTACACTGGGAATGTAAGAGAAGCTGCTGACCTTGATTTCTCTGTTGTACTGCTCCATTTGTGAGAGTTTCGCAGTGGTCTCTCTCTCCAAAACATCCAGCTGCTCCTTTAGCTTCCGACAGCTCAGATCTTTCTCGCACAAACTCTGTTTCACATCATTTATCAAAGGACCTGAAAGGGGAAAAAGAAGGAGAGAAAGAAGGACATAAAAACGTCAATGTTCCCAGGCCTTGAATTCAAGAGGGATGAAATGGACACAGTTGAAATTAGTCATCCACCCGTCTATTCATTGATTGCTTCAGGTCTATGTGAGTGCTCACTTGAGTTGTTTTGGGTAAGATTTAGAAGTCTCTCTGTCAGTCGCTGCTTCTCAGGACCAAGACGACTCAGCTGCCTCTGAATTTCCTGCAAAAACACATTCATATAGACTGTTATATAATTTATTTATTTTAAAGATTTTTTTTTAATGTGTTAAAGAAATCGCTTATGCTCAACAAGGTGGCATTTACAGTATTTGTTTAAAAATAAAGTAAAAACAGTAACACTGTGAAATATATATTTGAATATATTTTAAAATGTAATTAATTTCTGTGATGCAGTGCTGAATTTTCAGCAGTCACTTCTTCAGTCTTCAGTGTCACATGATCCTTCAGAAATCATTCTAACATGCTGATTTTGTGCTCAAGAAACATTTCTTATTATTATCAATGTTGAAATCAGTTGTGCTGCTTAATATTTTTTGGTGGATTTCTCAGGATTCACTAACATTTACTGATCACACTTTTACACAGAAGTGTACAACAATGAAAGAATGAAAAAGAAGTTAAAAATAATGAATGCAATGCTATTCGTGCAACAAAAACATAACCTACCTCAAATTGCAACTGTAGGGAATTGATATCTGTAATACGACTATCTCTCTTCTGATTAATAAGGTCTAGCTCGGTCCTCTGGATCTGACTCTTACTCTTGGCATCCCGCAGCCTATCAGAGATCTGCTTATGCTTGTTACCCTAGGAGATGAAAAGACTCAAATGTGTTTAATTTGTAATATAACATAACCATCATTCCCCAGAGAACAGGGTGTATGAGTCTGGATGGGGAACAGGTATATGGAAGAAGAAAAAAATTGAAAGAAGTAAAGGCAATCTGACCACCGCCTCCAGCTCCATCTCAAGACTCCTTTTCCTGTCTTTAAGTCTCTGTATGTCACTCTGCTCTTTTTCTCTCTGTGTCTGAAGCTCCACTCGTTTACTCTTCTCCCATTCCATTCGCCTCTGACGCTCCGCTTCCTGAGAGAGCGATAAAGAGAAGGAGAGGTTAATCAACAGATGTACGGTCTAATCACTCATACCGGATATGAATATACTACATAATTATACTCCCATCATTTTTCCTAGGGCAAGGAACCACTACACTGGTACAGTACATATTAGGGTTAACTCAAGAGTTAATTAAATATATCTAACACCATTACATTTTTAAAAGCAATTGACCTCATTTCCTACTTTTGATATTACAACAGTTACATTTTGTTCTTTATGATTTCTAAAGACCACCAGGATAGGCAATCCACCCACACATTTCGCTTGTGTAATGAAATGCAGCATTAGAGAAGCATTAAACTTTGTCATGAAAGAGTACAGAAATTACAGTAATTATTCATTAACAATCGCAAGTTTTTACTTTTCTAATAATAATTTAAGATTTTAGTTTTTTTATTTGATGTATTTAAGTAACCACTATATTCCTAACTTAATATTTTAACAATTGACCTTATTACATTATTTATGCAAATGCAGTAAATTTATATGTACATGTAAATTAATTTATGCTGTTTATAGAGCTGTTTATGATACATACATACATATATATATATATATATATATAATATATATATATATATATATATATATATATACACAGTATATATACACATATATATATATATATATATATATATATATATATATACACATACACACATATATATATATATATATATATATATGTGTGTGTGTGTGTGTATGTATGTACCGTGTATCATAAACAACATATTTAAAAGAAAAAGATACTGGCTACAAAACTCAAATCAATCAATTAATCATGATTTTGTTTTTCTGATATAGTGTATAAAAAATGTATTCATTCAACATGAATGCATGTGGAAAAAGCGTGAGGCTTTGCTGTAATATTCTAGTGGTCTGCCCTTGCATGCGCCACTTGCCTCTCGTCGCTCTAATTCTTTCAGTCTTTCTTCTTCTCTCTGTCGTTCCAGCTCTCTCTGCCTCTCTATCCTCCTCTCCTCCTCCCTCTGTCTCCTCAGCTCCATCTCCCGGGCTTCTCTCTCCTTTTGTTCTCTTTCCTCCCTCTCCTTCTGTCGTCTCCTCTCCTCCTCTCGTCTCTCCTCTTCTCTCCTCCTCTCCTCCTCTCTCTTTTGTTCCTCTTGCAGAGCCAGACGTCGTTTTTCCAGCTCTGCGTTTCCTCTCTGGAAATTCTCCTTTAGTTTATCCTCAAATGACACTGATAGAGACAGACAGAAAGGTGAGGTAAGTGTTATCAAAGAAAACACAATAAAAATAATATAATACAGAACAGAAAAGTGCATATTAAAAAAAAGGCATTTCATCTAAACACAAACTCACAACTGACTGTTCAGCTGAATCAGCAATATTTAGAAAGATCAAATACAATACTATGAAGAAATAAGGACTGTGTGTTTGTATGTATTTGCATAATTTATTCAGCAAGTATGCATTAAATCGATCAAAAGTGACCGTACAGATATTCATAATGTTACAACAAAAATTCTAATAAATGCTCTTTTGAACTCTCCATTCATATAATCCTAAAAAAATCACGGTTTCCATGAAAATATTAAGCAGCACAACGGTTTTCAACACTGATAATAATAAGAAATGTTCCTTGAGCACCAAATCAGCATATTAGAATGATTTCTGAAGGATCATGATGATAACTGTCCACATAGATATTGATTATTTTAATGGCTTTGCAATGTGCGCATAATGAAATAGGTAAATACATTAATAAGGTACTAAATGCATGTTTTTATATATCAGGTTTAAAATGCAACACACACTTTTGATCATTAAATGTATTTTTAAATTTAAAATTAAATTTAAATTCTTTATATAGCTAATATAGCATCATTAAAATGCATTTTAAATATATCATATATATTATATAGTAAATATGCAATATATTGGAAGCCAAAAATCTCTTGGCCACTAGTACGTATAGTATATGTATATGCAAATACCATTACTCTTGCTTTTCTGTTGATGTTCTGGCTCAATCAGCTCAGTGTTAATCAAAGGAACAGGTCCGTTCAGCAGGTCACATGACTTTGCTTGTCTGAAAACAAACACACATTGCAGAATAAACACATTCGCCTACATATCTCATTCCAGCATGGGCGGGTCTATATGTGTCTTACCTGAGTGAAGGTGGCACAAGATCAGAAGGTAGAGTCAGAGGTAAGGGCCGCCCAGTCTTGGCCATATCAACCAGGTGCATTGCTAGAATAAACTCTTCCGCTCTCAACTGCCCATCACGATCTACATCAGCAAGAGCCCTGAGCAAGACAGAGATATATACACATAATGTACCCACGCACAAGCACACACATTTGTGATTAACCTGGAAGCATTTCAAATGTTTAATAGATGAATCAGTTCCTAATTATCCAACTGGCACCTAAACAGCAGACACAACACTGTGGAAGTAGGTGTTTAACACACCGCTTCAAGCAATACAGTGTGAGCAAGTGATTAATGCATGGGTCTTCAACAAGTTTCTGCCTATTTGACACAATTTTTTGTAAAAAAAAATAAATAAATTGGAAATATGTATTAAACAACACAAAGGGGGGAGGATGTGTATGCAAATAACATCATTAAAACGTTCTTCATGAGATTAATGAGTGTTTCATTTGATGAGTACAGTGTTTCTTAAACTCACCATATGGTGGCAAGCTGTGTTTGTGTGAGGTTTGATGCTGTGAGGGCATTTCTGACCTGGGGACCTCGAATAAACACAAAAAAAGTTAATGCATGACACGTATGCAGAGATGCTATCATATGCAAATGCTACCATTGCCTATAAAACACACTCTCACCTGACAGGTATCCACTCATCAACTTGTCTAGACTGTTGAACTGCTGTCTGTATTTCAGACGGGACGACTGAGGCACCGCCCAATCAGATGCATTCATTTTGGGGGAATTACTCGCAAGGGAGGTGGTGGAAGAAGAGTTTGAACTGTAGAAATTTAGAAATAAATGATTAGTATGCTTTTCTATAAAAGTGATCATTTAATATGTAATGCTTTTTTCAAAAAATAAACTTACTGATTAAGGTTTTAGGTTGCACCTAATTACTAAATGTATGGTTTTCTTGAATGCATTAACTAATGCTAAATATAGACTCTCTTCATTCTCCAAATCTGCATGTGTTCAGATAATTCCTGAGAGTTTTCACTTGTACAGCACTCTTGAATCCAGAAATTCCATTTGCATGCAAAAATCTTTTTAAATGAGCTCCATTTAGCAGCTGCTCATTAACACTAATATAATCCTCTCACGAACCTAGACCATCATAAAACACAGACAACTGGTCTCAGGCTAGCTGCAACATCAGCTTTTCCTTTAGTGCTGTGAGATTCTGCTGTGACATTATACTTTTAATAATTGATATGTCTGAGCAACATTTGCTGAATCCTTGTTAGTGCAGTAATTACCACTACCGGGACCATTAAAATCATAATTAAAACTCATAATTATGAGCAATTCCGCAGTATTCTGACTCACTGCTGTCAGTTTACTGATTTTTAAATATTCTGAGATAACACTAACAGGATTCTGCAGCCTTCTGCACTTCGGCATGGGCTGGAATGATAGACAGAACTGAATGAGAGGTTCAGAGAGTGCGATATCATCCTGGTGATTGGCTAATACCCTTACAAACTAACCCAAACATATTTGCAACAAAAAAGGCTGAGCAGTATAGCCAAAAATATATATATTGCACTCTATTGATAATATTCAGTAAATAAACTTACGCCCATAACGATGCATTTGTTTCTTACAAACTCACAGCATTTCACTTCAAAAGATGGTAATTTATTGACTAGAGTCATGTGGGTATTGGGTAACTTATGAATTATTGTGATGTTTTTATCAGCTGTTTGCATTCTCATACTGACGGCACCCATTCACTGCAGAGGATTCATTAGTTAAAAATGAAGTAATGCTAAATTTATCAAAATCTGGATTGCCTGAGAGTGAGTGCATTTTCATTACTTTTAATATAATCAATTCATTTTATACAATAACTAAAAAAAATCTCATTCAAAAATCTAGTTAATCTAGAACTAGATAATTTTTAATCATTGTCATTCATACAGTATGCATTGTAACAATGCATGAATATAAACATCAGTATTTAATAATTTAATTAATCAACATATATTTTCACTAAAACATTTCTGGGTGATGACCCGAGTGACTTGTTGAGTTAAATTTTGAAACAGACAGATTTCATGGAAATGGAAACTTAGGCAAGTTTATGGATAAATAAAAAGTCTATTAAAAATGATCACGACATACATGATGTTGCTTAACTTTATATCGCCAAGATAATCATTCCGAATGTATTGTGTATATTAGATATATTGCACAGCCCTAGACCCAAATTCATTTTAAACAGGCACTGAGCAGGAATTAGTGGGTTTATTACAGGCTTCTGTACAAACATGTGGAGGTTGGATGACTCTCGGAGGAACCCTAACAAGATCCTATTAAGATTCAAGGAGACAGCTGTGCTATTCAGGCACTCTGTCAGCAAACACACTCTTATTTACTACAAACTTCTAGTGCTGGCAAAACAAGCCCTGAGTAACAGGGTGTCTCAGAGCATAGTTCTAAGAAAATTTCTGTCTTTTTTAGCTATCACTGAAACAAACACTCAAACACATGCATGCAACAGATATTACACCCAATTCTAATACAAACATAGTATGCATGCTTCACACCTGCTAGAGCCAAGGTCCAAGAGAGAGTGAGATTTACTCAATCCACTGGAGACTGGGAATGCTGGAAAGATAACAGAAGAAAGAGAATTACTTAAAGCACATGCAAACTTTGTAACTGATTTACAGATTATGCAGTATATCATTGCTTGAGTCTCATTGCATATAGATTTAATAGTACATGCATACTGAATGCTCATCTGTGCAAAATGGTGGTTTGCGCATTAATTTAGGATAGAAGGTGTTACAGTACCTGGTGTTGGTGTGAGGAGATTTGCATTGCCGTTAGGTAAAGCTGGCACACTGAGAGAGCTGGGCATCTGAGGCAATGGTCCTGATATCAGGGTGGGCACAGGAACCAAAGGGGTCATAGCAGGGGCTGCGGGGAAGGCAGTTAGGATGGGCATCACTGACATGGCAGACAGATTTGGCATGGAGCCCATACCTGAAACAAATCAAAGCCAGATTATATGAGATAATTTCTATGTAATATACTGGTACCATATTGATAGTCAGCTGATTTAATATTCATTTGATATTCATTTGTATCAATATCACATTTAACTATATATTGCTGTTCATTGCTCATTTATGCTGTTTTTACATTTCTTTTAAATTTGCCATCATCTAACACTCAGTTTAGAATCATTTAAAAATAATAATAATAATAATAATGCAACGCAATGTTAAATATCATGTTAAATATAAAATTTTCACATTGTACATTCTCATGTAGTATTTAAAATGATTTTTGATTTTAGTGTTTTATTTGAAAAAAAATTTATTTATATATTAATTTTGTACTTAGTTGCCAAGACAACATTTCTAATTTTCACTTTTTTTTTTCACGTTTTAAGTTTAGCTTTTTCATCTAATATTTATATATTTGACAGACAGACAAAAAGATCATCCAGTTACACATTTCTAAGATTTTATATTAAAATAATATTATATGTCTTAATATGTCTTCATCATCTTCAAAACCTGTAGTATGAGGCTCAATAAACTAGTTAACACAGCAAACAAACCTCACATGGCATTACATAACCAGCTATTAACTCATACCAAAGCGTGATGATGGTGTCATAGCAGGGGTAGGCGTCTGCTTCATGATGATTGGCAGGCTGGACGGGAGGGGTTGACCCTGCAGCTGCAGTTTAATTAGTTTCATTGCAATGGAGAACTCTAATCTGTCCATCTTCCCATCCTTTCCTATATCCGCCAATGCCCTGAAATAAAGGCAGCAGATATTCTCATCAAAATGGCTTACAAAGCACTAATTGCTAGTAAAATCCCCACGGAAAAACCCAGAAGTTGTTTTGTGATGACTGAGCAGCATTATTGTGAGCTCAGATCTTTGTTACGCTACCATATTTATTTGTGAACAAGAGAATTTAAGAACAAGGAAATGCTATAAACTCAAATCAGACATTCTGTATCCTGTATCAGTAAATCTACATCCTGTTTGTGGATGGGCGACAGTGTTTACACCAGTAGACTAACCACAGACAGGAAGAGGTTACTTTTGGGAACCACCACCCTCCAGAGACATTTGTGGCTTCAAATGCACATTGTCCCACACAAATTCATTTAAAATTTATTATGACATATCCAGCCCTGCACTAGCAAACACAATCACATAGGAACATACAGATATCAATGGGGTCAAAAATACAAAGTGCCACTAGTGAAAATGCTTAAATTTAATTAAATTTTATACATTTTTGGGAAAGAAATGGGAAGGGTTATACAGTCATCTGAAAGACAGAGAAACCAGATTAAGTGTGTGTGTACATTAAGGGTGTGTGTACATGTGTGTGTACTTACCAGATGTCTGCTAGGACTGCTGTGGGAAGACCAGATTGTAGGAAGAACTTTCGTGCTTGATCTCCTAAAAAAATAAGGAAAAGTTACTTGCACTGTATATAGAGCAAAATTTGCATGTTCATACACTACCTTTCAAAAGTTTTGGGTGTCGTATATGCTACATAAATATTGTAAAATAATACTACAACTTAAAAATATCAGTTTGCCATTTTAATATATTTTAAATTTCACTTTATTCCTGTGATGACAAAGCTGAATTTTCAGCAGCCACTACTCCAGTCTTCAGTGTCACAAGTTCTTCCAGAAATCATCCTAATATCCTGATTTGCTGCTCAAGAAACTTGATAAAAATTTTCAGGATTTTTTGACTTAAAATTATACATTTTTTTAAAAATCTTACTGAACATATGAGCAGTAGTGTATGTATGTGTGTGCTCTTACCTGACAAATAACCCAGAGTGGGAGCCAGAGAGTCAAACTGTTTGTCATGTTTCCCCCTTTCTTCTGGAGTTATAGCCCAAATATTAAAACCAACTGCGACAATAACAGGGACAGAGAAAGTGAAAGAAATTTTATTTCTTTTGATTATTATATTCTGTCTTCTCAAATCTCATTCTGGATCAGCTGTTGTGTTTCTCATTTCTGGGTCTTGAATTCCTGCCAGTTCTCTGCGAGATTGTCTGTTTCTTTGACAAAGCCTGTTGGCTTGTGTTATCCAGGCATTAGAGATGGAGAGAGGATGCATATTTAACATATTTTAATGGAATGATAGTGCCATTAATAATTATTTACTATTTATTGTAAACCATGATGTCTCGCAGAGGCAGCAGGCAAAGATCTATCAAAAATGTCAGTGTCCAATAACAACCTGCTCCACTTAACATTATGAAAGTGAGTCAATCTCAACACAGCTTTCACACAGAGAGCTGAAGACAAGCCTTTTATAACCTGCTGGTGTTTTGGCTCTGCTCTTATTAGGTGCAGACACTACTTGATTTGAAAAATACAGCTGTGTAGCAATTCTGTCTGTGGTTTCCTTCAAAAAGGAACTTTATATAGTTGAGGGAATAGTTCATCCAGAAATGAAAATTTGCTGAAAATTTACTCACACTCAGGCCACCCAAGAAATAGAGGATTTTTGTGATGTTTTAATTAAATGTTTGGACTCTCATTCTGACGGCACCCATTCACTGCAGAGGAGCGGTTGGATATCAAGTGATGCCAAATTTCTCCAAATCTGGTGCAAAGAATAAACAAACTCATCTACATCTGAGTGTACATTTTTAGCAAATTATAATTCTTAGGTGAACTATTCCTTTAATGAAAGAATGGGGCAAATGTTAACACACCCTCTTGTTCATTCTTTCTTCCTCAGCCTCTCTTTTTCTCTGGGGAGGAAACAAACTACTTTCAGCTCACGTTTCCTGCATTGTCAGCAGAGCTAAGATTCTGAAAAAGGCCATCATGATTAATTAAGCACAGGTCTGTGAATTCATGTGATGTCTTTCTTCACAGAAATTTAGCTCATTCAACAAAAGATAAAAACAGTTTGACAGTTTGAGATAATCAGCCTTTACTTCAGGAAAATGGAGCTACTTTTTATGACAAAAAGGAGCAATTAGTCCAACTTTCAGCAAACTAGTGGCACTAGATTAAAAAAAAATTAAGCTCTAAAGAAATCAATAGTACTTCGAAATATGTTTAAATTAAATTAAATTTATGCATTTAGCAGACACTTTTATCCAAAGCGGCTATCAATTTTTACCTATCGTGTCCTCAGGGAATCAAACCCCCAACCTTGTGCTTGTTAACACAATGCTCTACCACTTGAGCTACAGGAGCACTAGGTTTGAAATCACGTTCACTCACACGACTAGTAATATCAGTAGTTTAATAGTCAGCAGTTTTGTTTTATTTTTACATGAATCTGGCCGTCTCCTTATGGGAGCCAATGTCTAGACGGTGAATCTGAAATGTTCTAAACAATTAAAAAATACTTTACATTGTAAAACAGATATACTGTAGGCTGATTTTTGCTAAAACAATTTGCGATAACAAAGCAACAGCTTATTTTTATCTGCAATGTCATTCTATTGTAAAGAACATATGATACCAGAGGCATTAACTACAAGGACACTGAGGATACTCAGTGTTAAGTCAGTGAGCCTAAAAGCAGAACCCAGGACATATTTACATTTTTGGTGGAATTGTTGGGACACAGCTCATGAAGCAGAAGCATGAATACATTTTACACAGTATTCAAGGACAAACGGTTTCACAATCGGGTCTCCTATCATTGAAACGTGGCGACGGACTGTGTCAGTGTGGGAATCAGGCAGTCTGTGTGATGGTATGTTCAGGTGATCCTTTGGGAAATTTTAATCACTCCAGGCCACACAGTGAAGCATTTACTTGAGGTTTATTACTAATTCAGGCCCAAGTAGCCATTAAAGAGGTTTGCTTTCGTGCTTATTTAACATTAGCCCTCAGACAGAAACAACCATGCAAATTTAAGATCCCAGCTGATATATGTAATTTACAGAAGCATATAAACTTAAATCATCAAAAAATACCAAACATTATAAGCAAACAATATCTGTTTCTCACTGTGCACTTCCAGGCTGATTAAACTGTGAAGAGGCAACCCTTTACCAAAAGCACTAAGGGGATTAACCACTACACACACATACATAAAAAATGAACAAGTATTCACAGAGACAAAATAAGCTCGCAGACGCACACACACACACACACACACACACACACACACACACACACACAAAGAATGCATTCCTAAAAATGTCCAAAATGTTCCTCACAGTGCTGAAATTAGCATTTATTTGGAATGATGCAGCAATTTAGCTTCAGCCGATGTAGCCATTTACACTAATATGACTTATGTCAGGAACCAACCACCACTATTTGAACCTGCAACCTCAGCTTTCCTACTTTTACTACCACCATGATGCAGCCTTCAACAAATAGACCTGAAAATCCCTCCTGGGATTTTCTTAAAGTCAGGAAATTTGCTTCAACTTTGCTTCACTTTAAAGTCACACATCAAAACACACCCAAGATATTAAACAAACTCCACTCACCCTGCCTGCTCTCTTTCTCTAGCTTATCTTGGACTGAAAGATAAATATTTTATTAAAACCTTAGCGAGAGCTGACATAAACCACATCAGACTAGTCTCTCAATCAATACATCTGAAAGGCTCCTTCAGATTTCACTCACAAACAAGTATAAAGGTATTACAAAGTTTCTGGAAACCAAATGGATTTTGATTAGGGGTTGTACAGGCTAGTTGACTAATAGACTAGGTGACCTTAATGCTCTCCCATGACTCTTTAAGCTTGACGTTGCCTAGTCGTTAGTACTATAGAGGGCGCAACAGGATAAGAAATCATTTACAAATCAAGTCCACATTTACGTTCTGTTTCCAAACAGTTAAAATGACAAATAAATGCATACTCTGAAAGCACTCCAAATGACATGCGTGATTATACCATCTGGATGCTTGAAATTGAATGGGAGAATGCACGTTTTAAACAGATTATTGTGCAGGCAAGTTAAACGCCATTCTAATCTAATGTGCTGCTGGATTGTACACAGAAATGGGTAACACTTTACAAAAAGGTTCATTAGTTAACATTAGTTAACTACTTTAGTTAACATAAACTAAACTTGAGCAATACTTCTACAACATTTAAATAATCATAGTTAATGTTAATTTCAACATTTACTAATGCATTATTAAAATCAAAAGTTGTGCTTGTTAACATTAGTTAATGCACTGTGAATGAACATGAACTAACAATGAACAACTGTACTTTCATTAACTAACATTAAAAAAGATGAATAACTACTGTAATAAATGTATTGGTCATTGTTTGTTAGTTAATACATTAACTAACATTAACTAATGAAACCTTATTGTAAAGTGTTACCCAGAAAGGTATTGCCAACACTGCTCTGTGATTTCTCAAAAAAAAAAAAAAACTGAAAAACTGAAAAGTTCTAGCATATATTTCTTATTAACTAAAACCCACAGCTTCACTATTAGTAGAGAGACACTGCCAGGTAGAATTTATTCATACAAGCAATCGCTCTCTCACTAATGCATTCATATAAATATAAGCTTTACTGTGCTGCTTTATCTGTATCTGATTTAGAATGAGCAGAAATCTGTGAGAAACACAACGACCCAAAGACAAAAGAACTGATGAACGTGAGCTGTTACAGCAGCAATAGCCATGTGGGCAGCGCTGTGTCATATGCCATAGCTGTGCACAAGGTAGGGGCTGATTTTTTAAAGTCGGCTTTTATGTGATCAAAAGTCGAGTCGAAGTCGACTAGTCGCTGATGACGTCATCAATGAACAATATTAACTTACAAAAATATTACACCTACAAAAGGAACTTCCTCTAGGTAATTTTTTAAAATGTTTTTATGAAAGTGCAGCAAATATAAATTTAAAAAAAATGGTCAAAATCTTTTATGAAGTTTAACAAATATTAGTCTGTCCCTATATAAATAAGGAAGCAGTCACTAACAACTTTCAGCTGGGTGTGTTCTGTACAAACCCTGCGCTGAATCTAAAAAAATAGGAGCATTCTGATAACGACATCACTAAGAGTCTGTTCAGCCTTAGATGATTCGGCAACACAAGAACTTCTCATGTTTTTCAAATGGATTATTAAGAAGAAAAACCGTGGAGCAGGGACTTTGTCCAAATCATAGTTTTTATTGGATGGAGGCATATCAAAAGCTTGCAGTCGATTGTAAGGGGCAGGGTTTATCGGGGTTTATAAGTTTAGGGGAAGTCATGGCCTAATGGTTAAAGAGTCAGACTCGTAATCCAAAGGTTGCAAGTTCGAGTCTCGGGCCGGCAGGAATTGTAGTTGGGAGGAGTGAATGTACAGTGCTCTCTCCACCCTCAATACCACGACTGAGGTGCCCTTGAGCAAGGCACCGAACCCCCAACTGCTCCCCAGGCACTGCAGCGTAAATGGCTGCCCACTGCTCTGGGTGTGTGTGTGTTCACTGCTGTGTGTGTGCACTTTGGAAAATTATTAAATGTAATAAGTTCAGAAAATGTAATAAGTTCAGATCCAGATGGAATTATTGGAGCCCAACATACGTCATGAGAGAGGGTTCTAAGTCTAACATATGCATAGATTATTAATTCATGATAAAATCAATAACATGCATTTAGAAAAGAGATGGAGTGGAGTGAATTCCTTTGACCTTCAAATGTGTTGTAATATTCAAATTAATCAAATGAAACATTTTTTACCTTATTTTATTTCATCCAAAATATTAACAAAAATATTACACCTACAAAAGGAACTTCCTCTAGGTAAATTTTTTCAAATGTTTTTATGAAAGTGAAGCAAATATAAATAAATAAAAAACGGTCAAAATCCTTTATAGAGTTTAGCAAATATTAGTCTGTCCCTATATAAATAAGGAAGCAGTCATTAACAACTTTCAGCTGGGTGTGTTCTGTACAAACCCTGCGCTGAATCTAAAAAATAGGAGCATTCTGATAACGACATCACTAAGAGTCTGTTCAGCCTTAGATGATTCGGCAACACAAGAACTTCTCATATTTTTCTGATAGTGCAGCTCTGCTACTGAACTACGCTGTAATGATTCAGCACACAAGCCAAATGAGTTGCGTCTGAATTTTTCTCCATAGCCTCTTCATCCTTTTAAAGGCATACTTCAACCAAAATTAATTTTCAGTCCTCATTTACTCACCCCCATGTTGTTCCAAATCTGTATGACCTTCTTCTTGCAGAACACATAAGATATTGTCAGAGATGCTCTCCTTTATAATGAAAGTGTATAGAGACCAAAAGCTGTCAAGCGCCACACTAAAATGGTCATAAAAATGGTTCATACGACTATATTATATATATATGCCTGAAGCCATATGACAGATCTCTATAAAAAAAAAGAAGTGAAATTTAAAGTCCGCGTGAACCCGAAGTTTGTGATCGATTGTACTTCCGTATTTTGATGTACTTCCGAGAGAAACAGAATATTAAACGAGGAAAATAGAGAATGTAGCTTGTTTTTTCTAATGCGAACTGATTGGATATAGTAAAGTAGGCGTTTCATTCTGAAATAAATACTGACAGTTGGAGGGGCGTGATTATGGATGTCACACTCATGCCCAAGCCGTCAAATTGACGTCATCAGAGAATGCCCGTCGTTTTAGAGGGGAGAAGCATTCCTAGATATGGATTAAAGATTACGAAGGAAAACAATTTTTTTTTTTGTGGATTGACTTGCACGGATAAATTGTTCACCTCAAAAAGAGCAATGTGCGCTAACAAAATAAATATAGTCAGTTTTGATTTCATGCAGCTTTAAGTTATTCATCAAAAGTCAAGTCATGGCAGTCATGGTAAACATTTACTTTCATTGTGTGGAAAAGAGCGGCTTGAGCATTCTCCTACACATCTCCTTTTGTGTTCCACAGAAGATAGAAAGCTATATGGGTTTTAAAAGACATAAGGGTGAGTAAATGATAATGGGATTTTTTTTAAAAATCCATGCCCCTGACACACAAAAGAGCTGCGTCTTACCATTCATGACTGCAGGTGGGATGTAAGGGACCCTCTACTCGACCGGCTGGCTAATACTCATCTGGAGAAACAGAGAGAGAGAGGATTTTACATGCAGATAAGCAACAGAGGACACACTATGATGGAAATAGAATGAGATAGCAAAAGACAAACTGTGAACAAGTGAAAAGGATTAAATGGGAAGAAGAGAACAAGTAGAGAGTAATGAGAATGGAAAAGAGGGCATTTAAAGGAAGGACAAAGGGAGATGCACCTCTTCTCAGCTGCTCTTGAATATTTTGGCCATTGTTTCTATCCATTTTTCTCTTATACTCAATTATGTTGTTTGCCATAACACACACACACACACACATGCAACAAGCCACATCCCCTGTGCACCATCACGCATTCACACACAAACAGGATACTGATTGTGCCAGAGCGTTTTCGCCTAATGCAAAGCGATTGTTGGTCTCTGTCTTCGCTCTAAAGCTCTTTCTGGGAAATCAGCCCTGCGTCTCACAGCTGAATCTGAGTCGGTGCTCCATGAACAGATTGAACAAACATAAGCGAAACACAAACTCCCATTACAGCTGAGGAGGTCTGAGCCCATTAAAACACTTGCTGGAAAAATCTAGAAGTCCAGTAAGGGTGACAGTTGCGGTGGCTACAGCTACATTCACACAACAGCAGGTTGTCAGTCTTTGAAGTACTGTATAATACTCTAAATAGTCCTTTTTCATACACAAATTGTTTTATGCGCTGCATGCATTTCAGTCACAAATGTTAAGGCCTTCAAAGTCTCCCGGATTGTTAAAAATGGCAACAACAAAAAAGTGTATTGTGTGGTCAAACAGTGAGACAGCAGGGATACAAAAATATTTATAAATAAATCCTGAAATAAAGTATTTTGACAGATATGAAAGGATTGAAGTTACAGGACTGTCAAATGCCAAACAATTTAGAATAATAATCTAAACTGTTTTAGTTTAGGTAAGATTTGTATATAAATACAGTATAAGCTCTAACGTTGTGAAACAATTAATTTTTTTCTTTACACACACACACACACACACACACACACACACACACACACACATATATATATATATATATATTAAAATACAATTCATTCCAGGAATGCCATAGCTACATTTTTTTAGGATGCTTTGCTGAACAGAAAGTTTAAATGAATCTTCTGTAACATCATAAAATGTCTTTACTGTCATTTTGATCAATTTAACGCATCCTTGCTAAATAAATGTATTTGATTATTCATAAAAGAAAAAACTAAAGTGACCCCAAACAGTCAGCCAATCCCAAACACTGACTGGGTGCCAATTTAGTTTCATAATCTATATTGCATGTACTGCAGATGAACTGTTTTCTTTTTGCCTGAGCTGTAAACCTGTAGAACCTGGCTAGACACAGATTCTTCCTAGTCAAACTGTCACCAGTGTGAGAAAGTTTCATGTGTACAAACACTAAAAAAAGTTGGAAGGTGATTTATTCAGTGACATTACAAGCCAATATATTTGTTTACAAGACAGCACAGCTTAAGGCAATGTGTTAAAGTAGGCCTACTTCAAACGAGTTTACCTTTTTATATACTTGACAGTTTACGTGATTGCAGGCAACATACAGGCTTATGAAAAGTAATCCATCAGTTACAGTAATGTTGACTGCATTTTTTGTAGCATTCTCAAAGAAAAAGATATTTAAACAGTTCAGCATCAGTCTATCTAACGGTTACTTAAGAGCCATTTTCACATAGTTGATTTAAGTTCAAATTCCATAACTTATCTTTTGTTTTTAAATGGAAGTCATTGGAATGTTTTCAAACAGACTGGCGGTATTTCAGCTGAGCTGCTGCTATGGGGGAGGCAGTAGTGGTGCGGCTCGGTTATTATCCACTCAGAAGTGAGAGACAAAATATTACATCTTTCAGTAACTGCTCTGTTATGCTAGGGTGCATTAGTATACAAATCAGCACGTCTCTGCACTTTAGCTGTCAGCAAATTTTCCTGCAGTATTGGGAGTGTTTGAATCCACTTTTTCAACTTCTAATTAGTCTTGCATGCCAGTGAGTCAAGTAGCACACAAACCTCTTCCTGCTCATTTGCTCTAATACTGTTAGATCAGTCTGCTACATCCAGGCAGCAAATATCTGATTATCATTTGGCTGAGAATATGCTATGCACCACAAATACTCATTTCTGATGTCCTACAGATCGTTGTATTTAGTATTATCAGTAAAGCCCAGTTTCTGAGTCATTAGGCCAATCAGATTCGAAGATAAGAATTAGTTCTTGTCTCTGAATTTGATTGGCTTAATGGCTCAGAAATGTACTAATTTCTAATAAAACAAAAACCTTCACACTGCTATATGAAAGGTTTAGAGGACCAAAATCAATTCTTATTTAAGCCTTGCAGGACCAAATTTTACATTTACTCTAATATTAATAAATTATCATAGTTTTTACAATCCTTCTTGGTTAGAAAGTTTGGTTAGAAACAGATTGTCAAAGCTCTTTACACTGCAACAAGCACTTTGCTTTCACAGTAGGAATTTCAGTTACATTTAGCATTAATCACTGACAAAAACAAAGACTTTCGTATGTAATAGTGCTTTTTTGTGAATTTTTGTCTGCTTAGCACAACAATCTTAACTTACAATGCCACAAACAGCTTATCGGGTCCACACTTATAAAACAACCCTGCATTATTGCATTGAAATGTGTTGTGCTGCTTTTATGGCTCCCAGGAGAATCAGAGATCTGTTGACTGCTGGATTATCTATGCTTTTATGCGTAAATCACATTTTAGATAGCAAATGATTTCACACCGTTAGTATACGGTACCTTTATTACCTTTTCACCAGCTGGCTACAATGCAATAACAGCAAGTTACTTGAGTCAAAAATGTCATCCAACAGAATAAACAGAATAAACTATGCAAAACAGCACAGTGCAAATGATCTACAAGTTATGCTCCTTTTTCCGAATTCAAACTGCCTTAATAAAATGTAACCCGAGTTTGAGTGTCTGCTAGAGGTCCTTTCCGAATACTGTTTTCCTCTCTCTTCTTCCATTACTTTGTGTCTAGACTTCATTGTTCTATCTAATTTATAATGCGAATGAAGAAGAGAGGCATCATCAGTTTTGAATTAAGCAGTACCGAGGTTTATGTGCTTAGAGCGATATCTCCGAATATGATTCATGAACAGCACAGTATCATTCATTTCTGCAGACTACAGAGGTTAACAGTATCATTAGAGTGTAACTGAAGGGATCAGATATAAAGGCCTGTTCATCTCGGGTTTCATGTCATGTCAAGTTGAATCAAAAGCTTATGTTTGACCTTAAATCCATCCATCACATGTGCTATGATTGATCTTATCGCTCATTATAAAACATTTCCAAAGTTAAAGGAATGCTTCGTGGCATATCAAATTTACTTTTAAAATCTGCAATAATAATAGTAAACGTATTTAGTCCTAATTGTGGTTCATTCAGACTGTGGAAATGCTTAAAAACCCACTAAGTTATAACGTCTTTATAGCGTTCATCTTAATATGAGCTGACACTATTGAGATTGCCATTTGAGGCAGACCAGAAGAGAGATGGAGGTAATGAGACTTAAGATGTGACCATAGGTTCTCATCCCGTACTAATCTATTGTGTGCAAATAAAGAGTCCATTACAGATCAATAAATGGAGGGTTAATAGACTGATGGATAGATTAAAGAGCTAAAAGCTGAGGCAGACAGAATCTGTGGTTTGGACTGGGTTCTCATTCACACACACTGAAACTCCAAACCACTTTAGGCTGCTGTGATTGCTTTTACTACATTAGAATGCTCTTCAGTCTTTTACTTTGCCGTACTTTGCATTTCATATTTTACCTTTTGTCCAAACACCTCACTGAATACCTGCTTTAAATAATAATAACACACAAAAAATTAATTATCATTATTAAAATTCGCTGTAATAGCAATTATCTCTTTCAGTCTTAAAGGGATAGTTTATACAAAAAAATTATAATTAAAATTCTGTCATTAATTAGTCACCCTCATGTCGTTCCAAACCCGTAAAACCTTTGTTAATCTTCAGAACACAAATTAAGATATTTTTGATGAAATCCAAGAGCTTTTTGACCCTGCATAGAGTCGGAGTGTAAATGCAGCTGAACCAGATGCTCTCAAAAACGAAATAAACACACAACAAAAATGAGAGTGGTGTGACAACAGCAGTTAAGAAAGCATCTGATCATAACGATGTGTGTATGTTTGCATGAGCTCTGCAATCGGCACTCCAGTCATGTCACATTTATTTATATAGTGCTTTATACACAAGATTGATTTAAAGCAATGAACTTTACATTATTAAACATGAAAAAACAATGTCCGTGACACTTTCAGTTAGAATAACATCTTGATTTTCGGTTATAAATCAGCTATCCATTGTGGAGCAATCTAATGATAAAATATTTTTATTACTGAATGCAAAATAATAAATAAATAAATAAATAAAAACTTTATTACATTAAAGTGATAGATTAAAGCTTAATCTAGCTCAGCACAGTTTTTATCATTATAACACTATAAGGTGTTTTAAGAGAGCTAATGTTTTGAATAATATAATTATGCCAAAAATAAAATGTCTTAACACTTACTATTATTTTGTTCCATATCCATATGATTTACAAAAAGAGTTGTTAGGCAGAATGATGAGTTGCTTTTCCATAGTCAATTAAATGGTGAATGAGAATGTCTCTCTGTCTGTCATCTCATTTTGTTTATTTGTATAGCGCTTTTTACGATACAAATCATTGCAAAACAACTTCACAGAAAATTAAGTTTCTACAATATTTAGTAGTAGCTTATCAGTGGTGACTGTCAGTTTATGTGTATACGGCAGAAATGTTCAGAAAAATCAATAAAAGACGTAAACAAACAGACGATTAACACTATTAACAGCAATTATGCAATCAAACTTAGAGCAATGTGGTAGTTCTGTATGTTGTCTCTGGGTTAGCATCATCTGAGGTCCTCTGAGGGCCTCCATTATATGTTTGAAATTTTCAAGAGCTGAAGTGATTGCCTTATTTATTAGTTAGAAAACAAATTACAATATTAGTTAGAAGTATAACTCAATATTTTCAGTAATTGTAAAAGCTGAGTAATAGAACAAAGCCTACTGATTAATCTGTGAAATAATAGACAATTAGTCGATTAATCATTGTAATAATCATTCGATTAATCATCAAAATAATCATTTGTTGCAGCCCTAGCTATGTGAATACTTTGTGCTCAAAGAAAGCAAAAATAACTTTATTCAACAATTTCTTCTCATGAATGTGCATCGAAAACTGACATGGAAGAATATACATTTTTGAATAAAGTCATTATTTTGGTTTTCTTTGCACACAGGAAGTATTGTTGTAGCTTCACAAAAATTAAGGTTGAACCACTGATGTCACATGGACTATTTTAACAATGTCCTTTTATTACCTTTCTGGGTCTTGAATGTGGTAGTTCCCTTGCTGTCTATGCAGTGTCAGAAAGCACTCAGATTTTATAAAAAATATCTTAATTAGTGTTCCAAAGATGAACGAAGGTCTTACAGGTTTGCAACGGTATGAGGGTGAGTAATTATTGACAGAATTTTTGTGTGGACTATCCCTTTAAATATATAGATCACATAATAACATACACAGTTCAACATGCAAGTCATCAGGCTAGTGGAGTGAAGATCTCTTTCACGAAGACAAAGCCCTTTAACACAGATAAACAGACCACATCCACATACCTACACACACAGAAAAATATTTTTTTTATTTAGTTTAACCCAATTATTTCATTCAGGGCCTAAACTAGGATTCTCTTCCAGTGGTCAATATAAGGGAATTAACATGAATATATGCTCCAGTTTCTCTGTTTGCAAAGCTAAAACTAAAGAGATAAAAAAAGATTTCCAAATGCCATTTATCATTAAACTTAAAATACTTATTGGTAGGAACAAGAAAAAATCATAATTATCATAAATTTCAAGGCTCTGTGTAATATTTGTAAAAAAACGTCCCTATAACATATTAGAGAGTATAAGACAGATATATAAAAAATTAAACATGATGTTCAAAGCTAAAGTGACTGTTCAGCTTTTGTTAAATGTGTATATATTAAAAAAACATCCACGGAAAACACAAAACTAAAGGTCAATGAAAAAACACAGTCATGGAATTCTTAGCTCGTTTATATGCACATAGTCAATACCTGACATTTGCATGTTACTACTAGTTGTACAGGGGGAATATTCGGATTCACTTCTAAATCAGTTTTATATAATCCACCACATAATTTACATAAAGCCTCACAGACATACAAATAACATCCACAGTCCATTCAGACACATTGTTCACAATAACTGAAGTGCTTATGGGAATCAGGGAGGGAATCATTTCTATTAATTAATTCAGAATTTTTTCTAGAACATCTTGTGCTCTAGAGAGGCTCGGGATGTGGATGAGAGGTACAGAGGTGTAATGGACCCAGGATGAATTGCTTATTAAAAACTGCTCTCGAAATTCCATTCTCAATTTCACTGTTCTCATGTAGACTAAACTAGATTGAATATTAAATTGGGTCTCTCTATCTAATGCTGCAGAGATGAGGCGAGAGAGAGGAGAAGTGAGGACTTCATACATCAGTGATCTTACAGCACAGCCTGCAGATCCATGTTTATTAGAGTAATTCTAATATACCTCCCTTGCTTTTTCTGGCCACGTACACACTGCAGCTAAATACATTGTCACTCTTATTTTGAGTGCTTAATCCTATTCTGTGAGTGACAACCACATTCTATATCCGAATTCACACAGGATCAATCAAATGTTAACACAAGTAACACTGTTAGTTTATTGCCTCTCTTGACGGTAGTTTACTTAAAAAGTCAGACTCTGTGATTTCGGGAATGGCTCTTAAAATTCGTACACAGAACAATAATTTGAAGTGAATCTCCACATTCATCTATGCAATGCTCTTTCTAACTCGAATTAAAGTCACTGTGAGTCTCACGGTTTTAGTGCAATAAATTTAAGATGGGCAGCAGCAACATTTCTATTTACACCCACACAAATATGTCTCCCCGAAGCTTTGAGAAAACATTACTTGAGATTCGGGCTGCACAGATACAAAAACTGATCACTACAAAGACAGAGAGACATAAAGTTAGAAACCGCTCCTTTTCTGAATCAGTCAGTCTCTTTTTATAACAACCAAGGGGTTTCATTAGATAGTATAAACAAGGAGAGGCAGCTACTGTATATTTTATGGTGTATTCCCAAAATAATGCATTGGTACCAAGATCATGGATTTGTGGGAACCAAGAAAATGATACTTTTGGATGATAAACCTAAATGTACATATCTGAAATAAAGATTATTATCATGAAACAATATATAGTAATTATTAATCTATAATTTATAGTTGTAGTTTAAAACCCATATAGATATAAAAATATGTAAAAACATAAACAAGTCTATATTAAGGCTGTCAACAATTATACAAATGGCACTTGTTCATATATATTTACATACACAAAAATATTTTATATTTCATATGCCTATATGATGTATATTTATGTGTATGTCCCTTTTTTCTCAACATTAAATGTGTTTAATTAAATGTCCAATTCAGAGATGAAGCTACTTGCTGAGTTTGTTTTTTACCCATAGCATAAACTGTTTGAAAATGTAATAATGACTACTTTAAGCATGCTAAATGAGATACAATTCTGGTTGTTCTCAAAAGGAGCAATGAATTGGGTATTGAGTCTTACTGTGGGGTACTAAAAAGCCTTTAATTGTCATTTGTTACCTAGAACGCTTCCTCATTTGTGTCAGTATGGACAATATCACTATTATGCATGCAGTGTGAATGTGTGTTTCTGTATGTGTAAGACCAGAGTAGGCATTACAACTGCAAACAGAGTCTGAGCCTTCAAGCCATGGAACATGATATAATTTCTTCTTTACATACACAAACACACTAACATGCCACCCCACCCAAAATCTTTAAGTCAAAACAGCCCCAAACCACACATTCTGCAAAACTCATGTCAGAAACGACAGGTAACACTTAATTCTACCAGTGTGAGTTCTCCTAGAAACCTTCCTCTCTCTTTCATTGTGCCAAAGGACTGTCTGTCCCGTCCTTCTACTTCACTTCATCTTGCACAGCCACATACAAATGTCCCTTGAAATGTTAGTGATGGACACCTGCAGCATTGGCAAATCAGCATTCAACATATCACTCTCCTCACACAGCACATGTCTGTTCTGAGTGTACTACCCAGCATGCTTTGTGCAAAGAAGGGGAATAAGGACTCCTCTGTCTACACAGGAAACAAGCATATGAAACATGCCAGCAGAGACCACACTAGCCATTCAGAGAGTTGTACTGAATGATGCTGCAGAGGTGAAAGTGAAAACACCACACCAAAAAAACAAAAACACCAACACAAACTAAAACGGAGCAGCAAATCTCTATATTATATCTGTATGATTTGCAGACTCATATTTATCTCCAGATGCTGGTAAAATAAACAGCAGCGTATCCACAAGTGAAAAGTGAGGAAGCTAAATGAATGCTAATTCTATGAGTACTTATTTTACTATACCACTGTTTTCAGATTTTCTTGCTCAAAATATATCCCCATTTTAAAAAAAAAATCTTCATTATGAAAATTCCTTTTTTCATCCCCATTAAAAAGATGAAAACTGCATACAATTAAAATAAAAAATTCTAAATGTAAATTCTAATCCAACACTCTAAACCCACACTGTTTTTACTTAACCCATGTCTTTAAGTTTTACAACACTAATTTCAATCAAAACTCACCATGAATTTGAAAAGACTGTGTGTTTTAAAATGTTAAGATGTTGCCTTACATGTATGATTCGTCAAAAACACCAGCTCAAAATATTTATTTAGCAACTGGTTAGCAAATTTTTAAACAACACAGCAGCTGTAATGTTTGAGATATTACTGTGTGTAATTCATGTTGTACAGACCATATTTCACTCAAATACATAATAATAATAATAATAAAAGCTTCTAAAACCATGTTAAAAATACCATTGGGAACCCACTAGCTCAAATTTGCTACCCTGGCTCATTGGAAAAATGTTTTTGCCAAATGATATTGCGATGGTTCTTGTTTATTTTGTGACACATCTAAAGTTAAATGTACAGTGATTGTCACTAAAACTGTGATAAATTTTACCTCAAATAGATGAACGTGAATCTGGCAATATTTTATTACATTGGTTGTGGCAGATCTAAAATGAAATGTCTGGTGAGTGGAGCTAAAAGGTTGAAGCGCTATCCTTTTTGAAAATAATGTACCACCTACACTAAACCCTACCAATAGCGGTAAACAACAGAAAACGTGAGACAAAAACGAGTTCATACAGAGATGTTTAGTATAGTTTTATTTTGAACATTTCCATTACTCACATTAAAAAGAGCTGCCAAATATTGTTATCAAGAAGACTGCCAGATGAAATTAACGGACTGGAAGGGAATTTGTCTAAACATGACAGTGAGTCACAAGTACTCCAAGTGCATTTCTGTACACTTTTTCTATTAATTGTAATGCAAGCAGGAGAACTGCAGCAACAGATCTTATACCTCTTATCTTTTATCACCAACGCACATCTAAAGTGGAGTTACACAAATAATGATTGTGCTTCAGTTCCCTTTAGCACGCTTTTCCTCACAGTTCACAGCATGCGTGTCTGTACAAACAGTAGCACAGAAGGCGGTGACCACGTTCTCTTGAAAATGCACGTTCATGGAACCACGTCTTCATTTTACTAAAGTCCACCATCCAACTTGCGAACATCTTTTTTAAGTTCAGAGGCACGTCCATTATTCTTATTCCACACAGAATATCTTTTTTTCCTTATATTTGAAGGTGAACAAGAACAGTAGCGAAGCTTTGTAACTGTAACTCACTAACTCGACTGATATTCACAGAACGAGATTGTGGTGTTCTGGATGACGCAAGAGAATTTGACTCTCGCAGATTTGATTATATTAAAAAGTGTTTTGAGGACACATTGTCACAACACACCATTTCATTCCCTTTCTTTATTCCTTTCTCTCCTCTTTATATCTCTCTGGTAAACTCTCACACACACACACTACTATTGGTATTTAGGGCAGCCAACATCCTCTAGTAGGAAGCAATCCTCTGTGTGTATGTGTGTGTGTGTGTGACATATAAGGCATATTTCTGGGGCACTCCACCCTGTTCCCACTGGGACATTCGCACACACACACACACACCAGTACTCGCGCAGAACATGGGTGGTTGGCATTCAAAAGTGAAAAATCTTGCAAATGAGATATGAAACTCAAATGCGACTCATGTCACATCAACCATCCACATAAACACTTTATATTAGGCACTTACTTCAGACTGCCTGCAAATCTCTGCCTGAGATGATGTCAATTCATTCTGAAGTCAAATTCACAATATTTTAATTCATTTTCACCGGTGCATTCTGGGTTATTTATACATACACTCTAATTCAAAAGTTTGGGATCAGTAAGATTTTTTATTGGTTTTGAATGCAGTCTCTTATGCTTTCTAAGGCTGCATTTATTTGATCAAAATGCAGTAAACACCGTAATATTATGGAAATATTATTGCATTTTCAAAATTACTGTGTTCTATTTGAATACATTTTAAAATGTAATTTATTCCTGTGATGCAAAGCAGCCATTAATCGAGTTTTTAGAGTCACATGATCCTTCAGAAATCAGTCTAACATGCTGATTTGGTGCTCAAGAAACATTTCTTATTATTATCAGTTTGAAAAAAGTTGTGGAAAAAAATATTTTTGTGGAAACAGATAAATTTTTTTCTGGATTCTTTGGTGAACAACACGATCAAAAGAATCCTTGCTGAATAAAATTGTTTATTTTCTTTCAAAACAAACTTCTAAAAAATCTTACTGACCCCAAATGATAGTGTACACAGCAATTTGATGCATCGTGTAAACATGAACATTACCACTATTAATCTTACAGGAAATGATGTCATATGCATAGATGCTTTAGATAAAGGCCTTGTTTGCATATGCATGTGATGTCTGCACAATTCTGACTTGCAAATGATTTACGTTTTCCAAGAACAATCGCAATAAGGTATAAAATCCGCTGACATTTACACAAAGATTAGGCCTCAAAAATCTTAGAGAGAATCTAAGCAAACATTAAAGCAACACAGCATTATTCCAGCCCACTGATGCTTTTAAAACAAAATAACTGATTGCCACCCAAGATCATTACATACAAAGCCAAGTCTGTCAGCAAATTAACAACAATTGACGATGATAAGTGTAGCCATCTTGATGTATTTCACAGTGGTGAGTTTATCACCGTACCGATAAGAGCAAAGAAATGATGGTCAGCATATTTCCCCCAATCAGACTCATCCATTCATCACGCAGGTTATTTACTACTGCGACTGGCCCCACATACTGAAAGGATGCAGGAGCCGAAACAGATTGTAGCCTCTGTGCTTTGATGAACAGCGCTAGCCTTGGAGGAAGAGAGTAACGAGAATATATGGTGTTTGGCACACACTACATAACCTACTTCTACAACAGTCTGTGAATCTAAAAAACTTCAAAGGAAATAGCCTGGGTCACACTTCACATTACAGGGTACTCTTATGAGTAAGTTCTGAGTAATACTAATGCACGACATGATGAAACCGAAATTTATTTTCTGACTCACAACTAGGTGTCTCAAAGTTGTGTTGGCCCTCTTGATCCTTTTTACAACAGGGTTCTGTTTTGTTAACAATACATTAGTAAACATTAACCAACAATGAAAAATCTTTCTAAAGCATTTATTAATCTTACTTGATGTAAATTTCAACATTAACTAATACATTATAGAAATTAAAAGCTGTATCTTTTAATATTATTTAAAGGAGCTGAGATAGCGTGAACTAACATTACCAACGAAAACTAAAACAAATGTATTGCTCATTGTTAATTAATGCTTTAACTAACAGGACCTCATTGAAAGTATAAATCTATTTATTTACATTAGTTTCAGGGCCGGTTGGGATATGTAGTACAAAATAAGAATTAATTCATAGCTGATCTTAACATCTTAATTCTAAATACATGTCTTCACATGACACAAACCCCACAATATTCATGGTAGGAGCAAACAGTATTGTTTACTTTTCACGGGCTGATTTTGGGACCAAATGTAGTATTTTACAAATCAGCCAGTCCTGAATATGGTTGAGACATTAAAAACAGGGAAAAAAAGCAAAAATAAGTAAATAAATAAAAATAATCTATCTGTCTACCTACATAAAAATAAAAATAAAAATACTATAAAATACTGGCAACAGTGACAAGTTTAGTTAGCCTAATGTTAAAATATTTTTAATTGACTGTGAAAATATATTTTTAAA
The DNA here is from genome assembly GCF_018340385.1 of Cyprinus carpio. Lineage (NCBI taxonomy): Eukaryota > Metazoa > Chordata > Actinopteri > Cypriniformes > Cyprinidae > Cyprinus > Cyprinus carpio. The sequence goes on from NC_056616.1 coordinate 14,949,879, forward strand.
TTACTCTTGAATAAATTTATCATCAATCTTTTCTGTTTGTTGTTTCACAACCAAAACTAGTATTTTAATGCCATAACATGTGCCAAGCATGAATTAAAAATATAACTTTAATCCTGAATAAAAATTATATGTAATCCCTATGTAAATATAATAGGACTAATAATAATATGAAATTATTTTGCGATTTATTACATTAACATCCATGTAACATGAACTCTGCACTAAGCGTTAATTTAGAAAATAAATGAGGCACCTGATATCTAATTAAAAGTACATTTTCTATATGGATTGAGGCTGGATGATAAGGGTTATTGTAGATACAGGTATCCTGGAGGCAGGTGCACTAGTGGGACAGGTGTGTTGCATCTCTGGCGACACTTTCAGCGTCCCGCTGGGAAACACTTACAATGATCCAGCTCTTATGTTTCAGCTTATTATAGAGCTTAAACCGGATTGAGTTGCTGTATAAGTTCACAACCTGCACAACAAGTTTATCCGTTATGTGATTGAAATCAATGACAGCGATTCCGCTCCTTCACGAACACGTTACGGGCTTTTGTTCCGAAACTGCGCTCTTTTCTCTCGGACAAAATGATTAAGCGTCTAAAAAAATGCTCATTAAACACTGAACATATAGAATATTAACAAATGTTATATTAACAATAGACGGCAACCTTATCACAATAGAGTAGCTAACCTATAGGGAACTGCAAAAGATAAACGCTTACCGTGCATATCGCGAAGAAAGAACGACACAGTGTTGTTGTGATTTCATAAAAACAGAGCCAGCGTAACCGAAAACATCCTTGGATAACGGGAGACGTGTTGTTTTGGTATCCAGGTGAAGGACCGGCTCACTGCAGAATAGACGCGGACTGCGGCGTCTTTTCACTATCCACAAGTGATAGGGCTGACGTCACTGACAACAGCAGGATGGGCGGAGCTTCGAGCGCACAGATGTGCACGAGGATTAGTACAAAATACCATGTCACTGAAATAATGTGACAAGTTCACGCTGTGGTTTATAGATATCGAGCAAGAGGGTCTGATCTAAAATAGCACGTCTGGACATTAGAAGTCACTGATATGAAAATCTGTGCACACCTTTGTTTAGCGAGATGTTCATTTAGCAGCTATTGTATTTCAAGACGTTGCAAATTTTGTATTTAAACACTCCACTGAAAAACATACTAAACCTGCCTAAATTCGTCTGCTGCTGTCCAGCCTGGGTTTAGTTAGGTTAGCTTTGGGTTGAAAAGTGCCCAGAACCACTCTAAAGCCATCTTCTCATGCTGGTTTAAGTTGTTTTACTTAGCTATTAAACTATAATTATTAAACGTATATTAACTATTAGACTATTAAAGAGGAAATAAATATTTATTTACTCTATACCACAGAGTAAATGAATATGCGTGTTACTCTTTAATACTCTTTAACTTTTACATATAAATAACTGGGTCATATTAACAGCTGTGCTTTTATAATCTAAGTCTCAGTTTCTCAATTAACATTATTTCATGAATTCCATTCCATGTTGAAAACAGCCAAAAACTGCCTGCTCCTTTTTATTTACACAATTCAAAAGTTTGGGGTCAGTAAGATTTTTAAATGTTTCACCAAGGCTCCATTTATTTGATTTAAAAAAAAAGGCAAGAAGAAAAGAAACGATAAAAACATTAATATTAAGAAATATTATAAAAGTTTCCTATTTTAATAAATGTAATGTAATAATAAACGTGAACTGCATTAAGCTAACTGAGACTTGTTATAGCACTTGTATATCATTGCTCTTTTGTTGATTTTGATTGCTTCCATTTTCCTCATTTATAAGTCTCTTTCAATAAAATTATAAATGTGGTTTACTGTCACTTTATCAATTTAATGCATCCTTGCTGAATAAAAGTATTAACCTCTTTAAAAAAAAAAACTTTGAATAGTAGTGCAATTTATTTTCAGACTGTAAACAACTGCAAAATTAGACTACATGAAATTACTTTAATAAATTTCATTACTTTTGAATATAGAATTAAGGTATTATTATTTAGGATGTTTTATTTGCTGTTCAGATACCAATTTACATTTTTTTGGAGTGTTCTCTGCTGCCCTCTATTGCTAACAGTGACTAATTGCAAGGCAGCAGTATCACTGCTTACACAACTGCATTTGCAGACACTAACGGCACAAATATAAGACAATAAACAACAGCAAGAAAATGATTGACATTATTTTAATTTAGGATGGTTATTTGTAGATATGCATCAGCGGTTGAACTGGTGAGAAGCATGTAAAATACACACACATGAAAAGTTCTGATGTATCATATGTAGTCATCTGAATGTGTCTCCAGAATCCATTTTGAGGCAAAACCCAGAACCACAACCACATCAGCATGTCTCACCAAAGTCAGATCTTTTAAGCATCTTTAAAGGTGTCACCCCAGCCTCATGTCCCTTCAAAGGGATTGTCTCTGTCCAAGCTGGAAGTGGTTTCTATGGACTGTTCACTTTTTGAGATTTTTGTACCTCCTTGAAGATCTGCTCCTCTAAACTGAATGTGTCATACTCCTTCAGCATATCGTACGGCCTCCACGGTTCTGCCCACTTCTGAGCATGCTCCATCATCTCCGGGGTCAAACATAGGTCAAAGCGGATACCCTTAATGTTAAACTTGGGGCGCTCCCAACGTTTAGACCATGGCTTTGGCTTCATTTTTACTTTTAACTACAAGAGAAAGATAGAAACAGACAGGAAACTTTTTAAATGTAGTGGCTGAACACCACAGGTGTACAATTTACCATCACAGAATGTTACTAGAACGCCTTACCGGATTGACCGGAACGTCTCCTGTTATCTCATAATGGACAGGTTGCATGTCAAAGTCGAAGGAGCTGTACTCAGGAAGAGCATCTCTCAAGTACATGAGATTGTCATCCAGTCTCCTCTCCAGCTTCAACACTTCAATCTTACGCATACGTGGATTGTACAGTTCAAAGCATATCTCCACTCCTACAGTGAATGAAAACTTATTACTATGCATTTGATAACAAAATGGCAACAAAATTCAAAAGGCATTAGATTCCATGCATAGTGGATACTATGATTAAAGTGAAACCAGTACAAATCAGAACAGTAGTGTTGCAATTTATGTTATCAATTAATCTGTCAATTATGTCTTTTAATAATTGTATCAAAAGCCACTTTTTATGCTAGCATTTTTTTTATTTAATTGTTGCAGCACTACAGAACAGATAATGCAATGAAACTAAAACAAAGTAAAATGAAATGTTACAAGTTTTTTTTTGTTGTTGTTTTTTTTGTTTACCTTGGCCATCAACAACATTCCTAAGAATAAAAGTAGCACCCAATCCTTTTCCAGAGCGCTGAATGCAGATTCCAACGAAGCGATTCAAGTTCCCGTTCACATGAGGATCAGTCATGGACACTGCTAAAATACTGCCTACATGAAACAATAAAGAGAATATTTATACACCATAAAACGTCTTGCAGTGTGTTACAATCATCAGTATTTCTTACCAACGTAAAACTCGGGAATTTTGAGAACTGTCCGTCTCTGTATCATGTCTTTCCGTTCTGCTGAAAATTTCACAGGGTTTGTGCGCTGACGAGGAGGGATGAACTCTGGACTCAAAAACCTAATCAGACATTTATTTTGTGAAGCAACTGAATAATGAAACATGTTACTAATAAAAGTTTTATGATAGAAATATTAAACAGCTGACAGTAACATCCAGTGATGCAAACTTTGTCAAATTTGGTCAAAAATTGGAAAATTCAGGCTACCTTTAAATGCTTCATGTAATTTTCTACATATTAGGCAAAGTGAATGTTAGCATTGTTTAAAATAAAAATATAATTTGGAAATAGCTCAAAATGACTACAGTAAATAATTTATTTCATTATTCCTTTAACAGTTACAGTCTTGCTGAAATTAATAATTTAAATATCTACAAATGTTGATTTTATACATGTTCTATGCTGATTGAGTGACAGGTTCCAATAAACCTTCTCTAATGAACCTGTTAAACCTCAGGAAGCTGGCAGGTGTAAACTAAAGCATAATCATACGCATTTACTCAACTACAACACACATACCGTCGCAGAAATGCCTCTTTCTGTGTTTTGTCTATGATAACTGGTTTGGGTGGAGGAGTGAATTTTGGAGGTCCATCTGACGCTGCAGCGTGCCTCAGTACAGACGTCGACAGAAGTCCTAGAAATAAAATAAATACTGTGTATGTGTACAAATCATGTTAGGTATCAGTAATAGTTAACTTATTCATTACAAAGGGCTGTCTACCGCAGATTTATTCACTTGAGCAGATGATAGTTTTAATGATCGTCTCATTAGTGGCCTTTTCTGTTATTACCATCTAATATGGACTTGGTAATGGAGAATATAAAGCACAGTAACGTACGTTCGTACTGAGGGAAATGTCTTAAAATTCCTAGCAAGCCCATCATTTCTCTCGTCCTCCTTGTGCACGCCGCCATGTTTGACTTTTGACAGAGGAGTGCGTACAAGAAACATTCTGATTGGCTGTCTAACCTCAAGAACGATGACGGGGACTGGCTAGATGATGTGAAAACTAAAATGTTTTATGACGTATTTTTATGTTAAATCTTTGGCGAGCTAAACACGAGTAAAATGAATATACCAAATTTGAAAATTCACTGTGTGACTATGAATAATATTATTAAAAAGTCCATATTAGACCGCCCAAAAAAAAAAAAAAAAAAAATTGGCTGTTATAAAGTATTCTCAAAGATTAATATAACGTTACTAAAAGGACAAAAGTGACGTTCCAGTCCCAGATACCCACCCTCGTATATATATAACTTTCATTCGAAGTGGTTTAAATTAATATTTTATATAATTTGGGCCTCAATTATCAGTATGTTCATTTATTGTTTCCATTCAGATGAGATAAGAGTCACTGATGTCTACTGGAAGTTGGATGCCAACCGCCGGTAAAAAAGAAAGAAGAAGAAGAAGAAGAAGAAGATGTCTACTGGTACCATCTAATCAAGCACAGATATGTGCGCATGCGCATAGAGGCTGGTCCTCGTGGGGGAAGGTTCCTGTTTAATCCACTGACGCACGTGGAGCTGAGTGGCGTCTGCAGTGGTCAACATCATCACGCATCTGACGAGTCCAGCAGAGGACAACTCGAGGAGCCGTTAAGTAAGATACTTGCTTACCATTTCGAAGCAGAGACAAGTTATAAACATACTTGTTTTGCTAAGTTACCATTACAGTATTTATTGTTAATGGCTGTGATATAATATGCACCGAAAAGTTTGTAAACTAACGTTACTCGCAGGCTATTAGTTACTTCTCGACAAACTTCTCAGTGTTCAGTTAGTACTTATCAGTATATGATTCCTTATCGTTTACAGTGCATACTTTTAAGAGTGTTTGTCGTTGTATTATTAATTTATTCGTGCCTGAATAGGTGACCTCTGACTCTGTCTGCCTTGTGATGCAACCCACAAATTATTTGTTTGACCCCTGACTTAGTTCATCCTTTAGTCCCCATTGAAGCCAATCATTACTAGTAGTCTAAAACCTTTCTCTTTGAAATAAACTAAGCTGAGTTTTTATTATTATTATTGACTGCTGGTAAATTTAAGGCAAGTCAGGAAATGCTTTCCCTATTATGCCCCAGTATGCACAGTGAAAGAAAGTGTGGCACACTAGTTATTAATATTCTCTTTCAGTCTTTCTTTCAGGATCATGACTGTCGTGCGGCTCTACAGAAGAGAGGAGACCGGGGAAGGTCGGGTCATACGAAGAATCACACAACTGTATCCAGATGTCACAATAACAACAGAGCTTTGCTACAATGTAGAGCTGGACGGTGAGAGAATATTGTATAGAAATAGCTCAAAATTGAAATCACAAATATTTGCATTCCATTTTACAATACATATTGTTTTCAAAGTCATAATAAAAGGAAACTAACATATATAACAGTATAAATGTTGCAAAGTTCTTAATTAATGAAATGAATACAATTTCAGCTGTAAAGCAGCTCTAAAAAGACAATAGACATAACTCGCTTTTAAAGCAAATCTGTTTCAGCTGGTTCAGTGTTGATACAGTTTAGTTCAATAACTGTCCTTGTTGCAGAGTTGATCGATTATGAAACAAATTAAATTCAGCTATAAAGCAGATCTAAGGATAACAATAGTGTCATCATGTGGCTCAGTTTTGTTCAAGTGTTGTTCTCATCCATTAGTGTCTTTCTTCATCTTTGTCATCCCATCATCATCTCTTTCTCTCCCAGGGTCTGACTCTTTGAGTTTGGAGCATAAAGGTATTTTGTGCTGGTTGTTCAGTCCTCCTTATTCAAACAGTCTATCTGAGGAGCCTACTTTAAAGCCAGAGGATGGGGCAAGACTGGTGGAGATTGGACCCAGGTAACCTCTACCTATCACTGTCTTATAATGATGGTATGGCATTTTGATCTTTATTATTATTCACATCACATGTTTCAATTATATCTTGACCTTTGTAGGTTGAACTTCTCCACTGCTTGGTCCACCAATGCAGTGTCCATCTGCCGAAGCACAGGTCTGAGCCGGGTGACGAGAGTGGAGCTCTCCCGCAGGCATTTGATCAAGGTCAGCAGAATAGCTTTAAATAGCTTTACATTTAATGTGAGATTTTTTTTTTCACCCATTTTGATTAAACACTCTCTTTTTCATCGCCATCTAGCCCCAGGAAGGACATAATGATGTATTGAAGGACGGAGAGATGGAGAGACTGATTTGCTGCTTGTATGACAGCATGACTGAATGCATTTACTCCCAGCCAATCACGTCTTTTGCTGTTGATATTCGGCCACAGGAAGTATTTGAGGTGGACATTCTAGGAAAAGGTCGTGCTGCCTTAGAGAAGGCCAATGATGAACTTGGTAAGAAATGTTTTTGGAGTCTGAACCACATTTTCTCAAAAAAAAAAAAAAAAAGAATATTTAGCTTGGAGTACCATGGTTTTACCTAGTGAGAGACAGATTAATCAGCCAATAGTTGGTCTGACTGAAATATTTGAAAAATGATTTAATTAACTGCTTTAAGAACTGTGTGTAGGCAGTATTCAGTGATGAGATCTGCAACTCTTCTACAAATAATGATGCAGTATTTTAAGGTCACATGAGGCTTAACATGATTAGAGGAAGAGTAGATGTCACGAGATAAGAGGGGCCTATTTAATTAGATCACGAGGTGTGTGAAAGGAAAGAATGAATGACTGTATGAGAGACAGTATGCCGGTGGGTTACACCAAAGCTCATTGCCTACATCTCAGATTAATAAAGGACTACTGGGTTAGAAATAAAACAATCATGTGACATCCTTAACAGTCCATTAAAATGAAAATGTAGGGCTATTTCTGTTTTAAGAATGGGTCAGAATAGTTTTTCTACATAGAATTGGCCTTTTACTAAGTCTGACCATTTTCTCAGATGATGTTTTGTTCTTTAATGTTTAAAAGTTTGGCGTCAGTAAGATTTATTATTTGTAAAGAAATTAATACTTGTATTCAGCAAGGAGTCAAGGCCATATTAAATTGATCAAAAATGGCATTAACATAAAATAATAAAATGTGCTGTTCTTTTGAACTTTCTGTTAAGCAGCACAACTGTTTTCAACATTAATAATAAGAAAAGTTTCTTTAGCACCAAATCAGCTTATTAGAATGATTTCTAAAGGATCATGTGACTCTGAAGACTGGAGTAATGGCTTCTGATAATTCAGATTTGCCATCGCAGAAAGAAGTTATATCATATCATAAAACATCTTTTAAATTGCAGTTATATTTTACAATGTAACAGTTTTTACTGTATTAATCTTACCGTCCTCAAACGTTTGAACAAAAGGTTATGGAATATCTCTGTGTTTTGATAGTTTTAAATGCAATTTTACTTAAATTATCCAAAAAAGCAGTACAGATTTGTTTTTGTGTCGCTTACAATAGCACTTTTTTTTAAAAAAAAACAGCTAATTTAAGTGTTTATGCTATTATTATAAATCAATGTTAACATCATCATTGTAGTATCAAAAGTAAGTTTCATTTTGCATAAAAGTTTCATTCACTTACAGCAATTTTATGACTTGTAATATTGTCCACCTTATTTTTCCCTTAAGAGCAGGCGCAGCCATTTGTAAATTTAATGGGACTGCCTTCCGGTGTCATTCACTTTCAGCTATTTTTAGTTGTACAAAACAGCTTGTTTAACTGCTTGATATTGCAAACTGGTGTCTTATCATATTATTTTAATGTATTATCTTAATTATGAACAGTTTTGTCATTTACTGGACTTTGGTATTCTTCTCGTTATTTCCCTGCTGTGGCTAATGAACTGGAAGTCTCACATGTTCACAGAAAATGGCTTATTTCTGCGTTGAAAAATAAGGCAGACAGCATGTTCTGTAAAACTTGTCTGGGTTAGCAGTAAGTGGGGAGGAGCTTAGCAAGGGTCAGTTTAGTATATTTTGTTTTTGCATCCCTTTCTGATTATCTTTTTCTTCTTTCCATGTTTATCTGGTTGCTTTTTGTCTGTCTGTCTCTACTTCTGCATGTATGAGCAGGGTTGGCGTTTGACTCTTGGGATCTGGACTACTACACTGCACTCTTCCAGAGGGTGAGAAGAAATCCCACCAGTGTAGAATGCTTTGATCTGGCTCAGTCCAACAGGTGTGTGCTCTCCAGAAAATAAACACCAAAGGAAGTCTTTAATCTGCAATAAACATGTACAATGACAATCTCATGCTCTCTCTCTGTCCTGCAGTGAGCACAGCCGCCACTGGTTCTTCCGAGGGCGAATGATCATTGATGGAGAAGAGCAGAAAGAGACACTCTTTAGTCTTATTATGGGCACCCAGCACCATAGCAATCAGAACAATGTCATCAAATTCTGTGACAACAGCAGGTTAGATGCTTCACTGTGAAAGTCAACTCATTTGAACAGCGCTTGGGCAGAATTTCTCAATATGTGGTTCTTGTGTGTTTGTAGTGGCATTAAAGGCATGGAGCTGGAGTGTATGTATCCCACAAACCCTGCGCAGGCCTGTCCATACAAAACCCGACGTGCTACCAGACACGTCATCTTCACTGCAGAAACGCACAACTTCCCGACCGGTCTGATCCTGAATACATTTAACCTGCTTGCTTATTTACAAATGTGTAGAGGCCAACCTAAATTAATTTAAATGAGAATTAAAATAGTTATTACTGACAGCATGATCAATAAGCAAAATATTCAAATATTTTTGCTAATATTTCAATAATATAATGCATCAAACAGTGCTATGTTTTAGAAATAGATTTATTTATATACTATAACAGTATTTTTATATCTAGAATTAGCTTTTATTTGTATATTTTCAGTTTTTTAATTTCTTAAAATAAGTTCAATTAAGCTTTCATAATTGTGTGCTTTTGTTTTTTATTTTTATTTATTTTTTTCAAGGAATTTTATTTTTGTGCAATATAGTATTTTATTTTTTTTTATATATATATATTTTTAGTTTTAGTTGACAATTACAACAACAGTAACGTTTATATTTGAGTCATAAAATGCTCTTTATTATTCACAGGTGTTGCTCCATTCAGCGGAGCCACCACAGGTACCGGTGGACGGATCAGAGATGTGCAGAGTGCTGGAAAGGGTGGTCATGTGATCGCAGGCACTGCTGGGTACTGCTTCGGCAACCTGCATATCCCAGGTAAGCCCTAAAACTCAGCTCAGTTCATTCTTTGCCATATTTTATTTCTAAGCTAATTTTTCCATATCTGGATCTTTTCTCTTCTTAGGGTTTGTGCTCCCGTGGGAGGAGGAAGGTTGGGAGTACCCATCCAGCTTTGCTCCTCCACTCCAAGTGGCCATAGAGGCCAGTGATGGAGCCTCTGACTACGGAAATAAGTTTGGGGAGCCAGTTCTAGCAGGTGAAATATAACAGGACAGTTGCCATCTGTTTATTTGCGGTTATTAGCTTGTATCTATAGTTGTTTATTTGTTCTTTTCTTTCCCATTAGGCTTTGCTCGTTCCTTTGGGATGCGTTTGGCTAACGGTGAACGACGGGAGTGGATCAAGCCGATCATGTTCAGTGGTGGGCTAGGCTCTATTGAGGACCAGCATGTGAAGAAAGAACAGGCTTTACCAGGTACGCAAGGAATAATATACACCTAATGCACCATAATTTGTTTCAGAATTTCCATTTAGAAATGGATTTATTTATTTCTGTAGTGCCAAAGCTGTATTTTCTGCCGCCATTACTCCAGTGTTCATTGTCACATGATCTTTCAGAAATCATTGTGATGTGCTGATTTTGGTGCTCGAGTCATTTCTTATTATTATCAATGCTGAAAACAGTTACTGCCATTTTGTGGAAACCATAATATAATTTTCAGTTCAAAAGAACAGTATTTATCTTTACTGCTACTTTTGATTTATTTAATGCATTCTTGTTGAATAAAAGTATTAATTTCTTTAAAAAAAAAAACATAGAACAAACCCCATGGTAGTGTATACCAACAGCTTTTTTTCTCTTTATACATTCTTCCATTTTTTTATTTTTTTTATCTGCTGTCCTGGGCAGGTATGGATGTGGTGAAAATTGGAGGTCCTGTATACAGGATCGGTGTTGGTGGAGGAGCTGCCTCTTCTGTACAGGTACACAAAAATTCCAAATTAAATTAATTTACAAGCTGCTCTAAAGTTCAAGGTTTTTTATGTTTACAGAGCATGTCTGTGAGTTGCATCATTTTTCATAGATTGTGCAATAATGAAATTTAATGCTTACATTTGTGTATGTATTATTGTAGGTTCAAGGTGATAACTCCAGTGCCAGGGATCTTGGCGCAGTTCAAAGAGGAGATGCTGAAATGGAGCAAAAGATGAACCGGGCTCTCAGGGCCTGCCTGGAGCGAGAGGAAGGAAACCCCATCTGCAGCATTCATGACCAGGGTGCTGGGGGCAATGGTACGGGTGGTTTTAATATTAGTATTTCCCTACTCAGCGACACAAATGTGTTATAATGTATAAAAATATCTTGTTATTTGTGTAGGTAATGTGTTAAAGGAGCTGAGTGAGCCTGCTGGTGCCATTATCTATACTAGCAAGTTTAAGGTGAGATAAAGACTTTAATAAAACATCTGTATCTTCATTTTTATGTCAAAATATTTCATATACATATTTACCTTAATGCTCAGAGAGGTGACCCCACCCTCAGTGTTTTGGAGCTGTGGGGGGCGGAGTATCAGGAGAGTAATGCTCTGTTGCTCCACCCCTCTGACCGGAGCTTCCTCGAGAGGGTGTGTCAGAGAGAGAAATGTCCTGTCGACTTTGTGGGCAAGATAACTGGTGATGGCAAGGTGAGTCAAACTACCTTTTTGTAGCTAAAAATTTATTTTGGGACACTTCTTGACATGCTCATGTACATGTTTTGCTCTTTAGATTGTGTTGGTGGATGACCTGTGTAAACAGACCAGTGGGCTTGATAGTGGCCGGTGCCCTGTGGATCTGGAGCTGGACTGGGTCCTGGGAAAGATGCCACAAAAGGTTTAAACTTTACCAGACATGGCCTTAATCTGCTCAAGACTTCATTAAGAAATTGACAAAGTTAGAAATTGTGATACAGTGCACCCTCTCTTGGCTGGTTTTTGTACTGCAGTGTCTAGTCTCCCAAATTTAAGTGATCGAATTATGCTTTTTGGATTTACTTTTATGTTGCTTTCCACTCAGTCAGGTCTACATATCGTTTTAGGAGTTTGTATTGGAGTGCATGGCTGTGTCTCTGCAGCCTCTCTCTCTTCCTGTGGGTCTTTCTGTTCTTCCAGCTCTGGAGAGAGTTCTCCGGCTGCCTGCAGTGGCCAGTAAGCGCTACCTCACCAACAAGGTACAATACTCTCTGCTTAGCACATGCATAATAATATATGACTTTTGCATAGTTGAATATTGTAGTAGTACACAACTGGTAGGCCAGAAATAGGTTGCAGATCTATTCTGTATAATGCAAATTTATACACTTCCAGATATATCCAGACATTAAAATGTATTATCTTGCCATCTTAAATTTATTTCGTTTTTTAATAATTGTATGTAAATATTTAATTAATTTAATTTTAAATATTTAATCAATTAATTGTTTTCTGACATACAGGAATTACAAAGGAATTGAAATATTAAATGCAATCCATTTTACCCAAAACCCTCTGTTCCAGGTTGATCGATCTGTGACTGGTCTGGTTGCTCAGCAACAGTGTGTGGGTCCTCTTCACACTCCACTGGCTGATGTAGCTGTTGTTGCCCTGTCTCCGTTCAGCCTCCAGGGAGCAGCCACGGCAATAGGCGAGCAGCCAATCAAAGGGCTGGTGTCACCAGCAGCTGGGGCTCGTATGGCTGTGGGAGAAGCTCTCACTAACCTGGTGTTTGCAAGAGTGTCTGCTCTCAAGGTGAAGAAGCCTTTGCATTTTTGAACATGTTAAAGGGATAGTTCATCCAAAAAATTCAAATTCTGTCATTAACTATTCACCCTCATGTCGTTCCAAACCCGAATTCATCTTCAGAATACAAATTAAAATATTTTTGATAAAAAAAACTAAAATAACTTTATTCAACAATTTCTTTTATGTCAGTCTTTTATGTGCATTCACAACAGTACCACCGCATGACACGGAAGAGAAAAAATTGATGTCGTTATTTTTGTTTTCTTTGCACACTAAGCATTCTCATAGCTTCATAAAATTACGGTTGAACCACTGAAAAATTATGTGACTCCGTGCATGTAAATTGGGGAAAAACACACACTTGTCACTCAAGGATATCTGTGCATATCTTCTCAGGATGTAAAGTGCAGCGGTAACTGGATGTGGGCTGCCAAGCTGCCAGGAGAGGGAGCGTGCCTGTGGGAGGCGTGTCAGGCCATGTGTATGGTGATGGGTCAGCTGGGAGTGGCTGTGGATGGGGGAAAAGATTCACTCAGCATGGCTGCACGTGTCAGTGGAGAAACTGTCAAGGCCCCAGGTACCAGTGTTAAGCGTATCTGAAGTAGGGATGGACAATAGTCGATTCTTCTAACAAATAAAAAAATGAAGATGGTCACTCATAAATTATAGCAGGATTATGTCACACATGTTTTATACTCTATTGTTTAAAAGCTTGAGGATAGTGGGATAGCTTTTTATTAATAAATTAATACTACTGAATTAAATTGATAAAATTTGCAGTAAATGCATTTAAAATGTTTCACAAAAATCCAAATAAATGCTGTTTTTTTATCACTATTCATCTGAGAATCCTGAAATAAATGTATCACAGCTGTTTTACTTCAGCTGGGGTCATTAGTACTCAACTAGACATTTGCCCTTACACATGCCTAGTTGTATGTGATTTTTATCGTACAGTAAATAAGACATTTCCTGCATGCATTTTATGTCAAACTAAAAAAAAACTGCTCTCCTTGTGTTTTTAGGCTCACTGGTTATCTCTGTGTATGCTGTGTGTCCTGATATCACAGCTACTGTGACCCCTGACCTGGACGACCCTGATGGCAAAGGTTGATCCTAAATCTTACCACTTTTAACCTCTCATATCAGTCTTATATTTCTGCTAGTATATACTAGTGTGTTCATCTCTCACATGCGCTCTCTTTCTTTCTCAGGTGTGCTTCTGTATGTGCCTGTGAGCTCAGGTAAATACAGGCTGGGCGGCTCTGCTCTAGCTCAGTGTTATGGGCAACTTGGAGACAGCAGTCCAGATCTGGATCAGCCAGACAAACTCTCTGCTTGCTTCAACACAACACAAACATTGATTCAGGGTCAGTATGTGCTGTTATGAATTTTTTGTTGTTGTTTTTTTTAAACTTCATTCATAAACTGATCTAGGAACAGTTTTTGCTCCTCCTCAAATAGGGCCAACTCTGTCAATTCTCAAAGCACAACAGCATTTTATCTCTATACAATCTTTATATTGCAGATCGACTGCTGACTGCAGGACATGATGTCAGTGATGGGGGGCTCATTTCCTGTCTACTGGAGATGGCCTTTGCAGGGAATCGTGGGATAGACGTTGACATGCCTTTAGAAGGCGTTGACGGTTGGTAATAAAAAAAAATAATTATGATTTGAAAAAAAATTAAACTTTTTGTTAAAGCTACTTGTGCCAGCCATCATAAGCCAGTTTCCATCTACTTTTTCTTTATAGTCTGCATAGAAAATAACAACGTGCAGTTTGGAAGTTTTTTTCACATAAATTGCGTAAACTGATTTGAGGTGTATACGTTGGTATTATTTATGTGCTATTAGCGTATTTATTAATATTTTGAGTTGGCATTTATTTAAAAAAAATATTTTTATGTAAATCAGTGTTGTACTAGTCACGTACCTGTGCACATCCTTATTTGTGTGTGAATTTTTTTGTTTTTGTTTTTGTTTTTTTATTATTATTTATTTTATTTATTTAATCCAAGGGAAGACGTTCCATTATCTTTTATTAAGGGATAATTCACCCAAAAATGAAAATTACTCCATGATTTACTCAGCCTCAAGCTTTTCTTCTTTCCGTCGAATACAATTGAAGTTATATAAAAAAATGTCCTAGCTCTTCCAAGTTTTAGAATGGCAGTGAATGGGGGTTGAGATTTTGAATCACAAAAAGTGCATTAATCCATCATAAAAAGTATTCCACACAGCTCTAGGGGGTTAATAAAGGCCTTCTGAAGTGATGCATTTGTGCAAGAAAAATATTTTTTATTTAAAACTTTATAAAATATAGCCTCTAGCCTGCGCTAACTGTTGTACACGTGTTCATGAGAGTGTGGTGTTCCAGCAGATGATGTTGGCGTTGTGTAAAAAAATTCAGTGAAATTCGTGTTTTTGCAATTATTCCGATTTTTCACAAGATTACATTTGCAGCTGCGATGGAAACATAGCTATAGATATTTCCTCACGTCTCTCCTCATTCCTCTCTTTCAGTGATGGAGGCACTTTTTTCAGAGGAGCTCGGTCTGGTTTTGGAGGTGTGCGAGAGAAACGCATCGACTGTCTGTCAGAAATACACACATGCTGGTCTCCTCTGTCACAGAATTGGCAGAACTTCTGGTTTTGGACCTGATGCCAGGGTGAGCGGAGTTCTTTTCACCTGAAAGCATTTGCATGGATTAATGGAGCTCAGTGGAATATTATTGGACCCTTAGTAATTTCAGAGAAAACATTTAATAACTGCTGATTTCTTCTCCATACTGCCTTGTAGGTCAGAGTGAGTCTGTGTGGACAGGAAGTGCTGAATGAGCGTCTTCCCACACTTAGGGCGATATGGGAAAGCACTAGTTTTCAGCTGGAGCGACTGCAGGCTAATCCACTGTGTGTCCAAGCGGAAGAAGAAGGGCTTGCTTCTCGCACACAGCAGTACCTCAAGCTCACCTTTGACCCTTCCCAAACACCCATCATTAAAGAGCTCTGTGAGTCCATGAACCCATTTCACAATCTTAAATCTTTCCCATATTCATACTTGACCTGTATGTTAAAATATTTGACTTGCGTTTCAGCTTCAGGGAAACCTTGCGCAGCTGTTTTGAGAGAGGAAGGCAGTAACGGAGACAGGGAGATGTCTGCTTCTCTGTTCATGGCAGGATTCGAGGTAAAGACACCTACACAAAGAAAGATTAAAGAATTGCGTTTTTAAATGTATATGAGTTGGAGTTTGTAGTCCGTAAAATGCTGCTTGTTTGATTTTAAACTTTTTCATTTTAACTGCTAACAAGGCTAAGTTGAATTAATTTTGACATTTTTTTTCTTGTATTATCTGTAGGTGTGGGATGTCACAATGCAGGACCTGTGCTCAGGCTCCATGACCCTTGACCCCTTCCGAGCTGTGGTGTTTGTGGGTGGTTTTAGCTATGCAGATGTGCTGGGCTCAGCTAAAGGTGAAAATCACACTATTGCATGTTGCAGCAATCTTACATATCACTGCTGAACTGTATGTTAGTTTTGCTCTATGATGATAACACGCATCAACTCATCCCCACCATTGAATGTTCATATGACCTTAGATATGTGACTCAGGTCATAGGTTATTTAGTAGTGGCCTTGCCACTCTGCCTACTGAAAATGACTGGGTCTTAGCACTTGTTCTCCAGCTGATGATCAAAAGCTTTGACTTTTTCTTATTCATCAGGGTGGGCTGCCACAGTGACCTTTAACCCCAAGGCTCGTGAGGAGTTTGAGCGCTTCCGCAATCGTGATGACACGCTGAGTCTAGGAGTGTGTAACGGGTGTCAGCTCATGGCTTTGCTTGGCTGGGTGGGTGAAAGAGAGGATGGAGGTGAGAAAGAAACCTTTTTAGTTTCACCATATGTAAATACCAGCAACAGCCTCAAGAATTTACCTTGTTCCTTTTATTTTGATCAATTAAATATTTTTCAATTATTTTTTATTGTAGGTTCTGATGTTACTCTGACCCATAATAAGTCTGGTCGGTTCGAATCAAGGTTTGTGAGTGTAGGCATCCTGCCCTCTCCGGCCATCATGCTTAAGGGAATGGAGGGATCTGCTCTGGGCGTTTGGGTTGCGCATGGAGAAGGTTAGAAATATGTTCATTGTAACACTATACTTGACAAGTGCATTTACTTCTGTTGCAAGTGAGTATGAAGACCACAAAAGTATGAGACCACTAGAAAAATAAGAAACCATTATTTTTATATATATATTTTTAAAAAATAGTTTTAAAAATATACTTTTTAATAGTTTTTTTTGTTTGTTTGTTTGTTTGTATGTTTTTTTTTATAAATTTATATTAGACTTTTTAATAATTATTTTCATCATAAATACAGTGGTGGCTAAAATTATTAGAACACCTGACAGGTCTAAAAATATTGTGGTATACTTTCTTATTTATGATGCCATCAATGTTCACTAAGTCACCTGTACCTGAGGCTGAAATGGCACCCCACACCATTAAACTATCCCCTCCTTTTTAAACTTTTGGCAAGAGACACTCGTTTTTATATCTCTCCCCCTCCCTCTGTCGAACACCACTGATAAGCTACTACTAAATATATTGTAGAAACATATATTGTACAGCTGCTTTGCAACAGTTTGTATAGTGAAAAGCTCTATACAAATAAACTTGAATTGAATAATGATGACTGTAGATATTTCATTAATTTTTATGGGTATTGTAATGGCCAATTCAACAAAAACAACTGAAACCTCTTAATATCCCAAGTGTTCTAATATTTTTGGCCACCACTGTATAACTAATTTTAAGTTAAAATGTTTAATTTTTTAATACATTTTTTTTTATCAACATTAAACTGCTAGTTTGTGTTAAAAGGTTTATTTTACCATTTATTTAATTTTTAAATCACAAAACTTGCCCTGTTTGTTAGGTGTATTGTTAGGTAGAGGCATCATTTAAGGTTTATAGTTAGATCTCTTTGTTGTTCCTATTGAGTGACTTTTTGAAATCAAACGTCATCATGAAATGAAATCAAAGTTGACTTTATTTACTTTGTTAGCGCACATTGCTAGTCTTGAGGAGAACAATTAATCCATGCAAGTTAATCCACTGAAAAAAATATATTTATTGGTAATCTTTAATCAAAATCTGAACATTTGCTTCCACTCTGGAATGGCATTCCATCACCGGATGACGTCAGTTTGACAGATTGGGGGGAACCATGGCCCTCCAGCCGTTAGTGAGAGATGGAGAGGAGGAGGGCTAAAATTAAACCCTGCCCTCTATTCAATATTCCGTTTCAGTTGGAAATATGTCACTACTCTGAAATAAAGTTGGCAGCAATTTCCGGTTCACATCGACTTTAAAAACTCCTTTCGTTTGTTCTACAGGTCTGATGCAGTTTCGTTCTCCTGAGGCTCAGAAGAAGCTGATCGGTGCCTCTTTGGCTCCTCTGCGTTATGTGGATGATTCGGGAACCCCGACTGAAATCTATCCCATGAACCCCAACGGTTCTGCACAAGGCGTTGCAGGCCTCTGCTCAGCAGATGGCCGTCACCTGGCTATGATGCCCCATCCGGAGCGGGCCGTCCTGAGCTGGCAGTGGGCTTGGGCCCCTCAGCACCTCAGGGGATCACTGGAGGCCTCACCGTGGCTTAGCATGTTCCGTAATGCGGCAGTCTGGTGTCAGAGCTCATAGAGATATGTTACTGTACAGTTGTGATAGTCAACTAAACAAATAGGCTAACTAGACAACTTAATAAAGGGATAGTTCACCCAAAAAATTGTCATAATTTACATGTCATTTTAAAGCTGTATGCATCTTTCTTCTGCTGAACCCAGACATACAGTATTTTTAAGAATGTTGATAATCAAACGGTTTTGGTTCCCATTGACTTGCATTGTAATTTTTGCCAATACAATGAAAGTCAATGGGAACCAAAATCGTTTGGTTATCAACATTCTTAATATGGTTTGAAATGACATGAGGGTGAGTGAATGACAGAATGTTCATTTTTGGGTGAACTACTGCTTTAATATTCTTGTTTAAAAAATTTGGGATGTTCTTAGACTGACTTTTTGAAATCTTAAATTTCCTACATACAGACTTAGTTTGTATTCAAGTAGAATTAACATGTAGAGTCCTGCTGCAAACTGATGCATCAACATATACGTCTAAATTCATAATAGGCTCTTTATTGAGCATTTTTGAGATATAATTAAAATGTAATGGCTGATTATCACCATTTTTCAATTAAAAATCCAAAATATACATTCCAGAAATTATTAACTTTGCACTGAGAAAAGTTTTATTGATGAAACACTCTAAATTTATGTGCTACGTGAATTACATAATCACCATTTTTAATTTAAAAAAGCAAAATATACATTCCTGAAATTATTCAGCTACAAGTTTTTGATGAAACACTGCAAACAACCTTCAAAAGCATTTAATAAATTCCGGATTATAAAATGTTTGTCGTGTGTGTGTGTAAGGGAAAATGCACAGTTTGAATCAAGTATTCAGACGCCATAAAAAAATTAATAAATTTATATATATAAATATTTATTAGAAACTTGCATACAGTATTTACAAAACCACTTTACATTTATTATATACAATCTGTCTTTAATAAAACACCTTAAATTTCTGTTTTTAAAACATAAGAACTCCACTCATCTCATTTAGTGCTGTATGTCTATTCTAGACACCATCATTGAAAATCCATGTTCAATAAGATCAAAGTGCAGCAGACCATAACACTGTTAACCTTTGCCAACAAGGTTGATTAGTGTAATTTCAACATGCTAGTAAGCACACCATCACTGTCCTCTACAATGTGTCTGTCAGCACACCCTGCGTGACCAAGTGTGTTCTTGTCCTCTGCGGCCCCATCTGCTGGTTGATGTTGATAATGCAAATGATAAGAAGGAAGACCACTACAAAATCATCCAGCGTGCCCAGCACACTGCTCAGTGGCCCAGGAAGAGTCTCCAGTGGGGAGGCCAAAGACATGGCAGCACCAAATCCACAGACTGCCACCCTCAAGAGAAACAGACACACCAGGCCGCCCATGTTCCCCAGCCATCGCACCAGAAAGAGCAGGAAGAGGGGTGTATCGCACAGGTAGTCCTTCACCTAAAAAAGAAAAGGATGACAATCACACTGTAGCCTATGACCTAGCACATGGGATATCAGTGTGTGCTGCGTATCTGAACAATAAAAACATGTCCGTGGGAGTCTTCCAACTGTAGGAAACTATGTCCTTCCTGGCCTGAGGTTTCACAACCTTTTGTGGCATCGGGAACTAAAATAGGTGTGGTGATGTGATATAGCCCAGAGCAAATAAAATAATAAACTCTCTGCTGAGAAGTAATAAGGGTAACTGTACAAATTTACTGGGAGTGGCACGAGTTTGTCAACACAAAGAATGGTTATATAATGTAGTTTTTCAAGTCAGCCGTCACCTGTCTTTGGGAGCATTACAGTAGCTACAATCGCATTGTATCCCAAAGAACAAACTGATATGATTTCCGTCTGACATGGAATTTTAAAAAAGACACATTATTGCTTTAGACCAACTTTGAGAACATGTGTATACCTGTCTTGGTGCTCCGGAGTAGCGCTTGTTATAGTCTCTGACATGTTTGAGCACTTCTGTCTCTTTACAGTCAGTTCTGGTCTCTCTGAAGAGATGGCACATCTTATTCACCTGAGAATAAAGAAAGAATAAAAGACAAATAAAATGAAAGCTTTACCTTTTCTGACACACACACACACACACACACACACACACACACACACACACACACACACATATATATATATATATATATATAGTAAAAACAGTCATTGTGAAATATTAATACAATTTGAAATAGCTGTTTTCTATTTTAAAATCCTTTAAACTGTAATTTACTCCTGTGATGGCAAAACTACATTCAGCAGCAATTACTCCAGTCTTTAGTGTCACATGATCCTTGAAAAATCATTCTAATATGCTGATTTGGTTCCTTAAGAAACATTAATTATTATTGTCAATGTTGAAAACAGTTGACAATAATAGAAAAATAGAAAATTGTCATTCACTACCATTAAACGTTTACGGTAAGTAAGTTTTAAGAGAAAGAAAAAGTTTTATTCAGAACTAAAATATAAAATAAACATAAAATAAAATGCTTTTTTTTTTTTCTTCAAGAAGCGTATATCAGCTAAGAAATCTCTTACCGTCTGTCTGCACAAAGGACAGCTGATGGCATCTAACCAGGAGCAATGTTTCCAGTAAGATATCAGACATGGCGCTAGATAGGGAAAGAGACAGAAGATAGATAAGCGTGGGCCTCTCCTTTACCATGTGCCAGAAATGTGTTATTATTTTCAATAGGTCATTCTAAACGATTTTTATCAGATACAGTAGATCAAAATAAATGTGCTTTTCTACTGAAATGCATTGGCTTCAGTGATTCAGAAATGTAATTTGGATTCCACCATTCACATCATGTTAAAACCACACAAAAATATGGTTTGTTGCTATTTATGTTTTGATTCAGGTAAATCTGGCACATCATATTCAATTTTTTTTTTCTCAATAGCAAGTATTTAACATAAAGTAGCTGGTCAGGTTCACTACTTTTTATATATTTAGTAGAGTTGATGTGACTAGAGGGAATTATAATAAAAAAATATTGAACAGGTAATCAAACCTGAAAGAGACATGCAGCACATATCATTATTGTTATGTCAAATTTTTGTTGCTTGTATTATCTTTGCTACTCTTTATTTCAGTCTCTTTAATGTGCTGATTTAAAGTGCCTGTGCCGCAAGAATTACGAACAGTTTAGAATTTTGTATTAACCTTGTAGTTTACTATTCCATTTACATTTAGAAATGTAAACTAAATGTAGTTTACTATTAACATAAATCTACAAATATTCCCTGTCTGAGTGTGTATTCACGTGATCTGGGTCAGGTGAGAGGCTCGGCTATCGTAACTACGGCAACAGTATAATATTAAACTCCATATATAACACTGTGGAGTCACATGACTGGGTAAGTGTTCAGTGCTTGGAGTGTAAATGGCCACCACCATCTGCTCTCTCACAGTACACCAGTTACATTAGTCTAAAGTACCTTCAGCTAAAGTAAACCAGCATGATGATTAACATTGTAAAACACTGGCATGAGATACTGTGTATGCAAATGTATTTCTTTTTATCTTTTTAATTATTTATTTTTTATTTTATTTTTTATTTTTTTGTAGTGATGTGTGTTTTAAATAGGTTTATACACACCACAGAATAGATGCCCACAGTTCGTCTCTACTGGATAGCTGGCGATCTGTAAACAGACGGGGCAGTGATTGTCCCTCTTGCCTGCTGGCAACCACATTTTAGGTAAATCCTGCAATCATAAAATTATTATTAAATTATTCATTTGGATTAATATTCACTTTTCCAAATTCTTAGAGTAACACTATTTAAATTTTTTTTTAAAAAAGCAATAAATGAAATTTTATACAACATATTTTATACAAATATCGCTCTGTTACACGTGTCATTTATTTCTAGGATAATGTTTGATTTTGTAGTATTGCAGTATTTTACTGAAATAGACATTTCTAATTGAAAATGCTGCATTTAATTATAAATAATGAAATAAAATACACAATATAATAATTTTTCTAGTAGTCCTCAGACTTTTGGAGGCTAGTGCATGATGTGTGTGTGGGAATGTGTGTATTCACCTCTCTTTTGTTCACGTGAGGATTGTGTGGCTGGCCTTGACTCCTTATCTTTGAGAGAAGAGAGGACTCAGAAGTGAGAGATACAGTTATTAAAATGCAATACTGATTTTATGTTCAGCCATTCTGTTGAACTGAGAGACTTCAAATACCAAAGCAGGACTAGAGTTTATAAGGTCATCATCATTATATGTGCAAGGTGAGTTAAAACATCATCATTACAGTATCATTACAGATTTTCTTTTGAATTTCTAAGTAAGCTGTACTGAAAAGTACCTAATTCCTCTTCATTAGAATAAAAACATTTATTCATCTCAACCCGCTTTTCTTTTCTTTTTTTTACACTTTTTATCAATGAGTAGTCTGGATAGGCTGACTGAGTCTGGAAGAGCACGTATGAAATCTAAATTTAGCTGTCTGACACACCTGTGTGTTTTACTCATGCCAGATAACGCAACATCAGACAGCCTTAAAGTACATCACCCTTCGAAATATGTCAGTACTGAACTAACATTTGCCTTTGATATGAAAAGAACTATATTCACATCTTATTATAACTAGATATCCTGCAGTTATGTTATCTTATACAACATCCTATGTCTTTAAAACAGCACAACATTGAAAAAATGATCCTGTGTGAAAGTATTTGAGAATTTGAGATTCTGAGTTCAGTTTAGAATTGAATAAAGTTAGACTGACATGACTGAACTGTCTGATGTCATAATATTTCATTTCTGTGTGGTGCCTTTTATTGCCCCACAATACCATAACACAGTTAACCTGCAGTCTCAGGACACAACACTTCATCATAATACATGTATAGCTATATATAAATATTTCATTATTTATAAAAATGAATAATGCTGCATATCATTAAAATGTTTAAATATAGCCTTATATCAGACAAAATCCTCCAATGGCAGCATTTAAACTTTTAACTTACACAACAGACAGTTTCAGATTGGATTACTGGGCACAAAAATGTGCATGAAATATAATTAATACAAATCTAACAAAATCAGTTTGTCTCTCTCACCTGTTGTGGAAGCTGTGGCTGGTGGGCATGTTTCTTGTTCGTAATTCAGTTGCTTTCTCTTGAGGAAGGCAAAGACTGGAATGCTTTCTCACTACTGCATTGTACACAGTAAATTTGACAGACGGGTTAATCATTAACCAGGGCATCAGTCCCCTTTTTTGGAGATTAGGTAACTACAATGATTCCCTGTTGGATTTTCGAAATTCAGGAAACTTGCTTGCAACCTTATGGGCCTCTACAATATGTTAATGCATTTGAAAATCTGTTTATTGACTGTATTTGCACTGAACAAAGCCTTGGCCATTCCTCGGTCTCCAGTGTTGTATTTTTGTCATGTGACCACTATCATGGGTTCAAAGACACTGGTTGTAAGTCTCCTCCTATTTTAAGTAGGTTAGGTGTCTGGTTAACCTGTCAATGGTTTACTGTAAGTTTACACAATCTACGCTGTCCCATATAGATGACCAAAGAAAGGCATTTGATTTCACTGGGGTGCCTGGAACAATCATGCAGGGCAATCCAGCAGGTTAAAACAATCTACACCTGCTTTAATACTATACTAATACTATAGGCTTATTATATTACACGTCAACCCTCAAATAGAGTGTATCATGTGTGGGTTATTTGTAAGTTTCTTATATCGATCCACATTTTTTATTGATGAGACAGCTTATGTAACTTAGTTACCCCACTTCCAAATTGGCTCCATATCAGTGCATTTGCCCTGGAGCTTTATGCTAAAAATTTCTCAGGCTAATATTTACCTTACTCATTTTTGCCTAAACCGCAAGGTCGTTGTGGCTGAAAATAGCAGCTGTTGATCCACAAGGGCCTTGATGGCATAGGGGTGGGTTAAAGACCCATGGCCCAAATGAGAATCAGGAGGCTGTCATGGTTTAAAGTCCAGTGTCATGTCAGTCAAGGAATACCGCCACCAGTTACACTGTCCCATGTGGTTAACAGGTTGAAGACAAAATAGAAACTTTATTTTTGTCTTATTTTGACTGGCATATCCACTGAGCTTCAGTATATGTTTTAATGTTATCAAATGTGGCTTTATGGTGAAATAATAAATGGAGTAAATAAAATATTTAAAATCTAAACTTTGAAGGTATGCAGTTTAGTTTATTTCTAGTGTATATAATACAACTGTTTGCAAGAAAGGCACTAATGTGTCTCTTATTTTGAATGAAGTATTCCCACATGTGCTCATCCCATGACTTCACATCACAATCTTATCTTATGTTTTTATTACAAAAAGGTAATAAAAAGCTCGAGAGACGTTAATGTTTAATGTTTTACAACAGAAAACACAAATCAGTGTAAATCTAAAGCATGTACATCCTTATTTAAACTCAATTTTTTAGAAAAAATCTAAATTAATATTATTTGTTTAATAACTGAAGTTAATTTGAAGGTTTAGTTACCTATATTCTGTACCATTAGTGTAGCTTAACTCCTATTTGTATAAGTGGCAGTGGCAATAAAATTGGGAGCTGTTGATCAAAAAGCATCTTTGCATAAAAGTGAATGTCCCTATGGGACGCCAAGTAAAAAATAACTATATTAAAACAAATAAAAAACTGTCAGATTTACCCAATACGCATTGAAAAATGATAATTATTTACAGGATTTGGAACATGATTGAATGGTTTTTGGTCATAGCTGGTATAAGATAATCTTTAGGCTACCTGATCAAATATGATTATGATGATAGCTGATCATTTTTTTTGGATGACCAACTACTAGGCTACATGATGGTAAATCATCTTAAATTTGCATTTTAAATGTATCCTTACATGCTTAATATTTTTAAAGCTAAATAGAAAAAAAAAAACTTATTTGGATGAATCTGGGCGTTTTGATGATAAATGTGACAGTATTTTGTAACATATTGTAGGCTATTTTATATTCACTTTCGTAGGTGCCCATAGCCTATTCAGCTTCCATAGTGTTGAAACCAAACGATTACACCACATGATCCGTGTTCTCTGCTCTGCTAGTCTCCTCGGATCTCTCTTTTGATTGGCTACACGGTGTCCTGAACTCAATACACCATTGGTGTTTTATTTCTTGCTGTTGCGCTCTTGATCTCGTCAGTCCCCCAATCCTTATCAACGCAGCACGCGCTGTGTCCGCGGCGGACATTCACGAAGCCTTTACGTACCAATCAGTGCGTAGACGCAATAGACGTGAACGTAGTGCTGGTGAGCGCTGGGCAAATACACACGCAGGTGGGAAGGGGAAGCGCATTGTTGACAGGTGGACGGAAATATTTGCCCGATAGCACAGAGGAGATATGGATTTAAATAAAACGGTGCTGTGCGAGAGCCTGATTATTTGGGTAAGATCCCATCTTTTAGTTTAGCTCTAAAGGTCACTGGAATCAGGAATCGTTTATTTATCCGCGGTCATATCCTTGACGATAGCGTTACCTGTCGCAGGTAGTCGTTTCCTTCGGGCACCATGGTCAAAAAATACCGGAAATAAGACATTTAGATGTGTGCACTTGCTCTTGTAAACCAAACGGGATCTGCGGTGCATCATTACAACCTTAAAAAATGCGCTCATTTCTCCAAGCTGCACCCGTCCAACACGCGACACCAATATATACAAAAATGATAAAGACAAACCAGACTCAGAATGCTGTTAGACATGTAAACAACACCAACAGTCACAGCCAACTCCATCCTCATCCGATTTAGACGTCTAATCTGGTTAGCTAGAGTATTTGTGGAATGTGTCTTATGCAATCAGATATTCTCTGTCTCAGTTTAATATGATGGCGTTTTGATTTTTGACTGCGGCGCGTGCTCGCGAATCTCTGTATTTGGCTCTGATCCATGACTGTGTTTACATTGCGTTTACACCAAGGCCCCTCCTGGATAGTTTTCGGAAAGACTTGTAAGATGCAACAGATATATATATATATATATATATATATATATATATATATATATATATACGTTTGTTTTTTATTTGTATGTGCCTCAGCTGCAAACCTTCAAAACTGCAGCCCCCTGTAAGACAGTGGAGGATCTGACCTCAGGGGCAGCCATGTCTCAGGCTCTGCATCAGATGTGAGTGTGTTTACATTTATTCACTGGCAGATGCTTTTATTCAACGCAACTTATATAGCTTTCGTTGTATTTATTTTATAACCCATGACTTCAAACATTGCTAGTGGCATGTACTACCAGTTGATCTGCAGTGTTTCTTTCATAGTTAACTGTGTTTTACACCCCACCTTGCTCTACTAAATCAGATTAGTTTTTTCCAGGTCAGCATTACAGATTTATATCTCAGCCTGTCAGTGTGTGAATATTTTATAACTTGCATTGGGTTGTGGGTAGTCATCAGCGTCATATTACCTGAAACTTTTTTTTTTGGTTGAATAAACATTCAAGTTTAGTTAAATGTATATATTGTTATCAGAGAGCCTGAAAGTGTTAGAGATTATATTAAAGCAGGAAGGGATAAGAACAAAATATATTTGATTTCATTTTGCCCACTGATCTGAATGAAAGCATCTAAAAGTATCTGAATTGGATAAGACTGTGCTGCACTGATCAGTATATTTCAATTACAGAGATCCTTCATGGTTCAATGAGAGCTGGCTGGCCCGCATTAAAGAGGATGTTGGAGATAATGTGAGACTCAAGGTAGACTTATTTTTCTTTTATGCTTAAATCTAATTTTGAGAACATGCCAAATATAATGTGTTAGTCAAAACTCAAGTCTTTGTTTTTCTCCATTTTTACAGATGAACAATCTCAAAAAGATCCTGCAGATGATTGTTGATTATTATAATGAGGTAAATGACACACTGTTTCAGATATCATCAGTCAGACTTCAACTCTCAGAATTAAAGGCATACTCCACCCCAGAATGAAAATTTTGTCATTAATCACTTGCCCCCATGTCGTTCCAAACCCGTAAAAGCTCCGCTCCCATAGACTACCAAGTAAATAACAGTGTCAAGGTCCATAAAAGGTACGAAAGTCGTCATCAGAATACTCCATCTGCCATCAGACGTACCATCTGGGTTATAAGAAACGACGGGAACACTTAAAAAAAACAAAAATGTATCCTTGTGGTGCGGCTGATACAGAAGAGCATACACAGCATACGGTGATATAGAGAGACACAGAAGAGACTGTTGACAAAGGAATTGTTGAATAAAGTCGTTATTTTTGTTTTCTTCGCTTACAAAAAGTGTTCCCGTCACGTCATATAACCCAGATTGCACGTCTGATGGCAGATGGAGTATTCTGACAACGACTTTCATAGCTTTTATGGACCTTGACACTGTTATTTAGAAGACGAACTGAGCTTTTATGGGTTTGGAACAACATGGGGGTAAATGATTAATGACAAAATTTTCATTTTTGTGTGGAGTATCCCTCCACACAAAACACAAAGCATTCTGAATTCACACATTCCTACAGTCACATGATGGGTGTTTTAATTGTATTACTGTGTTAATGCCTGCAATTTTTCTCAATTTGTTTTCATAATTTATTTTAAAGATACAATAACCATGTTTAACAGAGGCATTATGCCCATTCAAAGTGAGCCAAGTGGATTTTAAATGCAGCTTCCAAAAGACAAAAAAAAAAAGCAGAATAATATTTTTTATATATATATTTGATACAATCACACCGGTATGATTAGATCGTTCAGTGTGGCACAGCATCAGCTGCTAAATCCAAATCCTCGTTTGCTGGCTGGCGCTGAGCCTGTAGGCGTTTGTACAGCGCTACATTATAACCAATCACACACGATTCTGTTGAGCTTATGAATACAATGGCCAATCAGAGACATTCAGATGAGTCATCGCTGAAACGCGGTGTTTTGTTCACTTGCTCACTGACTGAATTCTCTGGCGAATTCTCTCATCAGAATCAACAAAGTGCAGATGTGCATACGAATGTAAGTAAGATATTCATTTCATAGTGTAAAGAGCTTCAGTGATTATAATGGGAGTTTTTGAGAGTGCCTGATCTCTGGCTAGACTGAATAAAAATGTTATTTTGTTATTTCATAATGTAAATTTTCTTTACTCTCTGTAAAAAAAAAAAAAAAAAAAAAAAGTGTTATAATAAGTAACTTACAATATTGTTATTAAAATTCACATTAAATGCAAATTCAGTCGTATTAAAAATATTTTATGGCATGACACCCATATCTGGCACTTACGTAAAAAGTCAGGTTTTATGTGTAGTTAATAGATAACACTATTAGTCTACTTTGCCCATCACCATTTGTTGATCAAATAACAATCTATAAAGGTGCAAAACGCATTAACTTACGCTACACATATTTGAGAATCAAGATATTTCCTAATATAGTTAACACATTTGGAAATATTTCGAATAAAACGGAAAAAAATAATAAATAAAACATAATCCTATATCAGTTATACAGTGCTATCCCCCCCTCCCATGTGCCCCCTCAAAAATGTGCATGATGCCCCGATGCTTAAACTGATTCATTCTGATAATGAGTATGTGTTCTGATCACTTTGGGTTCAGGTTTTGGCTCAGCAGATCACAGATTTCCCTTTGCCTGATCTGATGCGTGTGGTAGAGCAGTCTGATCAGGTAGAGCTGGGACGCCTCCTACAGCTCATCCTGGGGTGTGCAGTCAAATGTGACAGGAAACAAGGTAGTTACTTGGATAGTTCACCCAAACCTTAAAAAATTTTGTTATTTACTATCATTATGTGCTGCTGTTTTCCTGGTGATGCATATATATTCCATTATTTTAAGCTTGAGAGATTGTTTTGTTGTTCAGAGTATATCCAGATTATCATGACTTTGGAGGAATCTGTACAGCATGTGGTGATGACTGCTATTCAGGAGGTCAGATTCAGTTTATTCAGGTGTTTTTAAATGGTCATGTATGTATGTGTGTATATATATGTATATGTATATGTATATATATATATATATATATATATATATATATATATATATATATATATATATATATATATATATATATATATATATATATATATATATATAAAGCTTTTTTTATTCATTTCAGCTTATGAGCAAGGAGACTATGTCTCAGTTAGGAACAGAACATCCTGGAGATGTTGAGCAACAGGTAAGAAATACAGACATATAACATCATCACAGTGTCAGTGTGAGAAAGTCAGAGTGTTGATGTTGTTAAATGTAGTATCTTGTAGTATTGTTCAATGATGCTGGTTTTTTGATAGTTAAAGAAAGCCTTGGGGGATCTGACTGAAGTCATGGCTGAGAAAGAAGAGTTGGCACAGCGCTGTCAGGAGCTCGACATGCAGGTGAGGGGTTTGTATTAACAAAAATACAATAATATTATCACAACTT
Source organism: Cyprinus carpio (assembly GCF_018340385.1). Lineage (NCBI taxonomy): Eukaryota > Metazoa > Chordata > Actinopteri > Cypriniformes > Cyprinidae > Cyprinus > Cyprinus carpio. The sequence continues at coordinate 14,979,496 of NC_056616.1, forward strand.
ATATACATTAATATTGTTCAAAAATTGTTCATGCATCGAAACCAAAATAGCACCTAAATATTATTACTATTATTACTTGTTTTAGATTATGAATATACACAGGTGCTGAAATATTTACAAGCTGCCTACATAAAAAAAAGGCATTGGTCAAAGAAATCCAGAGACAGCATTTGTTTAAGTGGCTGTGTTTGCAGACTGTAAGTGTCAGTGAACAGCATTTCTGATTTCTGCTGTTCTGTTCATTCACCTTCATGGATGAACAGATTTTGCCTTAAGTGCAAGTATTTTTTCTTTTTCCCTGCAGAGGCTGATGTGTTTTAGCTTTACAAAGAAACAATCTGTCGTGTACAGTATTTTATAAAATTTTTAGGTATATATTTCCCTTTTGGAAATTGTGGTAAATATAGTACATTTAAAGGTCATTTGCAAGATTTGAACTGCTATGTTAATGTTCCTGTGCACATAAATGGGTTAGAAATTCATGTGTTGCTGATTCTTGACAGATTATGTTGTAAAAGTATCCATGACCTATGAGAGGTAAGTCTCAAAAAATGCATGGCAACCTAGCCTAACTAAAACTAAAACAAAACACTGCGTTGCCACTAACCAATCTAACCACTGAAAAACGGGTCTTATCTGGGGGTTTTGTGTGGCAAAAAGAGCTCATGGATTCAGAGCTGAAAATACTGGTTTATATATTGGTGCAAATGCTAAAACAAACATAATATGCATTTGCTGTTGGGGTGTGGGAGGTTTAACATGCTTAACATTAACAGTGGAAATGTTTCATAGAATTTGTAAATTAAATATAAAACTGCATCAATTTAGAGTTTGTTTATACACACAACTGTAATGGATAAATTATTTAATTTTTAGTTAGTTTTGAAAGTTGGGTGTTTTTTTTCTGTAAACTGGTTTATTTCCTTTTGTGGTAAGTAGTGGGGCAGCACAATGTTTTTAAATGCAAATCTATATATACACTACCATTCAAAAGTTTGAGGTCAGCAAAATTTTTCAAGAAAGTAATACATTTATTCAGCAAGGATGCATTAAATTGATCAAAAGTGACAGTAAATGTATTTTTAATGTAAAAATGTATCACATGTTCCACAAACATTTTAATGTAATATTAAGAAGTGTTTCTCAGCATATTCAAATGGTTTCTGAAAGATCATGTGACGTCAAGGCTGGATCAGTGGCTGTTGAAAATACAGCTTTGCCATCACACAAATAAATAAATATATTTTAATATATATTAAAATAGAAAACAAAAATTTTAGTTTTAAATTGTAATAATTCTTACTGTATTCTTGATCAATTAAATGCAGCTTTGGTGGGCATAAGATACTGACCCCAAACATTTGAACGGTTGTGTACATAATACAGTACAACCCTACATACAATCCTATGTTCCAATATGCCATACCTGTCATATGTACTGTAGGTCATACATCATCAGGTTTTCCCGAAAGCCCTGATGTTTGACCTTTTTGCCATTTGAACAGGTGACAATGCTACAGGAGGAAAGGAACAGCCTCCTGGCAGAAAATGACCTCTTGACTGATAGAGCCAGTCAGCTTGATACTTTTGATGACCCCAGCACTCCATCAGGGAGAAAGCACAGCCAGCTACAACTACAGCTAGAGCAGCTTCAGGAGGAGACCTTCAGGTAGACACAGTGTAACTCCAAATATCGTCTGAAACTTGCTTGATATTAACTTGCTGATGTTCTGAATATTGTTGAGGATGCATAAGTAGACAAGCATTGAAATGATGAACCAAGCATGGCTAGAATGTCTCAGTTTGAAATGGCATGCAGTGTAAATAATGAAAGTGTGTGTACTGTCTGTGTGTAATAACCAGGCTTGAGGCAGCTAAAGATGATTACCGCATCCACTGTGAAGAGCTGGAGAAACAACTAGTGGAGCTTCAGCATCGTAACGATGAACTGACCAGCCTGGCTGAAGAGTCACGTTCGCTTAAAGATGAATTAGACATATTAAGGTGGGTGCCGGGTCATATTTTAACAAGTAGTTTTTGCCAGCATCCTCTTTGGGTGTTTTGGGAAGTCTGTATGATTGATTTGTTTGTTTAGGAGCTGCTCTGACAGGGCAGTCAAGCTAGAGGCCTCTGTTGAGACGTACAGGAAGAAGTTAGAAGATCTAAGTGACCTCAGACGGCAAGTGAAAGTTCTGGAGGAGAAGAATATGACCTACATGCACAACACAGTCAGCCTTGAAGAGGAGCTACGCAAAGCTAATGCTGCGAGAGCTCAGTTAGAGACATACAAGAGACAGGTATAAACGTGCCAGCAGTTTTATTTTTAGGAATTCTGAGAAAGGTGATAAGTGAAATATAACTGTAAAAAATAAACTCTCCATTGTTTTTGGAACTTCAGGGTCAGGAGCTCCACAGGAAACTGTCTGATGAGTCGCGTAGGGCTGATAACCTGGCTTTCGAGATGAAGAAATTTCAGGAGAAATATGATACTTTACTAAAGGAGAAAGAGGTAGGCTGATATATTCACCTGCAATTACTCATACACATGCCAAAACCTTGTGACCATTGTGTTTGTGTGTGATTCATCAGAGGATCAGCATTGAGCGGGACACTCTCCGAGAGATTAATGAAGAGCTGCGATGCACTCAGGCCCAACAGGCCCAGCTATTACAAGCAGGTATGTTTGCAGATGCCACACCAGGCGATGGTGCCCTGTGCAGCTAGGAAAAGATTGCATTTGAATGAAGACTGTTGCTCACAGACATGAATCAGTGCAGGCGGGCTCTGCTGAGAGTGATAACAGTTCCTCCACTCGTGTGATTCGTTTGGCGTAGCAATTTAAATTCAAGCAAATCTGCTAGTTCAGAGGCAGTACAGTCTGTTAGATTTATATTCTGCCCACAGTGCAGCCTTGAGCTCAGCTCAAACGATCTGTCTGGGTCACTTCACAGCTCAGTAAACACACTCTGAAAATTAAACTTGAACATGTGCTTATTTCACAGGAAAGTATCAAACAGGAAGTCCAAGCCATGATAACCTGGCAGCTGAGATGTTGCCCATTGAGTACAGGTATGTTATATATAGGATGTAAAATATGCAGAATTGCACATTCTTCCATAAATACCATTTACAGGGTAAAGTTGATTTTTTTTTAACATCTATTACGAACATCTATTAAGAAGGAGATGGTTGTGTTTACTACTGTTTTTAATATCACACTTCAAACAGAAGGTGAATAGCAAGACTAGTATTCTGAACATAATGTCTTTGTGATTCACATACATCTTTAGTCCATATAAAATCTTAGCTATCATTGCAGTATAAATACATGTATTTTGTATATGTTGATGTGTATTTCTGCTTCTCCAGGGAGAAGTTCATTCGTCTGCAGCATGAGAACAAGATGTTGCAGCTGCAGCAGGAGGAGTCAGAGAACGAGCGCATAACTGAGCTGCAGGAGCTGCTGGAGGAGTCCCGGCGCGGACGCAGCCAACTGGACACTGAGAACAGGTACAGACTCACATAATATCAAATGTATACTTATCGAACTATAAAGTAGCTTTTCTATATATAAACATGTGTTGCTTATGTGTATTAATTAAACAGAGAAAGAATCAGTGAACTCCAGCAGCAGGTGGAGGATCTGCAGAAGGCCTTGCAGACACAAGGAGCCAAACCTGAAGATGTAAGTGTGTTTGAGCCACTTGGTGGTGCTGTTTTTGCACATTTTTCGTCAGTGATACATGAGCATGTGTTTTGCAAATTATCTAGTCTTTGATTTCATACTGGAAGTAGTACTTTTCATTAAAAAGTCTCATTGTATGTTTGCTTTCATAAAGTCTCATCTGAAAAGGAAGCTGGATGCTCATATGTAAGTTTAGACATTAATTGATTTCTTTGTTTTAGCCATGTTTGAGCATCTTATGCACTTGGATGGTCCTTATGTTTTTTTTTTCCAGGGTGCAGCTGAATGAAGCACAAGATGAAATCATGAAGAAGAAAGAGCTGTTGGAGGACCTCCAGCCAGATGCTACTCAAACCAGTTAGTCTTTAACTTTTGACCCGACCCTATATTTTTATCCCACATTTCTTTTCATGACCTCAGAAAAAGACTGAGTCATATACATCTCAAACCATCAACATTGTGTCAAACTGTGAACTTTGATGTCCATGATCTAGAGTGATGTTATGATCCTCTTTAAGTCAAACAAAAAATCTTTAAAGTTCCTCTCAGTTTTAGAGATAAATGTCACTTTCAGGTGTGAAGATGGATGAGCTGGTTGCAGCACTGAAGAAGAAAGATGAGGACATGAGAGCGATGGAGGATCGATACAAGATGTACCTGGAGAAAGCCCGTGATGTACTTACAATAACTTCTGCTTTTAAATACATTCCGTTTTACCACTGACTGTCTTTAGCTCTGGTCTGTTACAGTTTTGTAGGCATTTTGAAGTCCTCTATATTTTTCTGTTATTGAATCATGAACTTGATACATTGTCATACTCTGCACATCATATAGCTACAGACTTAACCAGCCAATATATGCATTCTTGCATAATTTTAAGCTCTTTTACGTGCTTTATTATAAAAGAGTTATTACTCATAAATTCCAATGATTATACATCATATTGTGCATTTCTAAGTGATTCGAGCTCTGGACCCCAAGCTAAATCCAGCCTCAGCAGAGATTCAGTCACTGAAAGTGCAGCTCTCTGAGAAAGAGAAGAAAATCATTGCTCTGGAGGTAGAGCTGCCATCTCTTCTCTGTTTTACATGTTATTTGCATCTAGCATATTCAGAGTTACTTTCTCACTCAAAATTAAATTATTTTTGTTGTTTCTTTCTCTTTTCACTCATGTCTGTTCTCATCCTCTCTCCTCTTTGCTCAGCGAGAGTGTGAGCAGGCCAAACTGAGGGAATATGAGGAGAAGTTAATTGTGACAGCTTGGTATAATAAGGTACAGTGACAGGACTCAATAGTTTACAAAGTACAGTGCAAATTAAATATGCTGTTTTTTTTATTTATTTCGATTTAAGATTATGTAAGACATTTATTTCTGTATTTCAGTTTAAGGTGCTGCAATTAAAAATGATATAAAAATTATTTATTTATGCATGTGTTTGTTATTATTTTATTTAAAGGGACAGTTCACCCAAAAACAAAAATTGTCATAATTTACATTACCCTCTCATTGTTCCAAACCTGTAAGAGTTTCTTTGTTCTGCTGAACCCAAAGAATGTTTGTAACCAAACAGTTGAAAGTAGCTATAGACATATATTGGCGATATTGGCTACCATCACCTATTTGGTTACCAACATTCTTCAAAATAGCTTCTTTTGTGTTCAACAGAACACAAAAACTCTTACAGGTTTGAAACAAGTAAAAGGTGAGTAAATGATGACATAATTCATTTTTGAGTGAACTATCCCTTTATGGAATGTTACTTAAAAATGTCCCTATTATTTGATACGTTTAAATTGAAATAAATGTCTGAAATATCTAAAACTTTAAAAGAAACAGTCTGCAGTAATTTGCTTCATGTTCTGGAATTTTCTTTTCTCGTATTGTGCAAAACACAGAGTTTGAACTTCCAGAAGATGGCAATCGAGTCACGGCTTAGCGGGCGATCCACCTCTCTAGTGCCACCCGGCCAGTCTTTCCTGGCTCAGCAACGTCAGGTGACCAACGCCCGGCGCACCATGTCCATCAACGTGCCTGCCACTTCTTCCAAGTAACCTTGTCCTCGGTACCTCCCAGCTTCCTGCTCTTCTCCTTCTTTCCCTCACATGTACACTCAAGTGACCTTAAGTACACTTCTAAACAAGGGGACAAGCATGCCATGATGAACATTAGCATGTCCCCATGTGATCACTCTCTACAGTTACACATGTATAATAATGTACATAAGGGGCTGAACTCTGATGAAAGTTACTCAATCAGCACACAATTACATACAGTAGCAGTCTTTTCACTTTCAGTACTAAACACACACCTGTAACAGTCTGCAGCAGGGTCACTTCTGAACCAGCATCCATACTAAAGGTCACAGGTCAATCTTTTGTCAGGCTCACTCAGATTGTGCGGGAAGAAATGCATTTAATGCGTCCTGTAATGGTAGCATGCATGCTTTTGCTAGAAATGACTTCCAACGATACACTATGCAGCCGTGGAATATATTCGTAATCGTGCAGGTATGTTATATAAAACCTTGAAAGTATATGCAGATACATTTTGCCCTAGCCAATCAAAGTCCGTCGATCAGGATGATGAGGTATTTGGTGCTGGACACCAAAGTTCTTAGTTTGTTCCTATTACAGTGACTTTCTCAAACAACAACATGCATTGAAACTGCGTTAATGTATACAGTAGTCAAAATGGTTTAGTAGATCAAAAGTTGTCCTAAGACAAGAACGCATTTTGGTTTTAGGACAACTTAATTAAAGGTTTTGATCCACTTCAAATGTTGACTAGTGTGCATTAAAAAGACATGCATGTATATATAATCACTCTAAATCTGAATCCAGGTGCTTCATTCTGTCGGTTATGGTATTTTATATTCAGTTGACTGTGATAGGACTCTTGCATGCTCTTTTAACAAGCAGAAGGGCCTTTTTTATATCCACTTAATATTTCCTGTCTGTGTGAAGACCTCAAGTATCAGGATTTGAACACCAGCACAGAATTAAAGTAGGCCATAGTAAACTGCTGTGATAGCTTTGTGTTGTACGCCACTCTTTAATTATACATGCGTGACTTGTAAAACATAGCTGCATTGTGAAATGGCTTTTGCTGCATTGTGAAAATCTGCTCTTGCTTAGGTTGACCCGACTGAGCTATCTGCTAATAGACAAGCTGTTGCATTTCGAATAAAACACACTCTGTTGGGAGATACAGTACTATTAATTCTGTTTTAAGTGGTAAGGTTAATCATTGCGGTTCTGATTCGTCTTTTCTGGTGTTTTATTCAACTAGGCTTTTTGGCCTGTGATGGGTAAATTCTAATGTTTTTTTGAAATGCTAATATTTATGTATGATGTGTCTCAAGGAAGAACTCTTAAATTTGTGTACTCAATTTTATGAGCACTGTCATTGTTTGTGAGAGATGATAAATAATAAGATTGGATTCTTATGGTATTAGAGTAATATTTGGAGTTAAAGAGCACTTGCAGCCTTCATTTACATGTGATGAATAAACACTCTAAAGTTTGTTTTGCAATACTGCCTTCTTGCGTTTTAATGATCCCACGGTTGAAGTTTCTACTCAAGTCTCACCACTAGATGGCGACTAATATAAACGTTTCCCGCTTTTTAAAGATCTCAGATTTAAATTTGAATAGATGAAATATATGAAAACAAATAACTTATATGTTATATTTTGCATGGGTAGCATTTGCCTTCACATGAACATACAATTAAATGCTTGTTTTAATGGTCTGAAATCCAGCCAATACAAATGGATGAGAGGGCACACAAAAAATTCAACGCAAACAAATTGTGACGTGACAATATGGATTTCAACATTGTTTATTATCACAGCAAAACCTTGCTTATGTTTGCTGACTAATGTATTTCTCAATGCATTATCTGTCACCTTAAAAACTTGAACCTCATCCCCGTCATTTGAAATCAGTTCCAACAGCTAGATGTTTCTATAATGTTTAACTTGTCGCAATGACCCTTTCTCTATTGTTTTCTAGGGCAACGTTCATCCAACACTGAGTTTTTGTAAACTAGGCATTACTGAGCAGGTTTTTGCAGGTTTGATACGGGAACTAACGATGTATTCTCTTACACCCCTTAATCAAACAAGAAGTGAGTCGGCAAAAGAAAGGCCATAATCTCCACTGATCTGTTTTCTTATACATGTTAAACAGACATGTCATATTAATTAATGTGTATTATATAATTTTTTTATAATATTGAATTATTGCTATAAAAGTATTCTGATAGTGAGTATTGCATGGATCTTGAAGGGGTGTGGGGTGTGTTACACTCCTATCACTCCATCAAGGTTAAGTTTCTCACCCTCTGCATCTGAAAATCGAAATTTTCTGAATAAAAGGACAAAGAACAGGAAGAGGTCCATTCTAGCGAGCTGCTCCCCCAGACAGACCCTCTTTCCTGTGAGAGAGTGGGGAGACGTTAATGTAAATAAGCTTTTATTATTATTATTATTATTATTATTGGAAAAAGTATTTTGCTCACCAACTAATATTGTGAAATATTTTTAGAATTTAATAATTTAAGCATTCATTACTTCAGTTTTACATGATCCTTCAGAAGTCATTCTAATATGACAATTTGGACGATATTGTGCTGCTTAATATTTTTGTGGAAACTGCAATACATTTTTTAGTATTCCTTGGTGAATAGAGAGTTCAAAATAACTTTGATTATTTTAAATAGAAACTTTTGTAACAATATAAAAGTCTTAAATGTCACTCTGATTAAATTAATGCATTCTTTCTGAATAAAAGTATACTTTTTTTTTTTTAAACAAAAACCTTACTGACCCCTAACCTTTGAATGGTAGTGTAAATCATTCATAATAAAGTTTCTTTTTGTACTTCTGTTTTCATTTTACCTGCAGAAAAGGGCATGAATGTGTCCCGCCTCACAAACTTCCCTCTTTTGTCTAAAAAGTGCCCAGGATTAAACTTGTAGGGTTTCTCCCATTCATTCTCATCAAAGAGAACAGAGTGCAATATGATCTTCCTCATTGAGATGATGCAGGTAATAAAACTATTAAAATGACAGGAGAACTTCACACTAGCCTCTTTCACTTGCATTTATTTGTTGAAATACAGCAACTTTACTTTAAATTTTATGTCTTTCATCCCTGAACAGAAGCCACATGAAGAAACAGCTAGTTTTAATGAAGAGAACATCGTTCCATGTGTTCTAGACCTAACCCTACCCATAATTCATTCCTAAAATCAATGTGAAATGATAGCTGATTAACAAGGGTGTAGAAGCACCTAACACTGATTGTAAGCCTAAAACAGATATTTCCTGAAAAGTTTTATCTCAGTTCTGATTGGATGATTGGAATGTTGTTCCAGGATCAACAAGGATGTTGATCCAGGAACATGTTGTACTTGGTGAAATCATGCTCACCATACTGCTACATTTCTCCAAATCTGTTCTGATGAAGAAACAAACTTATATACATCTTGGATGGCCTAAGGAAATTTCATTTTTGAGTGAAATATTTCTTTAAAATTTCTTTTAAGTCTTCTTGTTTAATTAGTCCTTTCCCAGAATTTATTCAAAGTAGTAAAATATCTCCAAACTGTATAACATAGAGGACAATTATCAGAAAGAAAAAGTCATTTATTTACCTGGCCCCAAATGGAGCCCTCTAATTGAATGCTTTTAGATATATATTTTAGTATTGTCCTGAATTGGTGGTCTGCATAATCAAATATCTGGACGAACACCTTTTGACAGATGATATTGGAAACAGCATTATTGAACAGGAATGTTGGGTCAAAAGCAGCTCCTGAGAAGGACAAAAAACAAATGAGTCCTGTTATTTACCTTAAATTGATTCTTATATACATGCACACCAGGTATTGTGTACCTTTCTGTTTGTCAATCTCATCTAGTAACAAGCGGCTCTCTTTACATATGGCCAGCACCATTGTTTTCTTTTCCAACCCAAAGTTCCTCAGTGTTGACAGAGCACAGCGCCCTTGCTTCTTCCACATTTCATCATTACTGAAGAAGTGTCCAGCTGTCCGTACACAAATAATCAGTACATAATCATGTTCCATTGGATACTGAAACTGTAGGACAGGAAAACTTTTTTTTTCCAACAAATAATCAGTGAAAATATGTACATAAACCTCAGAAGATGATCCCTCCTACATCTATTCAAAACACATCATCTATTCAACATCTTGAGTTTCACAATTTAAAGGAATGTTTATCTTTCGTTAATAAAGGGGGTTAGCTTCTCCAGATTCACAATAGACAATGCTTTTTGCTGAACTCTTTTGATAGGTCACAACCATTTGACCTACCATTGCCCGAATAGACTTGTGATTGCACTGGACTGTTGGGCCGATCCACAAAGTTTTCAGCTTGAGTCACCAGGGTCTCTTTCACCAGTTTATAACCAGTGATGAATACCACTTTGTCTCTTCCTAATCGCAGACTGAATAAATATATTGTTGTAGGCTTGGCCTAGCTGTGAGGAAAACAATGTTTCGGAAGTTTGTGACTGTGACTGGAACTAATGCAAATCATTGGGTTCATAAATACTTTTTATCAGTAGACTGCAAGCATGATTTAAAGGACATGCACCATTTTAACCACTGTTATGAAATTATAAGTTTTTATATATAAGTAAGTGTGTGTGTGTGTGTGTGTGTGTGTGTGTATCTATATATATATATAACGTGAATGTATATATATAATATTTAAAGGGGTACTCCACCCCAAAATGTAATTTTGTCATTAATCACTTACCCCCATGTCGTCCCCGAACCCATAAAAGCTTTGTTTGTCTTCGGAACACATTTAAAACCGGGAGGCCTGTGACTAGGGGTGTAAATCGGGCAGTTGATCACGATACGATACGATTTCGACTTTTACTTTCAGTGATACGATATTTGCCGATACCTCAAACATGTCTGTGATACGATTACGTTTCGATTCGATTTGATTAATTTATCGACATTTTGAAATTTTGGGCCTAGTTTACACAAGCCATTACATTTTTAATAACTCAAAAAATGCAGCCAAAATATAAAGCATGAATGTTTAATTAAACTAATTTAAAAACATTTGAACAGTGTCTATCCCAATTTACAACAAAAATTACACATTATTTTTTATTTAAATAAATAAAAATAATGGGGGGAAAATGAAGTCACATGAATCAATCAAGCTTATGATGGCAACAGTTACAAGTCTTCCAGTCTTTTGTGCCAAAATGTGCAAATCACTGAGGTACTCTTTTGAGAGGTTTTTCTTTTTAAAAAAAATCAACTGATCAACATGTTCAGGAGAGAGGACACTGCGTTCTGCATTGACAACATCACCTGCAGTGCTAAACACACGCTTGGATGGTACACTGGTACCAGTCTCATTCGCATTCTTTCTGGGCCTGTTTACACCTGGTCACTTCATGCGTTTTCTCTGATCGGATATCTATCTGATTTGTTAAAACGTTTCCATTTACACTTGGCCACATAAATGTGTCTTTGCAAAACGTTTATAAATCCGTTCTTCAATTTCCGCGCTAAATATGCAAATTTAACAGAGTTCAAGTCAATGAAAGCAATAGATATGCGCTGCATTTTATTCATTATCAGCTTATTTCAATGTCAGAGAGCGCAACAGGAAAGAACAAGCAATCAACACATAAGAAATACTCAATACTCACAACTAATAATGAAGGTGGCTGTGTGTTGCGTCTGCGACTTACTTTCAGTTTTATTCGCGATAGTTTGCGCATCGGCTTATACTGTCATATCTGACTGTATAGCCTATAAAAATTTACATCTGGTCTTTTCACGATCGAATAGCTGTCCAATCAGAAAAAAAACGCATGAAGTGACCAAATGAAAACAGGCCCGATGCATGCAGAGTTCGGGGAATAAACTAAAATGCGTGCTTTGCTGGAAATGCATAGGTGGACGTTAAATGACAAGTGAATGTGGAGAGTGCCAAAATATAGTTACCGCAAATCGATATTTTACGTGTGGCATCGTATCATTTGAAATTTAATCGATTCATATCGATGTATCGTTACACTCCTACCTGTGACTGCCCCATAGACTGCCAAGTAAATAACAGTGTCAAGGTCCATAAAAGGTATGAAAGTTGTCTTCAGAGTACTCCATCTGCCATCAGACATGCAATCTGTGTTATATGAAGCGACGGGAACAATTTTTGTAAGCAAAAAAGACAAAAATAACAACTTTATTCAATAATTCCTTTGTCAACAGTCTCCTCTGTGTCTCTCCATATCACCGTATGCTGCGTTTGCTCTTTTGTATCATCCGCGCCACAAGGATGCGCTGATTTCTTTCAAATCAAAGCTAAATACACATAGAAACAGACACTGTTATTTACTTGGCAGTCTATGGGACAGTCACAGGCCTCCCGGTTTTCATTCAAAATATCTTAAATTGTGTTCCGAAGACGAACAAAGCTTTTACAGGTTTGGAACGACAAGGGGGTAAGTGATTAATGACAAAACTTTCATTTTGGGGTGGAGTATCCCTTTAAGTAACATGCAATCTCTTATCTCACAACTTGTTTTTTTCCCTAGATTTTAATAGAGCCCTTCCCTTTCAACCCAGAAGGGTCAATATTGTCTGTTTACCTTTGTCAGGTATATATGTGGCTCTTTGGAGTCAAGGTTGAAGACTTTGAAAGGGCTGGGTGGATAATTCGGTGGGTTTCTGTTCTTCACGTAGTCTGCCACCAAGAGAAAAGCTAATACGAAGAGCAGCAGTCCCTTAAAATCAAGAATCTGGAGAACCGCAGTTAATGCCATAACAGACAAAGAAGGAAAATGTGAGGTTTGTAGAATGTATGTTGAACAGGCAGCGTTTGTCCATCTGTTCATCCTGCCACTCCCCTAACATCTGGCTCAACAGCTGTAATGTTTTTAACAAAAAATGAACTCCGAGTTACACAAGATCTTGATGGATTAGATTACTCTTGTTGTGTGAGAAACGTGTGAGTGTCAAATGTATGTCAGCTAATATGTTCATCAATTTTAACAGAAGGTCTTCCTCAGATTGAGTTATTGAGTGAGACGAACAGTGAGGTGGACTGTTGGAGTTTAGGCCTGCAGGTTCATTTTTAACCAAGCTTGACTTTTGCCTTAGTGTTAATGATTGAATCCTCCCCACTCCCACACATTCATCCAGTGCTATATTTGCTTGTTGGTTTGCAGTGTAAATAGGAGACGATGTCAGTGCAAAACACATGAAGATTTTGTCTGTGGTTCAGTTTAGGAGGTTATGTTCATTGACAGATAATTCATTGAAATGTAGAATGGTGAATTAATAGCATACTGCTTTACTCAGTTCAGAAACCTTTGCATATAAGCTATCACTGGGGCAGTGTCCAAAGGCACAAAAGATAAAAGGTAAATTTTTTTACATTATTTACCCCTTAATATCAGTACCTTAAACATACATATTATCACTTAAAAAGTACATATTTGTGCTCTAAATGTACATATTAGTACCTGGAAGTGTATATTAGTGCCTTTTTAAAGAGCACTGTTTTTTTAGTGTACATGGCATTGAATTCATGTTTCATAGCTTTTAAATCAATCAGCAAAGTGCACTGATCACTCAGGGAAAGGTTACATGTCTAGATTTGAAAATTTCAAAATCACAAAAATACTACATGACTCAACTCTTCAATACAGGTAGACGGTAAAGGTAAATACAATTATAGAAACACAGCTGTGTTCTGTGTGTTTGTGTATATTTGTATATGTGTGTGTGTGTGTATATATATACACATGTATTTATGTATGTATGTTTGTCTATGTTTAATGTTTTGAAAAAAGTCTCTTATGCTTATCATAAAACATTTATTTTGTCAAAAACACAGCAAATATAACATTAAATATAAAAATAATATAAAGAAAGCACACACACTAAGCAATCACAAAGAAGGGGGAAACATCATGAATATCGAAAGTTTGGCACCATACAGAAGTAATAAGAGGCTGGCAAGCACATATTCATAAGGTTTTAAAAGTTATGAATAATCAATAAATGTAGGAGGGAAAGTAATAATGCATAAAGAGCTAAACAGAGGTTCTAATAATAGTTCCCACATTCTAACAAATGTTCTGTTTTCAGACAGAACAAATTCTTTCCATGTGTAGACTGGAGGAAAGTGTTTAAGGCCAGAGCACATTTCCTGTGTTTAGTACAGATCGTAATCTATGTAATGGTTGGACACACACACACAAAGTAGTATTTGGAATTTTCAGGCATAATGTTCACTTAAATGACTTTGTATTTGTTTGCATATGCAGTGTTGGGGGTTATGTAATCAGATTACATTTTAAGTAACTAGTAAAGTAACGCATTACTTTTTAATTTAGAAGGAAATATTAACTCCACTTACTTTGTTTCCCATGACAGCTCTTGTGTTGCCATGTTGAGAGAAATCGGGAGTAAGTGCAGAGGCGATGTGTGCGCTGTGTGAACATGATGTCACTGTAGTTCTAGACTAAATGTGAACATGCATTTACTCATCTCACCTGCACAAAACAGATATTCCTTAAAATGAATAAAAACAGTCATGAATACAGACATGAATTTACATTTTACAGTTTAATTTTCTTTCAGCCTGAGCCGAGGAATATTCATTTCACTTGGTGTGAAAGGGCTTTTACATTTGTAATATATTTTTTTTATATTAAAAACAAACAAGCAAGCCCTGCCCAGATTTAAAAAGTAACTCAAAAGTACCGTAACACATTACTTTCCATAAAAAGTAGACTAAGTAATGTAATTAGTTACTTTTTTAGGAAGTAACACATTATTTTAATGCATTACTTTTTAAAAAAAAATTTTAAAAAAATTTCCTCAATGCTGTGCATATGCATATGCTGTGGGTGATACTTCTCACATAGAAGTTGCTATATTGCATACAATTATCCTCAGCAGGATTTGGCACACTTTATCTCGGGTGAGCACAGAGCTTGTATGGCAAAGGGGCTTGTGTGAAGCCCACCTGGCTCTCCAGACTGGGCTCCTCACCAGGAGGAGGGCTGAACCTGAAGGTCTGCAAGAGGATGGCAAGCAAGATGAACAGCTCCATGTGAGCCAAGTGCTCTCCCGGACACTGCCTTTTGCCTGTCAATCCATCACAGTTGAATTACTTGGCTGAAATATATATTTTGCAGTCATTTGTTTTACAGGTATGGTTTAAAATTGATTAAGGTACAGCAGAATTATGCAATGGATGAATCGTACCTGCTGAGAAGGCGAAGAAGGCATTTCTCCTGCAGAACTGGCCTTCAGAGTCTAGAAAGTGTCCAGGGTTAAAGGTGTCTGGTGTTTCCCATTCATGTTTGTCATACAGTACTGATGTCAGATTAGTGATCATCACAGTTCCAGTACAGTACAGGAAGTGGTCATCATAATAAAGTGTTATTCAAAACTAATATTTGGTATATATAATATTCACAATAAAAAAATAAATGTTCAAAACATTTAACAATAAACACAATAATCTTCTTTTACCTTTGGTATAAAATAGCCTCCCAGAATTGTGTCCTTTCTTGCAGCTCTAGCCATATTTAGAGGCACAAGGTTTGCTTTTCTAAGAACCTCATGAATAAAAGCGTTTGTGTAATGCATGTTTGCCTTATCGAACATAATAGGTGGACGGGAGCCAATCACCTGGTCAATCTCTGCCCTGACCTTCTCTAGTTGAGGAAACATTTTGAGAACATTGTCAAGATACAACAATGCACAATAAGTAGTAAAGCTGTTTTTACTGTTGGTGTTACTTAAGTACATAATATTATTGTACCTTGAATATCAGGGTACTTGATCATGTAAAGCAGAGCCCATCGGAGTGTGTTGGTCGTTGTTTCAGTTCCGCCCTCAAACAAGTCTACCATGCACCACACCAGACTGTCAATGTTAAACCCTGCCTCGGTGTCATTCTTCCTCTAAGGCCCCAAATGAAGCACATGGACATGAATAAATATCATTTCTTCAAGAATCCAATTAATTCAGTAAGATTCTTGGGCACATCACCAGCTGTTGATGCAGAGCTCCAAATTATGTTACTACGTTTTACCTTCTCTGTTTCTGTCAGGTAGGCATCAATATAATCTCTGGGATTGTTGCTGTCCCATTCTTGTCTGTGTTGCTCAACCTTTTCTTTCAGGAAGTTTGCTAACTCTTGATAGTTTGAGATTATTGTCTGATGAGGTCCTGGCAACCATTTCATTATACCAGGGAAGGCATCATATAGCTTAAAAAAAAAAAACATGAAAGCTTTGTTAAAAGGATGAGTAATGTCCATGGTAATACTGTGATTCTTTGATGTTTTGTACACCTATATTTTAACAAAATCATTCACTCAACACAAGTGTTATAATATGTGAAAGTATTTAAATGCTCTTTTAAATGTTGTATTTTCAATGGACGCTACCTGGTTCCACACAGATCCTGTAAGAAACACTGACTCTGCACTCATTTGTAGACGCTTCTGGAAATCAACATCATCATACTCATATCGATGGCCGAACACCAGGCTGCCAATAACATTAGCCACTGCGTTGTTGATTTTGACCAAAGGGTTAAATGGGCAGCCTGCGTGACAAGTTAAAAACAATGATAGAATCATGAATATTTGCTGAATATTTTGATATAAGACACTTCAGAAAAGTTTTTTGAATTATATACTGTAGGCTAGTGAAAACTGTTCTGCATATTAAAGTGAGATTACACTCTTAAAACAAAGATTCCAAAAAGGGGTTTTCATGATGATGCCTTAGAACAGGGGTGTCAGACTCAATACCTGGAGGACTGAAGCCCTGCAGAGTTTTGATCCAGCCCTGCTCAAACACCCATACCACGTATTGTATCAGGTGTATTTAATTAGGGTTGAATCTAAACTCTGCAGGGCTCTGGCCCTCCAGAAAATGAGCTTGACACCCCTGCCTTAGGAGAACAATTCTGGCTTTACCAAAGAACTTTGCAGTGGACAGTTCTCAAAAGAACAATGTTGTTATTAGATTAAAGTACATTTCAATAATCTAAAGAACAGTTTTCCAGTATAACAAGACCTAAGGGTTCCATGGATGTTAAAGGTTCCTCGTGGAACATACTGTAGATTCAATAAAAAACTAGATGGGTTCTTACCCTGCTCTTCTTTAAAGGCTCCACACAGGAAGTAGCACTCTCGTTGAATATGTTCTTCTAGAGTCTTCCTCCCCTCTCCAAAGTTTTTCAGGTGACTCATGGAAAACTGCTGTTGTTTCCTCCATGAGTAGCCATTGTTAAAGGACAGTCCTTTCTCGGTCAGGAGTCGGCGTCAAAGACAATGGAAGAAAATTGTGTTTAGACCTGCTGTACAATCAATGAGGATGTTTTTCTTTGCTCAAAATAATTTGCATCAATAATTTGCACCCATTGAGCAAGAACACTGCTTATCTGCAATAAAACTATATACGTTGTAGCAATAATCACCAATTATCCTGCTACTTTCATTCCATATATACAGCAGTTGTTTTGTAAACAAACATTTTAAGTTTCCTTTGGTCGCCTTATTATAGGTCACTTACCTCTGCCTTTATAAAGTGTGTCAAATAAAGGTAAAACAGGGCGGTCAATGAAGGTTTCCCCTTGAGTGATCAAAACATCCTTCACCATTTTAAACCCGGAAACATACACTATTTTATCACTTCCATTTCTGACACTGAAGATGTTCCCATACTTCTCAATCAGCTGGAAAAATAAAAAGTAAATTAATTAAATACTAATCAAGTAGCACATATGAAAATACAAAAACAAAATGCTATTCTATATTTACTTAATTTAAAAATATATATATTAATATAAATATAATATTATTATTGCTGTATTGCATATTAAATGATTAATTATTTCAGTGGTGTAATCATTAGTGCCTCACCTGGTCTACAGTTTTATAGTTAACGTCAGTGAAGACATTTCCTAGGATGGGTAGCGGCCAGGGTCCTGGTGGAAAATTTGCAGGATTTTTATGTCTGATCAAATCTATAAGCAGCAGCAGTAAACAAATCAAAAACAAAAAGCTTTTAAAATCCAGCCACTCATATAGGGAATATAAAATCATAGCTGATTCTATGGGCAGCCGAGGACTCTGAAGTAAACCGACTGATTTTAGCCAGGCTGTTGTGAATAGGGTGTGTGTGAGAAAGTGAATTTGCACTGTTTATCTGAAAAGAGAGAGTTAATGTGGGTCTCAGCAGCAAGGGGCCAAACGAGCAGTGTGGGAGTCATTATTTAACTCTGTTATGTAATCAGTGTTTGTAGTTTATGCTATAGGGTTTCCAACAAAAACAAAGCCCCAGTTCAGCCTCTGTGTGAACCTTCTACATTCCGAAAGAAACTCTACCAGGAACAGATCATAAATAATGACTGAACTACACAGTTGAACTACATGAAACTGAAGAGATAAGCCATATGCACACTATGCAGACAGCATCTGTGTAATCGTGACAATGCTAAAGTGTTTTAATTGGACATGTTTCTTAATGCATAACAGTAACACTACAGCTACAACATAATATAAATGTGTGTAATTTATGAATGCTTATGGGCACTTGCCTCTATAGGGCCTATGTTCCTAAATGAATAAGTAGTCGAGTGGGGTTGGGGAAGTAATAAGACACCCTTGTTTTGTTCTCTTCCTCTTATTCTCTCAAGAGATGTTGTGAAATGTACTACAGGCCTAATACGTGCTGCTCCATTTTCAGTCTGAGAGGTTTATAAGTGTAAACTTTATTACACTTTTTAACACTGGGGACAATTAATACACTGTAAGAAAAGATTTTTAAATAAAGGAGTAGAAAAAGTCTGAAAATACTATTTCAGTCTTCTTACACGTTTAATTAAATGTGTTACTCACCATTTCTTTGTAATTATTTTTGGTGTACTAGCAATTTTTGAGCAGAAATTGTTTCTACAATATATATAATTTTTTTTTAATTTCAGTAGCAAGTGTTGATTGATCAAACAAACTCATTAAAAAGGTACAAATTAATGCAGACCTCGTGCATATCAGAAATGGACATTTGTCCTATAAGCACACACACTGAGTCTAAAAAGGGAGTTTGCCCCTCCTGTGTGTAGTCTGTACACTCAGTGTTTGAGACTACAAAATGAAGAGACCTTTCATGGTTCTGGGGCCCCAGCAAGTTACACAATACCCCAGGTGTTGTTAGTAATGTATCTGTAATGTAACTAAGAATTTGCCTTTTTAAAATGAAATAGTCCTATTTAAAAAAAATAAATAAATAATTCATGTGACAAATTTTCAACCAGTGTAATTTACTTACATAACAAATGATTATTTACACATCTGTAAATCACTTACACAGAGCATTAATACAGGTATCAATACATTTTGTACATCAAAATCATCCATACATGTACTGATACATTTACATCATGTTTACAACAATATTGCGTTTTGAAAAATGTGAAAATTACAGTCATCCAGAAACACATATCAGAAAGCATACAGTACTTCATATCTAATCTTATTGACTTTGTATTGTTCTAACGTGAGGACACACACATACAATATGGACAAGGAACATTTGTGAACCATATCTCTCCCTCCAAACTGGGTTCCTCTCCTGGACATTTGGAGATGGTGAATTGCTGCAGCAGAGAGGTGAAGAACAGGAAGATCACCTGACGAGCCAGCGTCTCTCCCAAACACACTCGCTTACCTGTGAGCAGAAACCACTCATTGTTTTTGGCATCAAAAAAAAAAAAAAAAAAAAGACACTGATTAAATTATACACTGCACTAGTTAGTTTTTATTATTATTCATTTATAAAAGCATACTGCCGTTAATTCACTTGACAGGTAGTTAGGTACATCAAGTTTCAAAAGTGTGTGCTAGTTTTGTTCTTCTGTACTTTTCCACAAAAAGATAATTAGAAGCAAATCACACACTGAGATGTTATATGTGAATGTTTATAAAACATTACCAGCTGAAAAAGGCAGAAAAGCATCTCTTTTCCGAAACTGGCCATTTTCAGTCAGGAAGTGTCCTGGGTTAAAGGTGTCTGGGGTTTCCCATTCGTTTGGATCATGCAGGACTGAAGACAGGTTTGTTGAAATAGAGGTGCCCTAAAAAAAAAGAAAGAATCAAAACTACTGACTTGTGCAGCAATCAACAATGACTAATAGTCTTTGGAATAGAATTGTCAGAGGACGTGGTTGTAAATAGCACAAGGAGTAACCAAAATAGACTTTAATTCCACTGGTGCAGGACTGGAATGGGGCCGAGACAAGGAGAGCCTCCAGTGAGTTCCAGGGGCCATGGAGGTGCCTCCATTTGGGAGGCCACGGAGGAGCCTTTGTAGCCTTGTTTGTTGGTTCCTTGGCCACTATGGCAACAGATCACTGATCACTGCTCACTGCCCCCCCCCAACCACGAATTTTCTTGGGGAAAACTAGGTGCTTCAATGCCTGGAGGGATTCTAGAGGGCGCTCTGGAGGAGCGGGCACTGGCTAGCACAGGGGACCCAGGAGACGAAGGAGGACTGGACGGGACCAGTGGAGGCAAAGGAGACGAAGGGGTGCTGGGCGGGACCACCAGAGGCAAAGGAGACTCAGGAGATGAAGGAGTGCTGGATGGGACCACCAGAGGCAAAGGAGACTCAGGAGATGAAGGAGTGCTGGATGGGACCAGAGGCAAAGGAGACGATGGAGAGCTGGGTGGGACCAGCAGAGACAAAGGAGGGTTGGACAAGACCAGCAGAGACAAAGGAGGGTTGGACAAGACCAGCAGAGACAAAGGAGGGTTGGACAGAACCTGCGGAGGCGAAGGTGACTCAGGCGACGAAGGGGAGTTTTCTGGAGAGGACTCAGGCGAGAGGATAGGAGCCAAGAACCCTGGGGCTCGGGAAATATCCAGGAGCGCTGAGAGGCACACAGGAGTGGACTCTGGAGGGAGCGCTGGTGCCTCTTTTTCTGGACTTAGGGCTGAAATGGATGCTGTATGGGCTCGGGAAAGCAGGGGTGGAATGGAGGGAGCGGGCTTATTGGAGCGGTATGTGGAGGGTGCTGGTTTATGGTGAGCTGGAGTGCCAACATGCCTCCGGATAGGGACTGAACAGTTATCATTATTTACTTCAAAGAAATCAGAGCAACTTAAATTGAGAACAAAATTAATAAAGTCTGCTACGGGTCTGTAACAATCGTCTGGAGACAAGAATCTGAATAAATTATCATCCAGTCCCATCCAGAAGCACGCATTAAGCATATGATCACTCAAGCTCACCAGATGGAAAACACTCAGGAACTCCTCCACATATCACTTCCATCCTGCTGGAGGTTTAGTAAAAAATCCTAAGCCCAGTCCATCTTGTTGTGGTCCTGGATTCTGTCACGGGACATGGTTGTAGATAGCGCACGACAAAGGAGTAACCAAAATAGACTTTAATTCCACTTTAACACAAAGAACAGGAGCGCTAAATAGCATCAACACACGTGTACCATTAAATTAACATTAATCCAGGACAAAGAACAGACAGAAACTGAAGGCTTATCAAGACAGGGAAAGAAAGGAGCAAACGAGATGATCAATCAACACTGGTGAGCAGAATGAGGGTGGTTAACTAATAATGAGAACAGGAACCAAACCAAATAAGGACAAAGAGGAACATACACGTGACAAGAGTAGAATATAACAGAACAGAATAGAATAGAACTCATACCTTAGGAATGAAGAATCCTCCTAGTGTTGTGTCTTTAGCAGATTTTTTAGGCAATCCCAGAGGAACAACATCTCCAAATCTTTGAATCTCATGGATAACAGCCTCAGTGTAGGGCATATCAACTCTGTCTGCCAAACAGGGTTGACGCGACTGTCCAATAACCCTGTCTATGTCTTCCTGTACCTTTTCTGAATGGGAAATACAAGTTATAGTCATTAAGTGATGACAATGTGGTGACAATATGTAGATTTTAAAAAATAAATAAAACCAGTCTCACTCTGTATTTCTGGATATTTGATCATTAAAAGCAGACCCCAGCGTAATGTAGAAGCAGAGGTCTCTGTCCCGGCCTCAATCATGTCTAAGCAAGATATCACTAACCCTTCTATGTTAAAACCAGCCTCAGGGTCACTCCTTTTCTGTGAAAAATAAAAAAGAAAGTACTGAATTATTTAAAATTCAAAATTCCACCTTTACTTACTGTACCTTTTCCATCTCAGTCAGGTAGTTGTCTATAAAGTCACGTGGATTTGAAGGGTCCCAGTCCTCTCTGTGTTTGCTGATCTCTCCTCTCAGGAAGTCTGTTATTTGCTTATAGTTTGAAAACATAGTCTGATGGAGGCCAGGTAAGTATTCAAAGAGCCACGGACACACATTATACATCTGTGAAAGATGACATAAGCTAGTTAATGGTTAATACTGATTTTTAATCATAATTAAATAACAGGTTATGAAAGTAGTGTCTAAGGATGCTGTTATGAATCAGTACCTGTGCTCTATGAGAGCCCATTAACTGAATGCATTCATTGTCAAGACGCAGAATTCTTTGATAGTATTCATCATGATAGTCAAAGCGTTGTCCAAATATCAAACAGGCAACAGTATTTGAGACAGCAGCATTTAAGATGGTCATAGGGTTGAAAGGTCCTGTTTGGGAGAAACCATGGATATTTCTTAATTTGCAAACTGTTTTCATTCTTCTTTGCTCCAATGAACTAAAATTCTCCAGTTAGTGAGACATTTACACCATACCCTTTTCTGTCTTAAAGGCATCACAAAGGTAGACAGACTCATGCTGGATGCTGTGCTCAAGGATTTTCTTCTCCTCTCCAAACATCCGCAAATGGAGGCCACCAAACTTCCTATGTGTCCGCCAACAGTATCCATTACTCATTGTTAAACCTACATAATGCCATAAAGATTAAACTTGATTATCAGTAATAAATCACCAGCTCCATTTGAGAATAAAATTGGTTTAATTTTAGCCATGAAGGTCATTGTGGTTAGTGTACATACCAGTTCCCTTATAAACTTTGTGAAATAGAGGGACATTTGGACGCTCAACAAAACTGTCATTCTGAGTAATGAGGGCCTCCTTCACCATTTTATATCCCGACACGATTACCAATTTCTCACTCCCCACTCTTAAGCTGAATATGTTCCCGTAGACTTCAGCCAACTGTAATTGAAAATATCAATTTTATTTTCTTTGTATCAATTAGGAACATTAATGGTTAAAATATTTTCAAAGTCTAGAAACAGGACAATAAATGAAACCATCTCTAAAAGCTGACACACATGACACTAAACTAACAGACATGCAAAAAAAAAAAAAAAACATGAATTTAGCTCCCACCTTATTCATCGTCCTAAAATCCATTTTAGTGAAGACAGTTCCCAGGAATGGCAGAGGCCAGGGTCCTGGAGGAAAATTGGAAGGATTCCTATTTTTGATAATATCAGCAAGGAGCAGAAATACAAAAAACAAAATGATCCAGCTTTTAAAATCAAAGCTGTCATAGATCAGGTGCAGGATCATTGTGGTAGAGGAAATGACAGGTTCCCTTTGTCTTATTTGTGCTTAGTGGTCTGTATTTATATAAGTACTTTTGTACAGAACTGGGAAGTGTAAATACTGGAAGGGAGGAGTAGAGAGATATTACATAAGGCACTCCAGATTCCACGAAGTTGGAAAACAGAACCCTATGGAAACACATTTATCAAAGTAAAAGTTTAAACATAAGAACAAGTTATTACAAACACATGGGCAACATCACAGTTCTGCCTGACATGTCTACATTTGCTCTGGAGGTTTTTCAAACTGTTCATATTTTCTTTCTGCAGCTTTAATTATATATGTACATAAAGAAATTGTCTGTTCTTTATCTTTTTTCATGTACATTGAATGAATAAGTAGTTGAGAAGTATGGGGAGGTAATAAGACACCCTTGTTTTGCTCTCTTTCTCTTATTCTCTTAAGAGATGTTGTGAAATGTACTACAGGCCTAATACGTGCTGCTCCATTTTCAGTCTGAGAGGTTTATAAGTGTAAACTTTATTACACTTTTTAACACTGGGGACAATTAATACTTTTTAAGAATTCAGTAGCAAGGGTTGATTAAACAAACAAACTCGTTAAAAAGGGACAAATTAATGCAGACCTCTTGCACATCAGAAATGGACATTTGTCCTATAAGCACACACACTGAGTCTAAAAAAGGGGTTTGCCCCTCCTGTGTGTAGTCTGTACACTCAGTGTTTGAGACTACAAAATGAAGAGACCTTTCATGGTTCTGGGGCCCCAGCAAGTTACACAATACCCCAGGTGTTGTTAGTAATGTATCTGTGAAACATTCCTTTATTCTGTTATAGTTACAGTAACTCTAAAAATTTGCCTTTTTAAAATGAAACTGTTATATTTATCTATATTAATCTATTCTCTTTTTTTTAAATAGATATTTCATGTGGCAAATTTTCAACCAGTGTAATTTATTTACATGAAAAATATGATTATTTACACATCTGTAAATCATTTACACAGAGCATTAATACAGGTATCAGTACATTTTGTACATCAAAATCATTCATACATGTACTGATACATTTACATTAAAATCATGTTTACAACATTGCAACAATATTGAGTTTTGAAAAATGTGAAAATTACAGTCATCAAGAAACACATATCAGAAAGCATACAGTACTTTGTATCTAATCTTACTGACTTTGTATTGTTCTAACGTGAGGACACACACATACGATATGGACAAGGAACATTTGTGAACCATATCTCTCCCTCCAAACTGGGTTCCTCTCCTGGACATTTGGAGATGGTGAATTGCTGCAGCAAAGAGATGAAGAACAGGAAGATCACCTGACGAGCCAGCTGCTCTCCCAAACACGCTCGCTTACCTGTGAGCAGAAACCACTCATTGTTTTTGGTGTCAGAAGAAAATTACACTTATTAAATCGCACATTATTGCACTAGTTAGTTTTTATTCATTGATAAAAGCATACTGCCCTGTTTATTCACTTGACAGGTAGTTAGGTACATCAAGTTTCAAAAGTCTGTGCTTGATTTGTTCTTCTGTACTTTTCCACAAAAAGATAATTACAAGCAAATCACACACTGACAAGTTATATGTGAATGTTTATAAAACATTACCTGCTGAAAAAGGCAGAAAAGCATCTCTTTTCCTAAACTGGCCATTTTCAGTCAGGAAGTGTCCTGGGTTAAAGGTGTCTGGGGTTTCCCATTCGTTTGGATCATGCAGGACTGAAGACAGGTTTGTTGAAATAGAGGTGCCCTAAAAAAGAAAGAATCAAAACTACTGATTTGTGCAGCAATCAACAATGACTAATAGTCTTTAGAATAGAATAGAATAGAATAGAATAGAATAGAATAGAGCTCATACTTTAGGAATGAAGAATCCTCCTAGTGTTGAGTCTTTAACAGCTTTTTTAGGGAATCCCAGCGGAACAACATCTCCAAATCTTTGAATCTCATGGATAACAGCCTCAGTGTAGGGCATATCAACTCTGTCTGCCAAACAGGGTTGACGTGACTGTCCAATAACCCTGTCTATGTCTTCCTGTACCCTTTCTAAATGTGAAACACAAGTTAGTCATTAAGTGATGACAATGTGGTGACAATATTTGGATTTAAAAAAAGTAAATAAAATAAAACCAGTCTCACTCTGTATTTCTGGATATTTGATCATTAAAAGCAGACCCCAGCGTAATGTAGAAGCAGAGGTCTCTGTCCCGGCCTCAATCATGTCTAAGCAAGATATCACTAACCCTTCTATGTTAAAACCAGCCTCAGGGTCACTCTTTTTCTGTGAAAAATAAAAAAGGAAAGTATTGAATTATTCAGTATATTCAAATTCAAAAAGAAAATTCCACCTTTACTTACTGTACCTTTTCCATCTCAGTCAGGTAGTTGTCTATAAAGTCACGTGGGTTTGAAGGGTCCCAGTCCTCTCTGTGTTTACTGATCTCTCCTCTCAGGAAGTCTGTTATTTGCTTATAGTTGGAAAACATAGTCTGATGGGGGCCAGGTAAGTATTCCAAGAGCCACGGACACACATTATACATCTGTGAAAGATGACATAAGCTAGTTAATGGTTAATACTGATTTTTAATCATAATTAAATAACAGGTTATGAAAGTAGTGTCTAAGTATGCTGTTATGAATCAGTACCTGCGCTCTATGAGAGCCCATTAATTGAACACATTCATTGTCAAGACGCAGAATTCTTTGATAGTATTCATCATGATAGTCAAAGCGTTGTCCAAATATCAAACAGGCAACAGTATTTGAGACAGCAGCATTTAAGATGTACAGAGGGTTGAAAGGTCCTGTTTGGGAGAAACCATGGATATTTCTTAATTTGCAAACTGTTTTCATTCTTCTTTGCCACAATGAACTAAAATTCTCCAGTTGGTGAGACATTTACACCATACCCTTTTCTGTCTTAAAGGCATCACAAAGATAGACAGACTCATGCTGGATGCTGTGCTCAAGGATTTTCTTCTCCTCTCCAAACATCCGCAAATGGAGGCCACCAAACTTCCTATGTGTCCGCCAACAGTATCCATTACTCATTGTTAAACCTACATAATGCCATAAAGATTAAACTTGATTATCAGTAATAAATCAACAGCTCCATTTGAGAAAAAATTTGGTTTAATTTTAGCCATGAAGGTCATTGTGGTTAGTGTGCATACCAGTTCCCTTATAAACTTTGTGAAATAGAGGGATATATGGACGCTCAACAAAACTGTCATTCTGAGTAATGAGAGCCTCCTTCACCATTTTATATCCCGACACGATTACCAATTTCTCACTGCCCACTCTTAAGCTGAATATGTTCCCGTAGACTTCAGCCAACTGAAATTGAAAATGTTTATTTTATTTTGTTTATATTAATTAGGAACATTAATAGTTAAAATATCTTCTAAGTCCAGAAACAGGACAATAAATGAAACCATCTCTAAAAGCTGACACACTTTACACTAAACTAACAGACATACAAAAAAACAAAACAAAAAAAACTATTTAGCTCCTACCTTATTCATGGTCCTAAAATCCATTTTAGTGAAGACAGTTCCCAGGAATGGCAGAGGCCATGGTCCTGGAGGAAAATTGGAAGGATTCCTATTTTTGATAATATCAGCAATGAGCAGAAATACAAAAAACAAAATGATCCAGCTTTTAAAATCAAAGCTGTCATAGATCAGGTGCAGGATCATTGTGGTAGAGGAAATGACAGGTTCCCTTTGTCTTATTTGTGCTCAGTGGTCTGTATTTATATAAGTACTTTTGTACAGAACTGGGAAGTGTAAATACTGGAAGGGAGGAGTAGAGAGATATTACATAAGGCACTCCAGATTCCACGAAGTTGGAGAACAGAACCCTATGGATACACATTTATCAAAGTAAAAGTTTAAAGATAAGAATAAGTTATAACAAACACGAGCAACATCACAGTTCTGCCTGACATGTTTTTCAGACTGTTCATATTTTCTTTCTGCAGCTTTATTCATACATGTACATATAGAAATTGACTGTTCTTTATCTTTTTTCATATAAATTTCATATACATTGAATGATTAAGTAGTTGAGAAGTTTGGGGAGGTAATAAGACACCTTTGTCTTGCTCTCTTCTTCTTAATCTCTCAACAGATTTTGTGAAATGTACTACAGGCCAAATACGTGCTGCTCCATTTTCAGTCTGAGAGGTTTATAAGTGTAAACTTTATTACACTTTTTAACACTGGGGACAGTTAATACTTTAAAAATTCTACTTTAAAATTTCAGTAGCAAGGGTTGATTAAACAAACAAACTCATTAAAAAGGTACAAATTAATGCAGACCTCCTGCACATCAGAAATGGACATTTGTCCTATAAGCACACACACTGAGTCTAAAAAGGGAGTTTGCCCCTCCTGTGTGTAGTCTGTACACTCAGTGTTTGAGACTACAAAATGAAGAGACCTTTCATGGTTCTGGGGCCCCAGCAAGTTACACAATACCCCAGGTGTTGTTAGTAATGTGTCTGTGAAACATTCCTTTATTCTGTTATAGTCAAAGTAACTAAGAATTTGCCTTTTTAAAATGAAACAGTTTTATTTGTCTAGTTTCTATTCAACCAGTGTAATTTATTTAGATGACAAATATGATTATTTACACATCTGTAAATCATTTACATGGAGCATTAATACACGTATCAATACATTTACATTTTATACATCAATACATTCACTGATAAATTTATATTTATATTTTAAAACCAATGTTGTATTTTGCAAAATGTGGAAATAATGCTAACATAAAAGATAACTGTAACTGACTTTGGTCTAACATGGGGACACACACATATGGTATGGAGCAGGAGCATTTGTGAACCATATATCTCCTTCCAGACTGGGTTCCTCTCCTGGACATTTGGAGATGGTGAATTGCTGCAGCAGAGAGGTGAAGAACAGGAAGCTCAGGTAAGCAACCTTAAGGACGCCATTGTTTACAATACAACCAGATCACATGCCGCTGAGGTGAGGGGCGGGACGATTACACGCACACTAGAGGCAGTTTAGCCAATAACAACACACTGGGCTAGCTAACCAATCAGAGCCCATCGCCTATTTTTGAGGGAAGGGCTTCATAAAAGCAGGAAATGATCAGCGCGTTTCTCGGAGAAGGGAGAGAGCGGTGTGGAATAAAGGTAAATTGTGAAAAATCATGGGTTTTTTTAAAAAACGAAGCAATAACACGTTAGACTGCACCCCAAAAACACAATCAAGCCTAGAAAAAAAACAGTGAACGACCCCTTTAATATCTGACAAATCCATTTTAATGAATACAGTTCCCAGGAATGGCAGAGGACAGGGTCCTGGAGGTAAATTGGAAGGATTTTTGTTTTTGATAATATCAACAAGGAGCAGAAATACAAAAAAGGAAATGACCCAGCTTTTAAAATCAAAGCTGTCATAGATCAAGTGCAGGATCATTGTGGTAGAGGAAATGACAGGTTCACTTTGTCTTATTGGAACTCATTGCTTATTGGTATAAATAATTTTGTATAGGAATGGGAAATGTAAATACTGGAGGGGAGGAGTACAGAGATTACATATTACATAAGGCACTCCAGATTCCACTAAGGTTGAGAACAGAACCCTATGGAAACACATTTATAAAAAGTATGATTATGAAGTTAAGAACAAGTTATTGCAAACACATGGACAACATCACAGTTCTGCCTGACATGTCTACATTTGCCTAGAGGTTTTTCAAATGGTGTTAATATTTTCTTTCTGCTTTAATCATACATGTACTTGGAGTAATATCATTTGGCTTGTCTTTTTACTTTTTTCTGTGCTTTCATATACTTTGGTACATTTTAATTTGTACGATAATTGCCAGCTCATTACAGAGTACAAGGCTGAATTATTAACTTGAACCTAAGTAACATGCATGACTATTGCAATGATGCTGCATTTTGAAAACAGAGCTATTTATTGTGAATCAAGTTGTGATTTATTTACATAAACTTTAAAAGAACACAGCAAATCATACACAGTATACAACTTTTATTAATACATTAGATATGCATGTTGTAATATGACATACATTTGTACATCAGAACAAATGCTGTAGGTATTAGTATTAAAACACTAAAGATAAACCACCACTGTGTAGCCTATTTAATGGTAACAAATAATGAATACTTACATAATAGATGTTCTATCATAGAAGATATATGTAAACATGCTACAAAAAATGTATGCGTATCCTCTAACGTGAAGACAGACACATACGGTAGGGAGCAGGAGCATATGTAAACCATATCTCTCCCTCCAAACTGGGTTCCTCTCCTGGACATTTGGAGATGGTGAATTGCTGCAGCAGAGAGGTGAAGTACAAGAAGAGCTCCTGACGAGCCAGCGTCTCTCCCAAACACGCTCGCTTACCTATGAGCAGATGCCATCAGCTGAAGTTAAAATCATAATGTGGCACGGATAAATATCATTTACTCACCAAGTCAATAAAAAGGATTAAACCCAAGCATATGACTTTTTGAGAAGTCATCAGATGGTATTTTTGCACATTACCTGCTGAAAATGGCAGGAACGCATCTCTTTTCTGAAACTGGCCATTTTCATTCAGGAAGTGTCCTGGGTTAAAGGTGTCTGGGGTTTCCCATTCGTTTGGATCATGCAGGACTGAAGACAGGTTTACTGTAATAGAGGTCCCCTAATAAAGAGAGAATGAAACCTTCACTATTCTAGACAGGACCCTTACCCTAAATAGAACAGAATTCATACCTTAGGAATGAAGTATTCCCCTAGTTTTGTGTCTTTAACAGCTTTTTTAGGGAATCCCAGCGGGACAACATCCCCAAATCTTTGCATCTCATGGATAACAGCCTCAGTGTAGGGCATATCAACTCTATCTGCCAAACAGGGTTGACGTGACTGTCCAATCACCCTGTCTATCTCTTCATGTACCTTTTCTGAATGGGAAATATAATATTACTTATATAGTGTGTGTTTTATATAAGCTTATTCGTGGAAAGCTCCTGGACCTGATGCATTTCAAAGCAAACTTAAAGATGACATATCCTACATGCTTCAAAAGAATAACAATGATTATTCCTGCTATGGCAGTCAATACTTACCTTGGATTTCTGGGTACTTCATCATAAAAAGCAGACCCCAGCGCAATGTCGTAGTTGCGGTTTCTGTCCCAGCCTCAATCAGGTCTAGACAAGTCACCACTAATCCTTCAATGTTAAAACCAGCCTCAGGGTCACTCTTTTTCTGCAAAAGTGGGAATCGGTACAAAAATATGCAAAAAATCTCATCAAAATAGCCTTAGGCTGATCAAATGGCAGTAACAAAACAGATGCCTAGAAATTTGTATTTTTAAAACATATTAAAATAAATTCCCACTTTAGTTACCTTTTCCATCTCAGTCAGGTAGTTGTCTATTAAGTCACGTGGGTTTGAAGGGTCCCAGTCCTCTCTGTGTTTAATGATCTCTCCTCTCAGGAAGTCTGTTATTTGCTTATAGTTGGAAAAAATAGTCTGATGGGGGCCAGGTAAGTATTCCAAGAGCCAAGGACACACATTATACAGCTGTAAAAGATGACATAATGGGTGATGAATACATTTTTTTATTATAATTAACTCACAGGTTATGAAAGTTGTGTCTAAGGATGCTGTTATGAATCAGTACCTGTGCTCTAGGAGAGCCAATTAACTGAATGCATTCAGTGTCAAGACGCAGAATTCTTTGGTAATATTCATCATGATAGTCAAAGCGTTGTCCAAATATTAAGCAGGAGATGATATTTGAGACAGCACTGTTTAAGGTGACCATGGGATTAAAAGGTCCTGTTTGAAAAAAAAAAAAAAAAAAAAACATTGTTTATGTTTAATACATATATTAATTTTTATCTCCAAATAATTTTTTATTCCATTCATAAAATAAGGCAGACATTTAAGACCATACCCTTTTCTGCTCTAAAAGCATTACAAAGGTGGACACATTCTTGTTGGATTCTGAGCTCAAGACTTTTCTTTCCATCTCCAAATGTCCGCAAATGGGAGACAGCAAACTTCCTATGCATCCGCCACAGGTAACCATTACTCAGTATCGTACCTCATAATATGCATGAATGAATGAATTTCAATAACTAAATGAGTACTATCTAAGAAAATAATGAACCTTAATTTTAAGCATAAAGGTACTTACCAATTCCCTTAAAAACTTTGTGAAATAGAGGGACAATTGGACGCTCAACAAAACTGTCAATCTGAGTAATGAGAGCCTCCTTTACCATTTTATATCCAGAAACAATTATCATTTTCTCACTGCCCACTCTTAAGCTGAATATGTTCCCGTAGACTTCAGCCAACTGAAATTCAAAATATTAACAGGTATATACAGACAACCTGATAACATATCTTCTGACTGTTTTTAATCAAGAAACAATACTCTCTAAAAAGAACATTAACTGGCATGCAAATAAACAAATTATGCAATTTCCTCCTACCTTATTCACGTTCCTAAAATCTATCTCAGTGAAAACATTTCCCAGGAATGGTAAAGGCCAGGGTCCCGGGGGGAATCTGGAAGGATTCCTATATTTGATGAGATCTACAAGAAGCAGTAACACAAAACTTAAAATGATCCAGCTTTTAAAATCAAAGCTTTCATATATAAATTGAAGAATCATGGTGTTAAAGAAAATATCACGTTCCCTTTGTCAGAGAGTATTAAGTGCTGGATTCTGCAGTTGGCAAATTTTTAAGCTAGACAGGGAAACAGGGTTGTCGTTCGGGGAATGCAACTGGCCCCGCCTTTCACTCAACAACTGCAGACCCCTCTCCCCGATTAACGCTTGGGAGGCCCTCCTGAAAAATGTAAACATTGCAGGAAAAGGGGTGTTGAAATATTCCAGGAAGGAGGGAGAAACAGAACCCTACTACTAAATATACAGTATATAAATATTTTGAACACATACATTTGTCAAGAGAATCTTTAAGAACATGAGATAATATATTAACATCTTATCTTGGATTTCATATACCTGACTATCATTTCCTTTTTTAAAACAGTGTTAAAGAGTGAATCTGATGAATTGTAAACTCAGAACTGAAGTATCAGGTCATTCTCGTTAATCTGCAGTGTCTCCTGTGCCCCACTAGCCATTTCATTTAGTTTCTTTTAAATTCATTATAAATAAATTAATCACTGATTAGTTGTGGTCTTTAGCAGGTTACATACAGTCATGGCCAAAAGTTTTGGCAGTGACATAACTTTCGTGTTTTGCAAAGTTCGCTGTTGTGGTGTTCATTCACATTGTTTCTAGATTATTGTGTAAAGTGATCAGAAGCAATTTAAATAATTGCTAAAAACTTCACTGGCCAAAAAAATTTACTTTTCACAAAAAAACTCATTTCACTGTTTTTTGATTCTGACACAAAATGACCAGCTTACATGAATTGACTAATCATATCAGCAGCACATGTGAAAGTGTGAATGAGTACTAGTCAGGTGAAATCACTATCATAATTAAATTGTAAGAGCAGACTGATTGCTATCAAAGGAGGAAAGAAGCACTTCCAATCATTGTGTTCTTGTTGGCAATGGTTACCTCCAAAGAAACACGTGCAGCCATCATCAATTTACATCAAAATGGCCTCACATGCAAGGAAATTTCTACAAAGAATATTGCACCTGAAAGAGCCATTTACCGGATCATCAAGAACTTCAAGGAGAGAGGTTCGACTGCAGTGAAGAAGTCTTCAGGACTTCACAGAGTGTCCAGCAAGTGTCAGGACAGGAGTCAGCTACAGAATCGTGTCTCCAGCAGTGCAGAGCATGCTCAGGAATGGCAGCAGGTTGGTGTGAGTGCATCTGCATGCACAGTAAGGCCAAGACTTTTGGACAACGGCCTGGTGTCAAGAAGGACAGCAAAGAAGCCACTTCTCTCCCAGGAAAAATGTCAAGGACAGACTGAAATACTGCAGGAAGTAGAAGGACTGGACAGCAGAAGACTGGTGCAAAGTTATTTTCTCCAAAGCTCCCTTCCGACTGTTTGGGACATCTGAAAAATCGATTGTTTGGAGAAGAAAAGGTGAACGCTACCATGAGTCCTGTGATGTGCCAACAATGAAGCATCCTGAGACCATCCATGTGTGGGGTTGCTTTTCAACCAAGGGAGTGGTCTCTCTCATAATTCTCCCCAAAAATCACTGCCATGAATAAAGAATGATATCAAAACATCCTGCAAGAGCTACTTCTTCCAACGATCGTGAGCAATTTGGTGATGATCCATGCATTTATCCAGCATGATGGAGCACCATGTCACAAAGCAAAAGTGATAAAGAAGCGGCTCAAAGATCATTACATTGAAATTTTGGATCCGTGGCCAGACAGCTCCCCAGATCTCAATCCCATAGAGCAGGGCTATTCAACTGGCACCCTGCCAATCATCTTTATCTGGCCCAGAGAAGAGTACATGCAGGTTGCTCATAGGCCTACGCCTTGAATTGTTTTTGCACTAATTAGTTTGGCCCGGGACGTTGTTTCACATAGCCAAAAAAGAAAAGGAAGATACCCAACAACCTACTGAAGTCCGCAACATCAATAGACGGCATTGTTGACAAGCGCTTGTGTGAGGGGGTTTTCAGATATCCACAACTCTAGTTTAAACTAGTATAAAGACAGTGTTATGTCATAACATCTGGTGAGAAATAGTGCAGACACTAAACAAAGATGATTATCAGATGTACTACAGTTTGAAAGGCTGTATAGCCTTATTTATTGTTTTTAAGTTCTAAAATTGAGTTACTAACTTAAAAGTAAAAAGTAAAAAATTATTCACTACCACAAAAGATTTGTCATCTCTTGAGGTAGTCTTACAGTCTTTAACAGACTCCAGAAATATACATATATGTATATGTGTGTATATATATATATATACATATCTATGTGTGTATATATATATATATATATATATATGTATATATATATATATATATATATATATATATATATATATATATATATATATATATATATATATATATATATGTATATATATACGTATATATATATATATATGTATATGTATATATATATGTATATATGTATATGTATAATTATAAGTATATGTATATACATATACATATACATATATATATATACATACATATATATATATATATATATACATATACATACATATACATATATATACATATACATACATATACATATATATATATATATATATATATATATATATATATATATATATATATATATATATATATATACAGATTACTGTAAAATTTAGCACAGAAAAGTGCAATTGCCTAAG
Source organism: Cyprinus carpio (assembly GCF_018340385.1). Classification (NCBI taxonomy): domain Eukaryota; kingdom Metazoa; phylum Chordata; class Actinopteri; order Cypriniformes; family Cyprinidae; genus Cyprinus; species Cyprinus carpio. The sequence continues at coordinate 15,014,121 of NC_056616.1, forward strand.
GATTATTAGTGACTGTCCCTTCAATATTAAGAGTTTTGATTAGTGAAGTACTTAAGTGACTCTTTTCTAATCTGAAAAAATATGCTGTTACACTATCCCTCCTCCAGCCATTTTTGTCTAGATCTAATATAAGTACCCTGTGCCCTATAAGTGTACATATCATCTAATTTAGACTACAGGTCAGCATAATTTTCTAAAATTTTTATTAATTTCAAACTTCAACAGCTCCCACTGGCTACAATATGAATTTAACACTAAAGCTCTTCTCCAGTACTGCTCAGTCAATAATGTAATATTCTTCTTAACATTTTCAAAAAGGAGAAGAGAATTTATCCAGTTTCCAATAAGAAGGAGATGAGCTGAAATCAAGGAATGCAGAAAGACAAATCCTAAGAGAGATCTGTAAGAGGTGTAGCATGAATGCTGACTGATTTACAACTATTTGCTAGGCTTTGGGAAATGAGACAGTAATCTATTCAGGACTGCTTAGAACGGTCCTTGCTGCTCCACGTATAGTCTCTGCTGTGGATATATTTCTCTCCATATTATCAACAACACAAAAACGCAACATGAAATTATTTAGAATTGGACTTATAGAAGCAGCTCTAGGGGAAAACCTATCTAAATCACTTTTTAAAACCATATTGAAATCCCCACCTAAAATAAGAACAGCACTGGGGTATTTATTTAACCAGTACTGTATATTTTTTTCACTGATCATGTCCATTAAAGTGGTATTTTCTATAGAAGAATTGTACCCATACACATTTAATAAAACTGAGATGGTCTGACCAAGTGAAACCACTAACAAGAGAAAATGACCCTTGGGATCACTGATAACGTGTAGAATCTCACCAGCAAACTTATTTTTTAGAATGGTGACACCTGCTGATCGTTCTGTGCCATGCAACATCCGTACATCGCTGCCCTACTGGGACCTCCAAAATTTAACATCGTCCTGTGTGGAATAAATTTCTTGAAAAAAGTCTGATCCATGGTTTTTAACAAACAAAAATTCACATTGTTTCTTAGACCCCTGGCATTAAGAGAAATGAACGATATCGACATTGATGAACAAACAGCAATGACCAGCTGTTAACACAAATCAAAACAAAGGCAAAAAGTCAAAACTGACTGACAAATGAGAGGAAAACTGAGAAGAACAGAGCTTAACTGACCATTTTAAACAATCAATTTAAAGGTCCAGCTGTAATACGATGATAGCACAAATGCCATAGTGACAGTTAACAGTCACCATCTTAGAAAGGAGTACACAATCCTCATGATGGAACTCACAAAGTAACCTCCACATCTTCAATGAACGCACGCGCTCTGGTGAAAATAGGCCATTTTTCCAGCAGCCCTCGTCTCTCTTACTCTGGCCCACAAGCTCTTCCTTCTCTCTTGGTCCAGCTAAGTCAGATCCTCTGTGAAGCACAGGTTGTTGTCTTCGAGAAACTGGGACTTCTTGGCAGCTTTCCATAAGGTATAACCTTTGAGGAGAACTGCATGATAGCGGCGCAAGGTTTTGTGTTGTCACCTCTCCTCCCTAACCGATGCACAGTGTCAACAACATCAGGGTACTTGCTCTTGGCCTGGGGATAAGTCTCACTGCAGATTCAAATGACCTCGGATCTTATATATCTTCCTCGAAAGTCTCAGGCACTCCAAACAATCTTAATTTCCACCTGCGAGAGTATCTCTCCAGATCAGAAATGTGTGTTTCCCAGGTGCTCGTGAAACATTATTTACCTTTAAGCCTGGAATCTACATCTTTATGACTGAAACATTTTGTATTTTACCTATGATAAAACTTTCATGGACTTCTACATTAACTGTTCCCTCCTGGTGGAATGACCTGCCCAACTCATTATCTAAACTAAATCATTATTTCAAACTACAAAAAGGAGACAACAACGGAACAGGAGAAGATGGCATTTGTTCAATCTCCACAAGGACTTGTACCACATATTTATATGGCAAATAATTAAAATTTAGGGTTAGGGTAGGCCTGGAAACACACTCCCGCTGTAACAATGCACTACGTAATGCAATAGTATCCTAAACATGTAAAATTAGGCAGTCTGAATAAAGTATAAAGAAGTTGATTTGTAAATAGTAGATATAAGTATGCTGAATCATTTCAGGAGCTCCGGTTCTGACAACAAATCATATTTTACAGTTTGCAAAAAAAAATAAAAATAAAAAATGGCAAGATTTTCAGCCTTAAAATTCTTGGACCGAGAATTGTTGTGTTGGATGGATATAAACTCGTGAAGGACGTGTATTTACAACAAGGTGACAACCTCGCTGATCGACCCATGTTACCTTTATTTTATGAAATCGTTGGAGACAAAGGTAAGTCATCTGAATGTTAAACTGGCCATTTCAAATGAACAAGGTATTTACTGAGGTTTGTTAATTGAAAACAATTGAAAATGACATTTGAAATCGGAAGCAGTGTTGACCATTTGACCCACGCGTACTGCTGAACAATGCTGTCGCAAATGTGATCTGTGTGCTTGTGTTTGGTACTCGAATTGAGTAACTCTGTTAAAGAATTTCAATGTAGCTCTGTATCTGGAAGGAGGCATCTGTGCTCAAGTAAGCATTTTTACATTTTAAAATTTTTACGTGTTAACTTTCCCCCTTTCACTGCTCAGCTGCTTCTTTTTCTTCTTTCTTTAGCTTTATAACATATTCCCATGGCTCATGCGGCGAGTACCTGGACCGCATAAGAAAATAATTACTCTGTGACAGGAGGTGATAGACTTTGTTCGAGAGAAGGTGAATGCACACAGAGTGGCTTATGATCCATTAAATCCTCAAGACTACATTGACTGCTTCCTTGTTAAAGTGGAAAAAGTAAGATCATGAGATACAGAGGATTGGAAATATTATCCCAATAAATGTGGTCCGGGCCACTGTGGAAGATACTCAGATATCAAAATACTCTATTCCTAAGGTTGGCCTAGTGATGTATCGTGCACAAAAAATGTGAATTTAAGCGATTACATTTTTGTAATTGACATTTATGTTTATAATCAATTAGTTTAAGCATAGTAAAAGTATATTTTTACTTTTGCAGGGCACAGTAGTGACTGGCAATTTGACATCAGTGCTGTTTGATGAGTCAGAGTGGGAAACGCCTCCCTCTTTTAACCCGGGTCACTTCCTGGATGCTGAGGGCAAATTCAGGAGAAGAGATGCCTTTTTACCTTTTTCTCTAGGTACAGGACAACTCTTCCATTAAGCCCCTATAAAAAGAAACCCATTATTGTTACCCATAATTTTTTCTGATTTTTCAGGGAAGAGAGTGTGTCTTGGGGAGTCACTGGCACGGATGGAGCTTTTCCTCCTCTCTGCTGCATGGATTTTAAACTGGGAGCCACTCACTGTCCCCAGCCATATGAATTATGTGCAGTGCCATGCTAAGACAAGAACCCAAAACATGTGGTTTGGTTACCAACATGATGATGCATTTAAGCTATTTATTGGTTGGTTGGATGTTTGGTGGTTTAAAAAGTATAATGCAAAAAATATTATCATAAATCCACTGGAAAAAAGGATTATGAATATAAGTCATAAATGGAAAGAAAAATAAATCTATAAAAAGTCTTTAAATTCAGTTCTATGAAATTCAAGGTAAAAAGTGGTATAACATATCTTAATTATCATTAACAGAGGTCTTAAATTTGGGGACCAAAAAAAAAAAAAAAAAAAAAAAAAAAATCATATGGCCTACTGTGATAATTTAACTACACTTAATGTAAGTAATTAAAAAAAAAAAGAATAAGTTGAGTGTTTATTCCGATGTAAATAAGGGATTAGTAGGAATTCAATGCAAGACATTACCATTCTTTACAGAATCTAAAAGAGTATTTCCTTTTTACATAATACTGGGGTCCTCCTGTGTTACTTTTTGATGTGTTTGGACACCTACAATTTACTCAGCTTTACAATTTTAAGTGGGTTGCAGAGCGAGTCAAGGTACAATGTTTTACAAAATGATTGTTTTTGTTGTGTTTGTCACAAGATTATTGATCTTTGGTTGTCATCTATGACTACTTAAAGTTGCAGTCAACTGAATCAAATCTGGACCAGATAACGTTCAGCAGGAAAACCTGTAAATCTGCGGATAATGAAAAATCTTTAATCATAAAGATATGCTAATGAGTTTTTACTGTTAAATGCACAATGAAACTCCGACACAGATGTAATCCACTTAAGCAGTGTTATGCCGAAAGCTGAGCTTTAGATGGCGCTGTTCACTAAGCGTTTAGTGTAGGTTAGCAGAGGACTTTGCGCTTGACTACTTCTATGACGTATTTCCTGTATTTGGTCCAAGTGTTCAAGCATGAAGACCACAAGTGTGTGTAGAACTTTTCATTACCTGATGGGACAAACTTACAGTGTTGTAAAAATGCAAGTGTTTACAGAGTTTTATTTTAATTTTCAATACTTTACATTTTAAAATTAACTTCTAAATGTCTGTTCAGTAGTCCCTGTAACAAATGACACAATTTAATTTCTGGTGCTTCTAATTAAATGATAAAAAGCAGTTCCAAATGTTGTACAAAATAAATATACTAATCTTTGCAGCAATAAAACATGTAGCAATTTGTTTTACTACTAAAGGTTTCCGTGACCTCTTGCGCGATCTTGGCAAAAAGTCTCACGATTTATTTCCATAACTTGATGCATGATAAGATACACTAAGCCTTGAATACCGTTCCGGAGTGTGTGTGTGTTTAGGGCACTGCGCTTTGGCGTTTTTAAGATCTGGGACAGTCTTGCGCGCTTACTTCCTATCGCGCGCACGTGCTCTCAAGCGCCCAAGACCGCATGTGTGGGTATTTGGATAAGGCATTACATTTCATGGAGCTGTTCAAAGTCTTTGAGCTGTTCCGCCTTTAAGTGCAGCAGTTATCTGTCAATCATACTCTGTGGAGGAGACGCATTGTATAAAGGATTTTTTTCCACAAGGGTTCACACTGTTTCATATAACACGCACACTTCCTGTGAATCTTGTATATAGGAAACACTGTAAAGTTGACCAAATGTAGTTCTTAGCAATGCATATTACTAATCAAAAATTAAGTTTTGATATTTTTACTGTAGGAAATTGACAAAATATCTTCATGGAACATAATCTATACTTAATATCCTAATGATTTTTTGCTACAAATATAGCCTACCTGTGCTACTTATGACTGGTTTTGTGGTCCAGGGTCACATATTATTTAAGACAGTGTTTATCACACCCTTGGCTTTTATTATGTTTCCATTTTTGCTGAGTACAACCACCACCAAGACAAATGTAACTAAGGAATGTTTATTGACGTAATGTACACCTGATATGGTATTGCAAATAAGCTCTAATTCAGGATTTCACATAGGCTTGTTCGGAGGCAATGACAGGTGCCTACACAAAAATGTAAGCAGAAATGTACAAAGTGGTTGAAGGGAATGAAAAACTGGTGGATTACAGGCTGCACTCTTGCAGCTTCTTGTCAGCCTGCTTCAGGGAGACCCAGGTGTTCAGCATGGATGCTCGAAGTCTGGCCCAAACCAAATGGTCATTTAGACCCAGGATCTGAGCTGCGAACTGAGCAGCAGCTTCTGGAGAAAGAACCGTAGAGCAGCCCAGACCTAAAAGAGTAAGAATGACAGAATGTTTAATTTTACTGCACTGTACACGATCGTTCAAACATTTGGGGTCAGTAAAATTTACCAATAATAATAATAATAATAATAATAATATAATACAAATAAAAATGTTTTTTTTTTTTTTTAAAGAACCCATTAAATTGCTTACAAGGGTCAAGTTTGTTTGTTTGTGTTTAATGCCATGCAAGGTTCTGTGGCTATTTTCATGGCGAGAAAAGATTATGGCTAAGTTATATCAGGTTTTTTACTACTTATTTTTCTTCCATACTGTAACAAGAGATTTAAAGACATTTAAATTGATCTGTACCGCTAGGCATGCGAAGAGATGACCAAATGTCCTGAGCACCCCAGTCGGGGGTAACAGGGGGACAGTTAATAACCGGATAAGCAGTGTTTCCTGACATCACAGGACCCAAGCCATTACTTCTGCCTGCCACTGCAACAAAGATGGTGGGTACACCATCACCTGAGAAGAAAAAAAATTAATAGATTTAATAAGTTCAATTCAATTATGCAATAAACCTACTCTACACGGTGTTCTGGATTCAAATTGTAATTACAGTAGTTTTTTTAAATCTGCAAAAAGGACATTCTGTTCTTATAGTTAGTTGTGTCTGGTCATACCTTCGTATTCAGCTTTGATGCGGAGTGTCTCATCAGGGCCTTTATGGGCAGAGGTGACTCTAAGGTGGCAGGGAATGCCATAAGAGCCACAAGCCTTACGGATCTTCTCACAGTGAGCTACATCTGAAGTAGAGCCCATTAGAACTACAACCCTTCCTTTTGCCTGTGACTCCAGAAGCAGCTATTACACACACAAACAAATTCTCATCAGTCACCAAGTGTGGAGGATTCATTAGATAGGAATCCTATCTAAAGTGAAATGTTGTAGTCAGGAAAGCTGGTGAGACTCATTCAAACTGGGAAATATGCATTTAGATGTTGTGAAAGACTTTACTAGAGGAAGAGGGATGGTGGGGTCATCACGGTGTTCAGAGGTTAATAAGGTGAAAGCCTGATAGCACAAGGTCACAGAGCTCTATATGAATGTTCAGCTTCTTGAAGCAGGTTATAATAAATTAAATTGACTGCAGTCAACGTTTAATATGCGAGAATCTTGTTTAAAGTCTTGATGAAACAGACTAGAGGCAGATCTTTTCTTCCATACTGTAACATACATGCAAGTGTAATGAATTATCAAAAAAGACAAAAAATAGGGCAGACTCTTGGTTATATGATTGGTTGTGCAGGCAGATGAATGCAAGCTTTAAGGGGTGACATTTTAGCAGACTAAATTAAATGAAGAAAACAGAAAATTATATAAAATTATATAACTTCATTTGTGCATATGTTTGTACAAATGAATCGCTCAAAATAAGATCAAAAACATGCATTTAAAAATGAGAAAAGGTGAATTTTAATGCTGACGTTTTAATTTTAATATATAGCCCTAAATTGCAGATAGTGTAGAAGTGAAATGGAACAAACTCAACAAAAACAATCATTTTGTAAAACATTGTACCTTGACTCGCTCTGCAACCCACTCAAAGTTTCTCTTCACCATCTGCATGGCCTCAGGAGTGACTTCTTTCAGGTCACGGTACACCTTCACAAAGAACCCCATGTTAAGCAGAGTCATACTCATATAGATCACTCTAGAGGTTGGTTAATTCTCTGTAATCAGCATGTTTCTGGAAAGATCATGATCATAACAGGATATCTGCTTCCTCAGAACTAATACCAAACTCTGTTAACTCTGCTAGTTTTACGTAAAGAAGTTGTGTAAATCCTTTTCATGCCTGACATGTATAGGTGTTTGGTTATTTACCTGTTTGTCTTTCTGCTGGCTGCGATCCCCAGCAGGCCAGAGCCTCCACGAGTCGTTGTCAATCACATCAGCCAACACAATCTCTTTAGTGGTCACATTCACACCAAATTCAATCTAAAATTAAAGTTTATGGCCATTAAACACTTACTGTAGGGGTCAACAGTAGCAAATGTCACTACCACCAGTTACACTAACAGAAACTACCTTCAAAAGTGGTTTCTTACTTTCATATCCACCAGCGTGCAGTCCTGTGTGGCCCAAGCCTTCTCCAGGACTTCAAAAATGGCCACCGTGCTTTTGCTCATGATGTCCACCTCACAGCGGCCAATAGTCAAACCTGCCAGCTCAAAACCAGCTGCCAAAAGCTGCTCCTCTGACCACTGAGGGTCATTATTGGCATCATCCTGAACAAAGAACAATGGAAGAGAAAGTGAAGGCATCAATATAGGAAACTGCATGACATTACTTTTAAATATCATGGATGACAAAACTTTCTCCACAATTTTATTTCTAAATAACAAAACCTCACCTTAAAGAACATCTCCATTTTTAGAGGAGAGAAGCGGTAGCCCTCTTTGACCCCAGGGTTGCGTTTGAGGAAGGAGCCTGTGGCTATCCGTCTGCAGACCCACTCAATGGGTATCATTTCACATCGAGACGCCACGAAAGCAGTATCAGAATGCTGCCTGACAAATGCCGTCTTAAACCCTGAAAGAAAGTGGTAGAGTCATGATTCGCATTACTGTGTGCATCCTATTAGAAATGGCACAATTATTTGTCTAGTACATAAATGGCATTTTCCAGCAGAGTACAGTGATATACTGACACTGACTGTGCAGAGTATAGGCATGACAGACGAAGACACAACATGCTTTCACACAGTGAAACTGGGACAGCAGTCTAAATAGCCTGAACACCCCAAGCATGTGTGTAATGTTCAGTTTAATTACAGGAAGCATGGCTGTCACAAGGCAGTCATTTCCCCAGAGCAAAACCTTCATCAGGAGCTGCACATGGTGTACACACCAACTTTAATTCACTAAAAAGAGGTTGTGGCAACTATTTTAAAAGTAAATGCCCTCTAGAGACCTCTTGCAACACTGAATTTGGGCCTACTTCATGAATGTCTTCAACTAGATTTAATTAAAAAAAAATAATTAAGCACTATTGCATTGCTGAATTTGTATTCAATAAACATCATGTGATTGTGGACCAAGACTACTTGCTTGCCTGTTTACAGTAGTACATCATTTTGAATGAATATTATTTGTGCAAATACATTAACCAGCTTGCCCAAAGATTAAATAAAAATAAGGAAATCTCACCAGCATCCTGTAAAAGTTTGAACACACTGCTGGTGGTCTTGTTGGCGATAGCTGCTTTGCCCTCCATCTGATCCTTCCGAACCGCATTGCCCGCTGTGATCTGATCTTTAGACTGGACCAGAACATGACCCGGCTCATCCACAAGCTCAAAGATCTGCTTGGTCTTACCCTCGTTCAGTTTTTGTCCTAGTTTCAGCTCTACAAATATAAGCCAATACGACAATACACATTAATTGATGTCACTGTATGTGACTTTGAGATGTAAATCACTGCAAATTATAGTGAACAAGCACATATGGGTCTATGACATTATAGATTTTTTGAAAAACGTAGTTTGTCCATTCTATTTAATATTATTACATGTAATACTAATATCTGTGGCACGACCGACACAGAAGAATTCTTTAAGAAAAACTGTATTATTATTATTAATTAGCTTAATTTATTTTTAAATGTCACATACCTTATCTTATTATGAAAAGACGTGTTGAAGACAAATGGACTAAAAAGCTTAGGGGAAAACATTGTCACGTGATTTAAACTAGATTTTTAAAAGATTTCTACTTTATTTTTACAGACTTGACATTGACTCATATTCTAATTTAGCTTGGCTTAAAATACTACCTCTAGTAATGTTATTGATTCGGTTTGATAAAAGAGCTGATTTATTACCCGCCGTATGGATGCATTTTATTCACTGCGCAACTGCACAGTGGTAAGACATGGTGAAGAGAGAAATCAAGCAAATAAACCCAAACTTACCTGTTGTGTTCGACATTGTTGTTGAGCTTCGTTTTTCCTGCAAATATGATTAGAAACTTGATTATTCTGTGTCGCTGGGTTTCAGACAAACGTTTCAATAACTACTTAGACTTCAGAGAAAGACTGATATAAACTGTGACGCAGAGAAGCGAGGCTCAACTCATTTATTTTCCCGAAGAGCAACGCGTTACGACACTATGCTGATTCATAAACGCCAATCAGGGGGATGCCATCTTCACCACGTGGGCAATTTCTTAAACTGCATACTTTAAAAGACAAAAGACTAATCTATTGATATTATTTGGAAGCAAACAATCATACAAAACCTTTGCAAACTACAGTGAAGTAAGGGCGCTTTGCGCAAGACATTGATCGCATTCGTCACAATTTACCTACCAGACTTTGTACGGTTTAAGTTATTGATTGGATAAAACTTGCTAATCTATTTTTTTTCTTCTTTTTTTTTAATTACCAGTTTTTAATCTCCTGTAACTTTGACTTCAGAGCTGGAGTTTTTGTTTTTGAGCATTTGTGCCGCCAGATCCCCCGCCGCATGTTCCGCTGTGTGAGGAAACACGTGGTTCGAGTGACTCTAGAGTCTAGGCAGCGTGGAAATACACGCTAACAATACAACCCCATTCACCTCGCCTCAGAGAGGAGGACATGGAGTTTGAGGAGTCGGGCATTGGGGAGGAATGCGGGGTGTTCGGCTGTGTGTCAGCGGGAGAATGGCCGACACAACTGGAGGTCGCGCAGATTTTGACACTTGGACTTGTTGCTTTGCAGCACAGGTAAGTGTGCTTCTGATGCTAACGTGCTGGTTCCTGTAGAGGTGACTTTTATTCTGGAGTTATTGTTTGAGATTATTACTATAGAACATACATATTAAGATCATCTTTGCCGAAAAATATAAGTTGGTTTGCTGGTTTCCCAACATGGCTAGGATGTTTTGTTGGATTTTAAAGGGGGTGAGGTGGATGACCATCGTAAACCAGCTAAGACTCTAAAAATATCTTAGATCGGTTTAAAATGTTTTTTGTTTTTTTTCAGCAGGGATCTATTGTACCTAATTTGCATATCACATAGAAACTAATCAAGTAAATAGTATTTAAATCTGGGTTTTGTTTTCCAACCTGGTCAGACACAAGGACCACCCACCCCTGAACCCAGTCAATATTAAAAAAGCTTTATCTTAATCATTACTTAATACAAATCTTAACAGAGTGTGTGTTACTGTACCACATTATTAATTTTTTTGTCACATATGATTTATATATCCCTACTGGGGATGTCTAAGCATGCTTGTTTTAGCTTTTCTCCCAGTCTGGTCAGGCTGATTTTTGAGGGTTTTGGGCAGTTTTCAGATAGTCAGGCTGAAAGACCAGTTTACTCCAGCTAAGACCAGCAAATAATCTCTAGGCTGGTTCAAGTTATTTTTTTCAGCATGGATCTCCTTGTGGTTGGAAATCTTCCCTTTTAGAAAACACTGACATTAAATGAACCCCTTGTTTCACATATGGTTTGCATGGAATGCAATCTTATAATGTAGTGCTCTTTATCATGAACATGCATAATTCATTTAGGTGCAACTTTTGCAATTGCCTGCTCTGTTCTCTTACTGTTACATAGTACTACAAATGCTGATACAGTTCATAGTTTAAAAATGCACATGCAATAATGGTTTGCAATATGCAGTTGAATCACAGATCAATAGACTTCCATTGTCCTGCCAGCTTACCGATTGTTCAGACGTGATTGCATTAGATGCCATTGAACACACAGAGGTGATCTCCATGATCGGAATGTATTGATCCTCCTCTTCTTTGCATTGAAAGTCTATATTCTCAGACCAGTCTGTGCTGCTTTCTCCATCATCGGTGCTCTGATGAAACTGTTTATAAAGCAAACGATCCCCTAAACACAAGATGATGTGTTATAGAACATTTCATAATATGCTACTTTTGTCAAAAAACTATAATAATAGACTGAATTTTGGAATTAGCTTAATATATTTTTAGTAATCAATATATTTTCTTTTATTATATTGTAATGAATCATCCTGATTCCCTTTCTTTTGACATTCAGATGACAGAAAAGTTCAGGATTGTTTGCCACTGTTGTATTGTATACAAATTAAATCATTTTCATCTGTCCATATATCTTATGAATGTGTGCTTGTTCCTTTCTTGATTCTATTAGTCAAACTGAAGTCACAAGATTGACTCACACCTGAGACTCACTCTGCTCATTACAAATGTTAGTATGTCTCTGTAGTGAGGAGAAAATAATGAAAAACCTTCATCTGCAGCTTTCCTCTTTCTTCCTTTGGTAGCTGCTGCATGCTCTCCACTTGTGTATGATGGGTCACTGCTGACTACATTGGAAATGTATGCACACATATTGAGACAAACACAAAATGTTTAATTTAAAAGGATAATAAGTCAGTGGTTCTCAACCGGTGGGCAATGAGCAAAAAATAGTGTCGCTACCAGCAGAGGAAGAAAATAATAAATAAAATAATAAAATGCAACACTGTGTAATTAGTATAACAAAATAAATAGGACTTCTTGTTTAAGGGAGCAAAATGCTTCCCATATCTTGTGATGCTCACGTCAGAGGCTTTGTATCATTTTACAGATTAATCTGTCAGAAAATGCAACATGGACTGGTTGCATCATCCTCAAACATTCCCTCATTTTCAAAAACCATGAACAAAACATTGCCAGAACTTTTATTTCCCTTTTTCATTTAGTTTACTTTTATATGATAAAAAAAAATTTGGTCATGCTTTGGGCCACCACATGATATCTAATGTCAAATCTGATGCAAAACCAGTTGAGAACCACTGGTGTAATTCATTTTATTACCTGGGATCCTTCTGTACTTATGACTGTCGTCGTATATAACAGCTGTGATGGAGTCAGAGGAGACATGCTGTTCATATTCTATTTGCGGGTTGCCAGTTGACCTCACAATCGTGGCATTCATTTCAGGCATCCCATATTCAACATTTGACATTTCCTCTGGTCTTGTTAAAATCCCTTCGGTCTCAACTTGGTTCTGAAAGACCCTTGCAGAAATGGCAGGAGATCTCAAAGTGGCCTCATCTATGGGTGGCTGTTCATATCTAACCGCAACAATGTTATTGTCCTCCTGTGGAAGTCCACCCATGGAGTGCTCCTCAAATGTTGGTGGAGTAAACATCCTAGAGTTTCTCAGTGAATAGTTTGTGTCAGAAAACTTGGCAAAGCTCAGTCGACTTCTAGGAGGTTTGGACAAAAGGGCATCCAGCTGTTCGTAAAATCTCATGACACGCCGAGGATCTCCGATATCGGCTTTTCCTCTCTGCAGAGACCGGTAGAGGTACTTCAGGTTTTTGTACTTGGTGCGACACTGTTTCCAGTCCCTTTCCACGCCCTGCTGAAGAAGCCTGCGCGAAATCTGCACGAATATGTCTTTGTTTCTGGTTGAGCCCTGTAGCTGTCTCTGAATCCCTTCTTCGGCCCAGATCTGAAGCAGTGCGGCCACCTCTTCCTCACTCCAGTTTCTGCCAGAGTCGTGCACTGTGATTATGTTCATCTCGCTTGTGGCTGCTGCTGTTGTCGCTGAAGCAGAAACCAGTTTTTAGAGGTTTTTTTTTTCTTTTTCTTTTTTAAGTTGAAGATGTTGAAACAACATTGAACATTTCGGTTTATATCAGAACTCACCTGTCTCTCTTGCAATCAGTGGATGAGTGGCGGCATTCATTATTGTTTGCATCTCTGCTAGACTTTCATCTTAAAGAAAGGCATGAAGATGCAGGAGTTGAACTTAATGGCGAACTTGAACCATCACTGTTTTGTTGTAATTAATAACACAAATCTTACCGTCATCGATCTTAATAACCTGTTGTTCGACAGGTTTACTCCTCATGGCCACCTGGTCCCTGTCTGGGACGTTCCTAGATGACTCGTCCTCTTCAAATCCACCCTCAATGTCTTTGCCCTGCATTATAGCATCAAGCTCAGCAAAGAACCTTATCGGCCGGCCTTGACTTCTGCTGACTTTGTAGTCATATTTCATGTTCTTGTATTTGGTGCGGCACTGTCTCCAGTCTCGCACCACGCCATGCTGTCGTTCCAGTCGACGTGCCATCTCCTGGAAGATGGCCTTGTTTCTATGTGAGCGTTGGAGCTGTTTGTGAACCTCCTTGTCGGCCCAAACGGTGAGGAGAGCCCGAACCTCCTTGTCAGACCAGTGCCTTCCTCCTTCCAGTCCTAGAAGTAAATTGGTTCTTGCTTAAAAACAGGTTTGGCAACATTAGTATTCAGTATTAACAATCGGGGCTGGATTTATACACCCACCAGGTGGGTTTTTAATATCCACCAGGTTTTTAGACTTTTTGACTACAAGGTCAATGGACCACAACAAAAATCCATCCCATGACTTTTCCAGTTGTTTGTGATTTTTCCGGAAGAAAATTAAGGACAAGAATGTTTTAAAATATTTTTTACTCACAATTTCTACCCACTAAATTGTTTGTGTTTGACATAGCTAGAAAAAAATATATTCATTAAAAAATGCCCATGGAGTAAGTTTTTTCCAGACAATATAAGTCCTGTTTTTAAATATGTTGTTTGAGGGGGTTATTAAAAGAAGAATTATCCAGATTTTTTTTTTTTTTTTTTTTGCCATTTTTAGTTGTTTTGACATTTTATAGCTTGTTTTTGACTTTGTTTTTTTTTACACATTTAAGTAATTTGGAGGCCCCCTAGTAGGCCCTGATCTCCTGGGGGGTATTCCAGAAAGCAGGTTATGTGACATACCCGGGTATGTTTAAGAGTAAGTAAGTGGATAACCTCAACTTTCGGTTCCAAAAATGGAGGTAACTTTCAGGGTATGTTAGTAGTCATAGCAACTCACTCTCTGAACTTAACCTGCTCCAGAGCAGGTTATGTTCCAGGGTTAGTTCACTTCAGCGAGCCTTCAGTGGGCGTGACAGATAGCGCACAGCATTATATAATATTACAATATGTAATATAGCTTATATATATATATATATATATATATATATATATATATATATATATATATATATATATATATATATATATATATTTTTTTTTTTTTTTTTTTTTTTTTTTTTTTTTGATACGTTAATGAGGAAGCACTAATATAAGTAATAAATAAGGTAACATTATTCTAATATGATTATTTCTTTTATTGCCATATATAAGAGTTATCTGTATAAATTATAAAACACTATGACAAGGTAATGTTTAACTTATAAATATTTATTTATTTTATTTATTACATTTTATATTATCTCACACTTGGATTTTCTATAATGTCTAAATTCTAAATCAAAATACATATCTGATATGACTTAATATATAATTAGCATAAAACAAAAAATATAATTCACATTCTCAAGGATTAAAGATTACATGGAAAAAAACATCACGGTCATCAATTAGGTGGCGATATGCACTAAGCATGTAAACAACTAATGAACAAAAGAAGAAGAAAGAAACAGCATGGCGCACTTTTTTCTTAGCGTCCGTCTCCATAGTGACTCGTCAATTCGTCGCTCTGCTGAGAATGTCTTGAGTCTTAACCAGGAACATACTCTGAGTTGAATGAACTTACTCCCGGACGCATTTTTGGAACCACATACCTCGAGTAAGCAAGCTTTGGGGTTAATCAACCGAGAGTTCAGGGTTTAGTTCACGGTAAGTTAACCCTGCTTTCTGGAATACACCCCTGGTTGAAAACCATTGTTGTTGTTGTTGTAGAATAAAATTTACTATTTTTAATTATTTAATTGTATATTATTTCTTTATATTACTGTAATTGTTTAATTATGCAAGCTACGTATAAAAATTTTATGTATTTTTTAATGTAATTTAATATCCAATTGTAACTCGAATGCTTCATCCAAAAATGCTGTAGCTTTGTTAATCTTGTGACTGTTACCTTCCTGAAGAGCTGGCAGTGAAGCAGGCTCCTCTCTTCTGGCAGCTGGCAGCTCTTCATCTGCCACATAAGGCCTTTGGGTCGGTGGCCTACTATCTGCAGAAGAGTGTTTGTAGGCAGTCTGTGTAGGCCTCCAGTCTGGAAGAGCCATGCTCCTACTCTGTGCCTTACAGTCAAGCCAGTCCCTACACACCCCAAGCTCTCTCAGGCGGCTTGAGATGGCCTCATACTTGGTCCTGTTTTCTTCCTCTTCCCAGGCTTGTCTGTCCCTCCACACTGAAAGCAGAGCTTTCACTTCCTCCCCTCTCCAGTGTCCAGCTTTGTCCCTCTGCCTCTTGTCCTCCCCAGCATGTCTTTGTTGGTCTGTTTCAGGCTCCATGTTTCTAAGCTTGCCTAGAAATGGCTTCTGTTTGTTCACCTCTGCCTTTATCCTCTCTGCTCCCCCACCCAGTTGATTTTAAGCTCCGTGTCCAAGGCAACCAGACGACTGAGCCAGTTAGGAACAGCCACGTGACAGAGAACAGCCACATGACTGGCTTAAGCTGTGTGCTGCGGGGGAGGGCCGGGGAAGAAATGTGAGAAGTGGCTTGGCGAATGAGCCGCACTTGCTGCGTAGATCTTACTCAATAAGACACGTGGAAAAGGCTCAGAGGCGTTTGGCTGTGCTAACATAACTAATTTGAATGTCTTTCCTGGTTATTTGGTCACATCTTTGTGATGGCATGTCTAAGCTTTTCCTCGTGCTTTCAGTCTCTCTCTCGTGCTCGCTCTAATTCCCCCTCCCCCTTTCTCATTCTCTGGCTAACCGCCTCACATAAACCAGTTTGATCTGCTTTAGTCGTTCACTCATAAAAACAAATTTGGCTTGATTTTTGATTTTGTTTGTGTAAAGTACCAAAGGGGAAGAATGGGAGGGACACATGCTCTATTCAGACTCTATCTTGCAAAGACATGTTTTCTAATAGATTACCACATGCAATATCACTTCAACAAACACCATCGGTGTGTCTCAATATCTGCCCTTTTTTTATATTAAAGATACATTCCTTTATTCCAAAAATTTAGCACATCAAGAAATTAATAGTAAATCTGTTTAAAATCATGTCCTGACTACACGCAACAAAAGGTATCTTTTCCATGTTAATCGATTCCTAACTAGCCTCGACGACACGCAAAATTTTTATTTTAGAAACGGTTTCTATCTCAGCAACGTCGCGGCCAAAACAACAACATTCAAACTATGACAGTGATAATCTCAGGTACTGAGTAGATCAATCTTATACTGTTATCAGTGATAAAAATAAAATAAAAAATTGTGCGATGCCTCCTCCACATCCCTAGGTGTCAGTATATTACCTTTCAAAAGTTTTGGTGTGTATATATATATATATATATATATATATATATATATATTCTTTTTTTTATTTTTATGTAATTTATTCTTGTGATGAGACATGAGTTATCAGTGTCACATGATCCTTCAGAAATTATTTTAATATGTTGATTCACTGCTCAAGAAACATTTCTTCTTATTGTTAAAAATATTTTTGTGAACATAATTTCAGGATTCTTTAATGAAGAGAAAAACACCAGCATTTTTTTTTTTTTTTTTTTTTTAAAGAAAGTACAACTATTTTGTATCATTATAAATGTCTTTACTGTATTTTTCTTTTATCATTTATTGTGTCCTTACTGAATAAAATTACATTTAAAAAAAATCAATTGACACCACATTTTTGATTGGTTAGGCTTTGTGAGTTTGTATAAGACGATTGCTAAATCTGCATAATTTTTTGGAGATCATTAATGTGAAAAAAACAACCTCTTTTACAGTACTTTTTGTTCAACAGGGGCCAGGAGAGTGCTGGAATTGTCACGAGTACTGGAACAAACCCACCGATATACACCACCCTGAAGGTAATGTACTAGGAATAACAGCATTTCGATGCATTCAGCATCTTCCTCTCACTTAAAACATGATTTGTTCCTGTCCCGTGGGCCAACACATTTCAACGTACAGCAATGAATGCAAGATTAGACATGCCTGACATAATTGCTTCTCACAGGGCATGGGTTTAGTGAATACAGCTTTTAAAGCAGAGGATTTGCTGAAGCTGCGCAATGGCAACCTAGGCATCGGACATACACGTTACTCCACCACAGGCATTTCAGAATTGCAGAACTGCCAGCCTTTTGTGGTAGACACGCTGCATGGCAAGATTGCAGTGGCACACAATGGAGAACTGGTCAATGCCTCTGCACTGCGCAAAAAGGTGGGCTTTGATTACACATAGAGTTTCAGGAGAAGAGAGGAGGGTTTTTTTCTATTTGACATAACATATTTTTGTGTTTTAGGTTATGCGCCATGGCGTTGGCCTCTCCACCAGCTCAGACAGTGAACTTATTACCCAGCTCCTTGCTTTAACTCCACCCATGGAGGAGCTAGATACTCCTGATTGGGTGGCTCGGTATGTTCTGCATGTCCTTCCCCATCTGACTGGGTCACCACTTGTTAAACCCTGTCAGTAGTAATGTTTGCAAGTCTTAATTTTAATGTATGTTTATTGCTTGTTTTTCTTAGCATAAAGAATCTGATGACAGAGACACCTACATCATACTCATTGCTAGTTGTGTATAAAGATGTAATCTATGCTGTGAGAGACCCCTATGGAAACAGGCCTCTATCTATCGGACGTCTAGTACCCATCTCCAAACTACACAGCTCAGGTGTGTGGTTCAGCAGTGAGGGAAAGAGCTGCATGTGGCCTGTCTGTGCTGTACCTTAGGTCTAGGATGGTGCTAAACTCAATTTTTTTTTATTCTGTAGGTGCCGGAGAAGCAGACACAGAAGGCTGGGTGGTCTCTTCTGAGTCCTGCAGCTTCCAGTCCATTGGTGCAAAGTATGTTCACATCATTCCAACAGAAATGCTTTGATTACTCCTTTTGGCTATCCACATGTACTTATTTAAAGGAGTTTCCATCCCTAAGCCTGCTTATTTAATTAGTTTGTTTATTGTGTATGTTTTTATTTTTCTATCATCAGGTATTATCGTGAAGTACAGCCTGGAGAGATCGTCCAGATCTCTAAAAACGGAGTGAAGAGCCTAAGTGTTGTCCCACGCCCAGAGGGAGACCCTCCTGCCTTCTGCATATTTGAGTATGTGTACTTTGCCAGGCCAGACTCCATATTTGAAGGCAAGTTCATAATGTTTAAAATCATTGTTATGTTTTGAGTGAAAGAAAAGATTGAGATATAACAGTAATGTTTGGGTTAAACCAGACGATTGGGGTCAGTAAGACTTTCAACCACCTTGTATTGTTACAGATGTCGGTAGTATATGAAAATGAACCAGCTGTACACTTTCTCCATTGTTTCCTGCAGTCAGATCTCTTGGTTTATTTTTCTATGAATGCACTGCGATTCTCTTCCATCGAGGAATCGATTCTGAGCTTAGTTTTTAACAGCTGATGGCGCTCTTGCCCAATTTTTAACTGCACACTTAAACTCTCACGAATGAGAGCAGTTGTGTGTTCAACTGAGTAATTTAAGTGGTTAAATGTTCTTGCACCTCGGTTTTTATGACATGAGATTAATGTAAACACTCTGGTAATTCACTTGAACCTTTTCAAACTTAATGAATGATAATTATAAGTTTAAGTGGTGTGTGTAAGGAACTGGAAGTGATCAGCGTTCGGCATTTTCTAAAGCATGAAGTGTCATCTGCTGTTAAAAACTAAGCTAAGAATCAATTCAAGAGTGAATCACGATGCATTCAGAAAAATGAAGAATCAATCCAAGAATCGATTTTATTTGGCACCACTACTTCTTACCACTACACTGGAGTAATGGCTGCTGAAAATTCAGCCTTGCCATCACAGAAATAAATGTTATTTTAAAATAAAATGTTAAAAGTTAATAAAAAAGTTCTGTCAGAAACAAAATCTTACTGACCACAAATTTTTTAAATATTAAAATCATGACATATAGTAATAGGTGAAATATAGTTTTTTTTTCTGTCTTGCAGGTCAGATGGTATATACAGTGAGGCAGCGCTGTGGACGGCAGTTGGCCATTGAGGCTCCCACTGATGCTGATGTAGTGAGCACTGTTCCAGAATCAGCCACACCTGCAGCTTTAGGATACGCACAACAAGTGAGTAATGATGCTGTACACATCAGTCTAAATGCTTTATTGGATTATGTTGTGCCCTTACAAAATGTTACATCCGGTCTCTTTCTCAGTCTGGCCTTCCGTATGTAGAGGTGCTGTGTAAGAACCGCTATGTGGGCAGAACATTCATTCAGCCAAACACTCGCCTCCGTCAGCTTGGAGTTGCCAAGAAGTTTGGGGCGTTGACTGATAACTTTGCTGGCAAACGAGTGGTGCTTATCGATGATTCCATTGTGAGGGGCAACACCATCTCCCCTATTATTAAACTGCTGAAGGAAGCAGGTGCAACAGAGGTAAAAATATATTACTGTAGTACTGTAAGTTTACTGCTTTGATCTGTTTTAACCAACACAGTGTCTTTGTGATGTCACATGACACATCACAGGTCCACATTCGAGTTGCATCACCTCCAATCCGGTTTCCATGCTACATGGGCATTAACATTCCTACCAAAGAGGAGCTAATTGCTAATAGACCAGAGTTTGAGGATATAGCGGGTTATATTGGTAAGTCAGGAGCAGAGATTTGCTTAATCACTAAGGTTTTTTAATGAATACACAAATTATGAAAAGTATAAAAACACTTCCCATCTGAAAACAGAAAAAATTTATTGATAATTATATTTCCTTTGCTTTGAACAGGTGCTACAAGTGTCCGTTATCTGTCAGTTGAAGGTCTGGTATCTGCTGTTCAAGGTGGGATAGAGTCACGTGGGAAAGATGAGAGGATCAGCACAAAGACTGCTAGAATTGGTCATTGCACAGCCTGTCTCACAGGAAAATACCCAGTGGAGCTGGAGTGGTGAATTGCGACCCACATAAATGTCTATTCATTTCTGTATAGAATAGTTTTTTGTTTGTATTTAAAAATCATTTGTTAAAATGACTAAGACCTGAATTAAAACTGTGTGGCTTCTTTAACATTTGTTGCAGTTGTAAATGTCATAAGGCGGGCTGTATACTGTGTTAGATTTAAAATAAAACCTTCCATGCATTTTTCAATTTTCATTCCTTTTAAGAGCTGCATTAAAAGCATTCCTGTTGCTGTCAGATTTCAAACTGTTAGTTTGGTTAAGATTCAAGCTAGTAAAAACACTATCTCGTAAATGTCAAAACTATTTTATTAGATCGGTTTCGGTATCCATGTAAGCTTCTCAACTTTTTCTTACTTTTGATCACGTTTTGAATTAATGTGAGCATTAACAGCCGTTCTTAAAGAAACAAGATTGTCTTGTTTTTCTGTTAGTCCTCAAGAACGCACAAAACGAAACTCTGATTATGAAATGAACATATGTTTATTAAAAAATTTGTTGAAACATTAATTATTTATAGACAAACATATCATTCATCAATGCACATGTAACAAACAGCTGCATTTACAGGTAGGTGTGTGTGTGTGTGTATATATGTATGTGTATATATATATATATATATATATATATATAAAAAGAAAACGGGACTACTGATTTTTAAGCAATGTGTCAACACATTGATGTCATCCCATGTTTTTTTCAGTAGGGTAAACTTAATATAGTCACAATATATTGTTTATCCCACAAGGGTTAACAGGCAGGCTGTGGGATGCGTACAGGAAAGCTCATCATTGCAGAAAACTGTACTGCAGTCGCCTCCTGGAGAGACTGAAGAAAACACATTCTTAATCACTGTCAGAGACTCAAAGAATATGTAATCATTCTAAAATAACAAAACACAAAAATCTTCAGGAAAAACTAAAAAAAAAATTAGGAATGCACAATATATTATTACCATGTTGGTTATTGGCCAGGGCTGTTTCCCAAAAGCATAGTAAGCCTAAGTTGAGTTGATCGTAGCTCCATTGGTTTCAATGGGTCTACGATGTACTTAAACGTACAATGCTTTTGGGAAATGCAGCCCAGTATTAGAGATTTTGTAAAAAAATTTATATTTACATATGTTTGCTTATTTTGCCCATTTTTACTCAAAGTTAATCTTTAAAATAATAATTTGATAACACTGTTAGATGTAATTTTTTTATTGTACATATGTTGTTCTGCCCAAATTCACTATTTATAGCTTTTAAAGTTATACATTTTGGTTAAATGTAGATTTATTTATGCAAAATAGGTGTAAATAACATTTTTATCTCAACTTAACTAGAATTTTTATATTGGTACATCCCTAGCAAAAGTCATATGACCTAGTTAAAATGAAATCTGCAAAAAATGAACTGATAGCATTTTGTGCTCAAATTACCTAGGAGAGAGTGGAGAGGAACCCTGATTAAACAGTCTCATGGGTGACACAGCTGTTGAAACAAAATGTTGGTAAGTTAACATTTTGTAAAATATATAAGCAAGATACAGAGGCTATGATGATGCAGAGCAAGTATTTTTAAGAAATTAAAATGTGACTACAAACCCTCCACTAGATGGATTCTGCTTGGGGCATCTCTCTGCAAAGCAAGTGGAGAAACCACTGTTTTACTGCATAAATAAATCTTGCTTTTGTTAAACTATTAAAAATCCTTTTTGTTAACTGAAATACTGTTAAAACGGAATAAATATTAGATCAAAAACTTAAATGGAAATTTTAAATCAATAATGCTCTTACCATAGACAAAGCACATGGGTTCATTTGCATGCTTAATTTAGCCTCCCTGATTCTCCTGAGGTTTCCGGTGCCCCTGAGGAACCGTGGACTGGGGCACTGCAGCAGGACGGCTCTATCCCAGGTGTTTTTGTCTTCAGTAGGTTCTGACATGCCAGGGCTCATACATTGGTCTCTCAACTGGAGATGTTTAAGTGGAGAACGACTCTCTCGGAAGCGTTTGAATCGGAGTGACTCTTCCACTTCAGGTTGACGGCGGCGTTTCTTGAGCTTGGCCCTCAGGGGTGTCAGAGCGAGAGCAGACATGCTGGAGGAGGAAAAGCTGGGGCTTCGGGATGTCTCCATGTGTCTCTCACACAGGTGACACTGGGAGGAAGGACACAGTGATGATGTGCCACGACAGACGAAGTGGTGATACAGCTTTCTGAACTCGGCATCAATCTGAGGTTCACTGAATGAGTAAGTGGACTGGGGGCCAGAAAGAGAGCGTTGACGGTTGGATGGAGTAAAACGCGATGGGTTCTCCACCTTGGATAAGCTTTGGTCAGGGTGGTCATAAACAGACTGCCAGGGTGATGACAACGGCACCTGTTTGACACCATAAGGAGATCTGAGGACCTCAGAATGAGATGGATGGTGGACAGGAGACCTTCGCTTTGGACTTGCTGTTGTATTTAACTGCCTTTCCATGTTCAGCACACTAGGTCTGAAGATACTTTTCCCACTAGGAGACAAAACACCAATGAGACCGTGCTGCGGGGAGGGTACAGGAGAATATATGCGGTCCCTGAAACAGTCTTTGTCCAACGAGGAAGGTTGGGAGAAGACTGATATTCCTCTCTGGTCAATTAGAGACAGATTTGCTCTGCTTTGTCTTGGAGAACTAAGGACCGATGAGGCTGGAACAGCATGGGATGTTGGTCCAACATCATAGGTTTGGTCCAGATCTGGAGATTGGTCACTAAATGAGGGGAAACCTGAATGTGGAGGTGTGGACAAGTCAATCACACAAGCAGGTTTACTGGTTAAGTGCAAATCAGTCCATGGACACTCATCCTCCACACCGCTCACGTCTGCGCCGTTCCTCCTGGGTGAGTAAAAACAGGCACTGGCCTCGCAGGATGAATTTTTGAGTGGCGAAGACCTTGGGTTGTTCTTCAGCAAATTTTGAAGTTTGTCGCTGCTTTTGAAACAGTTGATAATGTTTCTTGGAACTGGACTTTGACTGGTAAATGAGATCTCTGTTGTTTTGTTGAGAGTGCAGTTGTGTCTGTTCTTAAAGGATGTGTTGCAGTGCGTCGGGCCGGCTTGCCAATGCTTGCGGCGGTACTTTTGCATCACCGCCCTCGCCTTATCAGTCACGTGCTGTCGCCGGTACGCTTCGCCGATCTGGTTGAGCATGCTGGGATAGACATCAAGGAGGGTACTGCCATGGCTGCTCAGTGTTTTCTCCAGTTCTTCAGCCTCTTCTTCAGGTGGAGATAGCTCACCCCACAGAGATTCAGGAGATGTGTTATTCAGAATCACAGAGCGGAGGAATGATTCACCACCGTGACCTAGAAAATTATCATTGAGACATGACTTTGATGTCAGCTCCAAAATGAATGTCAGCTCATAAATGAACATAAGAGCATACAGTGTGTAGTTCATAAGTATTTTACTGCAAAACACCACAGAAATACTAAAATTTGTTTTACATTTATATAAATATTGCTTACACGGATTTTCCCTGTTTTCGTTTTGACCTGAGACATTAAGATCATCCTCAGTGACCCCTGACACATCCATCTGAAACTGGTGGGAAAAACAAAATATAAGTAAAAAAAAAAAAAAAAATGAATAAATAATTACTTTTTGTTCTTTTTTACAATCTATTATTTTCTTTTTACTACCTGATCATTCTCCTGGTCCTCAAACTCTATAAAATACAAGACAAAAAGAAATGAGGACATATGGTATTATACTCAAACCAACTGATATCAATTACCCAAAATAACAAAATGATGTTCCTTACCCCTCATTGAATAGTCTGCTTTAACTCGAGTCTGCATACAAGACAATAAATGTAATATCCCAATACAACCATTGTGCAAACTTACACACATATGGGCTCAGAAAAACACTCACAGTTTAGGTCAAAGCTAATGTAAACTTGTGTATTACTCATTCTATCGTTATCACATACTACTGAAGAACACCAGCTTCTTATTTACAGCAGGAATTAATTTTTTCCATGATTATTAAATAAAATCTAAATCTTTCAGAAAATATTCCTCTAGATATGCGTTTTCTAGGTTATATTTACAACAATGTCTCTCACCTTTAATGCTTCCAGCTCACGTTCTCCCTCTGAGCTGTCAATGGGCACAGGACCTGTAGCGTTAGTCACATAATATACACACTCAGAAACAAAGCTGAATGTTTTGGTTGAAAACAACACAACATTCATTTAAATTGTTTTACATAATCCACAGCAGCAAATAGAAATGCTTCGATATCAGTTTTTAATTGTGATATTTTGGCTCACCTCTACCAGTCCTGCAGGTCATTGTTTTCAGACAGACGTCTATCCCAGGATCATTTAGACTAGAATACTGTAAAGGACGCAATAAACATGCTCCGTTAAAGCTACACGTTATTACATGGATTTGATACCGTTTTTTTTTTAGAAAAATAACATTTGATAAGACATGCGCCAATACATGGACTTCATTTAAACGTTAGTGCGTTTGCTGTCACTGTAACGTTACGTAACCTACCTTCTGAAAAATAGCTTCCATCGTGTTTCTGAACACATCGTCATTTCTCTTGAATTGATCTGCATATAAAGGTTTTGCAGACATGTTGCATTAACAAAGTACACTGCGAATCAATTTATTTGACCAACATAAATTGAGATTTTGCACTTAGCCAGCGGCTCGCCTGGACTTTCAAATTTTTCTGCGAGTAAAAAATTCGAGCTGTGATTGGACGTTCTTTCAAGCACCACGAAACGTCATCTTAAAGCGCGAATTTGTCAAATGGGGAGTACGAGTCATTTCCATGAATCGGTTCTTTTGAACAGTTCGTTTCAAAAAACAGGCACAACAGAGATTCTTTGTCCATGTGATTCTCTGCAATTTTATAGGCACAAACGACTGTTTATTTCTATTTTGCGATTACGTTTTATTAAAAAAGTTGTGTATTGTAATATCATGTGCCTTAGATACTTGTTGCAGACATGATTCAGCACATAAAGTAATTTGGAACTTTAATATACTTTGCTTTCACATAAAAAAAATACAAAAATTCACATCTGGTCAAAAATCGATGTTTACATTAATGAGAACCGCTCGGACAGAACCATAGACTGAATAAAAACAGGACAGGACAAATGAGGCGATTCAGTCTGATTCACGAACGAGTCGTTCAAACCTTTGTGAACCGGTTCAAAAAACATTCGACTCAAATTCGTTCATGAATTGGTTATGGCTAGTTTGCAAAACAGGCGTTCCTAAACGGATGGGAATAGATTGAAAAATTACGTTGTTATTCGAAAATATTATGATTTAATATAATTTTCGCTCAGATATGACAGCAAAATTGCTTCATGAATTGGTGCACGAGGCAGCGCGTGCTCATGGCAATAAAACAGCTGTCGCGTTCGACAGCAGCATTGCAGCGCGCGTCTGTTTGACATACAATGAAGTTATTTCCCTCGCAAATGAATTAACTGGACACTTGCGCATATATGTCCAGAAACATCATGGTACCATAGGGTTATTCTGTCATGCAGATGTCCTCCTTCCTGCCTGGATTGTTGGGTACGATTAGTTATGCAGTGTGTGTTGCATGACTACCAAATTATTCTAGTATCTAATTATTAAACTAAACAAATGTCTTGTAGTTTAGTGCATATAATTAAAATGTTTTCTTCTCTGAACAGTATTCTGCAGTTTCCTGCTGCATATGTACCTCTTGATCCTGCATCACCACCTTTGTGCAACCTGAGAATGATAAACAAGTGCAGGCTGAACTACTGTTTATTACAAAACGAACTGCTTAATGTATTTATATTCTATTCTATTCTATTCTATTCTATTCTATTCTATTCTATTATACTAGTCATTATATATTATTACTAATATTGTTGTTTCATAACCAACAGCAATTCCAGAGTGCATTTTCCAACCTGCTATCCCTGGAAATATGTGTAACATTGTCTTCACATAGGCTCACTTTGATAAAAATACAAAGTGAACAGGACACAAACATTCAAATGTCCGATCAGCGTTCCAGCTCTGCAATGACCAAAGACATCCAACAGAGTGAGCCTTTGGCTTATGTTTTGCACACATCTGGAACAACAGGGCTTCCAAAAATAGTGAAGGTCCCACACAGGTGCATTGTGCCTAATATTACACATTTAAGGTAAGAACACATTAAACTTTTAGGTCAACTGTGTATTTATTGTATAGTTTTATCTTTACCTGAATGTATGAGAATGTGGTCTTAATGCGTTCACTTATTTACCTGACAGCTATAGCAAAAATATTGTGTTGAAATTGGAGGATAGAATTCATAAAAATGAATAAATAAATCTTTTTTTTTTTAATATTTGATCAACAGATCTGTCTTTAAGATGACTGCAGAAGATGTTGTATTACTGTCCTCTCCGTTAACTTTTGACCCCTCTGTGGTGGAGGTGTTTTTGGCCCTGTCCTCGGGAGCGTGTCTCCTAATTGTCCCCTCAGCTGTTAAAAAGATGCCACGGAGACTTGCAAATGTGCTGTTTAAACGAAACAAAACAACAGTCTTACAGGCAAGTAACTTTATTCCAAACCGAGCCATCAGTCCTGGGACATACTCCTTTCTGTGACAGCCTATAATTAGAAATTTTAATTATCAAATCACTTCATCTGTCTATTTATCTTTGTCATGAATGTGTACACGCTGTGAGGAGGAGATGATGGTGCTGTAATCAACATTGGTAGTGGGTGTAGTGAGCTGAAATTTCTGCATTATGCAGATTACAGAGATAATGAGTGTGTTCTTTGGCATTTTTTAATTTATCTACATGCACCAACAATTTGTTTTCAATATTTTACCTTAACATGTTTTGCATCACTCAGAATTTCATTTCACGCTCCAGTTCTTAAAGGGATATTTTACCCAAAAATGATAGATCTGTCATTAATTACTCACCATTATGATGTTTTAAACTCATAAGACCTTTAATCTTCACAGCACAAATTAAGATATTTTTGATGAAGTCCGAGAGCTTTCTGACCATGCATTAGACAGTAAGGGAACTAATACATTCAAGGCCCAGAAACGCAGTAAGGACGTTGTTAAAATAGTCCATGTGACATCATTGGACAGTGGGCAGTGTGGTTAATAATATCTGACCATGAATAGCATTTTTTTTACATTAGCATTTATAGCTGAAACCTTTTAAACAGTGCTTCCTCCACACCACTAGTTGTCAGTAAAGTGTGAGATGACATACACAACATATATTACTGTTCTATACTAAAATATTATAATTGACTTTTAATTCTTTTCCAGGCCACTCCCACTCTTGTGAGGCGCTTTGGAAGGCGTATCCTTCAGGAGGAGGTGCTTAGTGCTAATTCACCCCTGCGGTTATTGGCTTTTGGAGGAGAGCCATGTCCATCTCTAAGTCTTCTCAAGAGCTGGAGACAGGAAGGCAATGGCACACACATCTGTAATCTTTATGGCACCACAGAAGTTTCTTGCTGGGCAAGCTGTTACAAAGTCCCAGACAAGCACCTGTGCTTGGAGGACATGTGAGTGACACGCAGAATCTAATAAAATAACAAGCACATCGCAAAATTACTTAAAATTAAACTCATTTTGAATGAAAACTGCTAATTTAAAATATTTATTAAAAACTCTAATAGTATGTAAAAAATACTAAAATACCACTGTAGTAAAGATGCATCAGCCACAAAAACAGTTATATTAACAGTCTATAGAGAATGTTTTCTCAAAGTCCACTGCTTTATTTTGAATTGACATAAAAAATCATGCTAAAATTATTTATCATTTGTATTATTTTAAAGAACTGATCAATTTGTGCCCCTTGGAGAGCCGATGTTGGATACCGTAATGGAGGTGAGAGATGAGACAGGACGTCTCGTCGCTGAAGGAGAAGGACAGCTGTTCATTGGTATGGTACAATTGTCTGAAAGAGTAAAACTAAATACAGTTAACAAATCATGAAATATATTTTACAGCTATATTTTTAATATATTTTAAAATACAATTTATTCCCGTGATGGTAAAGCTAAATTTACAGCAGCCATTACTTCAGCCTTCAGAGTCGCATGAACCTTCAGAAATCATTCTAACATGCTGATTTGCTGCTCAGGAAACATTTCTTATTATCATGAATGTTGAAAACAGACGTGCTGCTTAATATTTCTGTGATAAATTTGTTTCTGGATTCTATGATGAGTTGAAAGTTCAAAAGAATATGATTTTATTTAAAGGTATTTTGTTTGTAGCATTATAGACATCTTTATTGTCATTTAAAATCCTACTGACCCCAAACTTGTGAATGTAAATGTACTTACTTTGACATTCGGTTGTTGTTTTGATAGTTTTTGTGTTTGTACAGTGAAGTTTTCTCATTTTATTTAGGTGGTCAAGAGAGGGTGTGTCTGCTTGATGATGAAGAAACTGTAGTCGAGGGAACAATGCGTGCTACAGGTGACTGGGTGCAGGTGCGTGATTCCCAGTTGTATTTCCTGGGCAGGAAGGATCGGCTCATCAAACGCTTTGGTCAGAGGGTGCACCTAGATGCCTTGCAGCAGGTAGGTGATAAATGTGTTATGTAACAACCTTGGTATGTATTTATAATAAAATCTAAGAGTATTTAAAGGTGCATATATGATCTTATGTAATGATTTCTTTCCGTGCTCAGATCATTGAGAATTTGCCTCGGGTGGAGGCGTGTGCAGTGAGCCTGAGTGAGGGTGACAGGCTACTGGCATTTATAGTGCTCACATCGGGCCAACCAGGAACCCTTTCATCCTCTGAATTTCCTCATCAAAAACCTTTCCAACATTCTACACAGTCCTCTGAAGACCTCAGCACTGTCCACGTCTCAAGAAACTCCACCTCCCCCTCACTCAGAGTTACTGAAGGAGAGATTCGCCAGAGGTTATCACAGCTTTTGGCCAGTCACAGCATCCCAGACATGATATTCTTCATCCCTGCTCTTCCACTCACCTCTCATGGCAAGTGAGCACCATCCTCTGAAGGCCTGTCCATACTAAGAACGAAAACTATAAAGATAACTGTAGCGATAATTATATTAGAGATTGCTGTTAAAGCTGGGGTGTGACCTCAGCTATTCTTATACATTTAACATGGTACATGTTAATACATGGTTATTTACAAAATACAAATTTATATATATGTGAATGTTTTAATATACATTTAATTCACAAGTATAATATGATTAATATTGTCCATTTTATGCAATAAAACAAAAGGCTAAAAAAATAGACTGTGTACTAAAATATTATTATCATGAGACATTTTCCTTCGTTTCATTAAGCTTTTGCATTTCTATGAATGTGTTTTCATTGTGGTCATATATTTCAGTCATTTTTATATTCCTGTTGCATGTATTTTTAGGTAAAATAGCCATTGACGAATTGATGAGGATGTGTGACGCTCAAAAACAAGATATAAATACACAAACTGTGTGGAAAGACATTGAATCTGTGAGACTGAAGTTACAGACCCTATGGAAGGTATTAATAGGATTTACTCTTTTTGCACAAAATGTAAAAGTCTTAATGGTCACACTTTATTTTAAGGTCCAATTCTTGCTACTAATTAACTAGTTGCTATGACTTTTGCCTCAATAAACTCATAATTACTGCTTAGTAAAGTAGTTGTGAAGTTCAGGTATTGGGTTGGATTAGGGATGTAGAATATGATAATGCAGAATATGTGCTTTGTAAGTATTAATATATAGTGAGAACTGGTCCCTATACTTAAGTGTTACCTTTCTTATTTGTTTGACACAAGGAAGTATTTCTTAAAAAATATCTTTCCCATTGCCTGCTGAGTGAAAGTGTGATTGTGTGTTTGTCTGTGTATATTAGGAATGTCTTGGCCTGCCAAATGATGTTGCGGTTGAGGAAGATGCACACTTCATGTTAAGTGGAGGAGACTCCCTTCAGGCCCTGCGTCTCTGTGATGAGATCACTGTTGCCATGGGGACACCCTCTGTGGGCCTGCTGGAGGTCATATTAGATGGCTCTTTCTCAGATGTGGTTAGCCACGTCATGACAGAAACACATAACAATGCAATCCAGCCATCAAAGAAGAGAATGCTGGATGATTCAGGCTCTTTAGTTTCACCCAAAAGACAACAGAAGGAAATGAGCACAGGGAATGCTACAGAAAGCACAGTGGGTTTTGTAGTTCCCTCGGTGAGAAGGACTATGGGATTTGTAGTTGTGAGACGAGCTGGTGAGGTTATTGATTGGGGTTGTTTTGGGAAGATGCAAGAGAAAAACTTCTCAGATGCACTAGAAACAAATGGGAGCAAGCTTACGGTGACGAGTACTTCTGAAGACAGTTTAATATCTAATCCCTCACATGAACTTCATAATATATATCAGGAAAATCCTGCTATTAAAAAGCTCACAGAACCCCATGTCCCTCAAGAAGTAACTGAGACGTTACCTGTCAGTAAGAGCCCAGGTGAAGGTTCAGGGGAAGACCGTTCCGATGTCCTGCTGCTGGGCCTGCGGGTCCTCTGGAGCTCAGACACAGGCAGGTGTGTGGACGCCTCTCCAGTGCTGCTGGTGGGTCCTGACAGGACCACCGTGTTCATTGGCTCTCACTCGCACAGACTGCAGGCTCTTGACCTGACCAGTGGAGAGGTCATCTGGGAGCGTATCCTCGGGGATCGACTGGAGTCTTCAGCTGCCATTTCCAAATGTGGAAGCCTTGTAGCAGTTGGTTTGTACTTGATTTTAAAAGGAATGCTTAATTTAATTAAGGGAACTAACGTGGTTGTAATAAGGTTGTTACTGCTTTAGCTTGAATATGGGGGGTTTTGACTAAAAGCAGAACCTAAAAGATTTCAGGGTTAAATTTATTCATCAATTTATATGTCATCTACATTTTTAACCTGTGTTTGACCCTTTTTCTCAGGCTGCTATGACAGACAGATATATTTCCTGGATGCTTCCTGTGGGGACACTGTGTGGACGTTTGAGACTGGGGATGTGGTGAAAAGTTCCCCTACTGTAGACCCTAAAACTGGGCTGATGTTCACAGGGTCCCACGATGGCTTTGTTTATGCATTAGACCCACTGGTAATATACAAGAGAAATACTTCTCAATTTTGTTTAATTATATTTCTGTAGTGTTAATCAGTGTTTTCTTAGTATTATTAATATACTTGTCTTTATTCGCATTTTTATGTAACTTTTTGTATATTTTCAGTTTTCATTTTAATTTGAGTTTAAGTAATTTTTTATGTGCCTTTTTTTATTAATTAAAAATAAATCTGTTAAGCTTTTCATTTCAGTTTTAGTTTAGTAACTTTTATTTCAATTAGTTTAATTTTAATACAAGTTTTAAGTTTGAGTGTGATATTTATATTTAATTTCATTTAAACTTTATTTCAGTTAACAATTTTTTTTGAATAGTTTGTTTTAGTTAACACTAAATGTTGTTACAACTAAATGTGTATTAAATTAGTATTTTGTTCTCTGTTTTTTGTAAATATGGTCTTGCATATTCCCTTGACATTTCACAGATTTGACTCTATTTCTCCCAGGCTAAGACTTGTATATGGCAGCACTATTGTGGTGGAGGTGCAGTATTTTCCTCCCCTTGCATCCACTCATCTCCTAGACAGTTATACTGTAGTACTCTGGGAGGAAATCTGCACTGTCTTGATCCAGTAAGTAAATGTTCTATCTTCAAAAGAGTGAAAAAGATATATTAAATATTAAAAAATATATAGAATATTAGTATTGAGTGTTTAAGTTTCAAAGCTTATAAACCAACTTCTCTGATATAAAAAAAATCGTAAGAATTGAGTATATACTGTAGGATCAGAAGTCATGTTTAAAGGCTAACGTTTATCTTGTCGTTCTCCATGAATTGTCTGTCCAGGACAGTGGAAAACTCTTGTGGACATATCCCAGCAGTGTCCCGTTTTTCTCATCTCCTCGCTGCTCTGATTCCTCTGTCTTCATTGGTTCAGTAAATGGACAAATTATTGGAATAAGCCATACTGGAGATACGGTGAGAAGAAAAAGAAAAAGTTGCTCTAAGAGATGATAAATTAAATATACATGACTTTAATCATGATTTTAATTCTTGTTTTTCATAATTGTGGTCTTCACAGGCAATAAACAACAACAATGCTTTTTTATTCTATGTTTATTGCACTCATTTATCAAACCTTATTTTTAGTGAATTAAAAAGAGGCTTATGGCAATATTCCTTTACTCTTCAGATGTAATCCAGTAATATTACAGTTTAATTACAGATGATTATGAGAATGCCTCCATTGATTTTAAGTTATTTGATTGCATTTTGTGCACCAAAGTTTGATTTTTGTTTCATTATTTTGCAGTTATGGGAATTTTCCACTAATGGACCGATCTTCTCATCGCCATGCATTTCCTCTTTGACATTTTGGACTAATCAGCAGGTTTCTACAACACCCAACAGAAGCACATCAACATTATCCAATCACACAGTCACATGTGGGTCACATGACGGTCATGTATACTGTATAAATGGTGATAACGGATCATTACTGTGGCAGTTCCAGACCACAGGCAAGGTGTTCTCAACTCCCTTTGTGTTTGATGGTGATCCATGGGGTTTGAGGACACTAGTGGCTGTGTGCTCCACTGATGGAAAGGTGTGGATTTTAGATGCAGAAACCGGCACACTGAAAGCCACCTTGTCTTTGCCGGGCGAGCTTTTTTCCTCTCCTGTCGTATGGGGGCACAAGATAGTGGTGGGATGTCGCAATGATTATGTTTACTGTCTAGAATTGACCAAACAGTGATTAATCACAATATACAACTGGATAAATATATTTTTATGGGTGACTCCCAAAAGCGCCTATTAAAAAAATATATGGGTATATTCAGTATGTATTATATGTACATATATCTTGCAAAATACATAAATGATTTTAGCATTCATGTTCATGTCTGTTTTTGTGCAAAAACAGGAGATTCAGTACACTGAGTTCAAACAGCTTCCTTTATTTTTTTCTACATATTTCATAATATTTGCGTCACTTTTTCTGTAATGGATTTTTCTAAAGTGGAACACAAAAAAAGTGCAATTATCAACAAACTTTTTGTTTTATATCACATACAACACTGTTTACGCTACACTATTGCACACGACCAATGTAAAAACAAAGTGACGTGACTGCAGTTCAGGAGATCTCCAAAGGAATACAGTCCGCTTCATTTCACTTCTATACATACCTACATACATTACATACGTACAACATTACATAAGATAGTGGAGTCAGTGGCTCTGCTGAGAGATCAAGGCTTCCGTTTAATAACCATCATTTAGCAGACCCTTTTAATACAGAGCGACTTCACCTACAAGGACAATCCCCCCTGGAGCGATCTGGGGTTAGCTGCCTTATTCAAGGACGTAGAGGTGATGTCCGTTAATAGTCCATTCATTCTCTCACTAGTAATGCTTCCTTTTTGGTAAAGGATATTTCCATTGGCTAGACTTCTTGTTCTTACTCCCCTCCACCCTGGGATGTTGCATTTGAAACACTGATCTCCCATCACTTAGCCGTGATTCAGGTTTTGCTAATTAGTGGTAAAAGAGATGCTAGCACACTCTATGCCAGGATAGCATTATTTATGTTACAGCAAGCAGGCGGATAGACACTGCAAGAAGTAGATTTTTCATCAATTGACAGCACGGCTCAAGTGCATATATACTATGATGTAATGGAAACTTGAAGGAAAAATTCATTGTTAGTTAATTACGTGAGTAAACGGAGCTGACGTGTCATTATCATGATGAGTTTTAGCAATAGTTAAAATGAAAGTACTCACAGTTGTCACGGACACAGTGAAGATCTTTTTACTTTGCCAAGATATCAAATATAATAAGTTAAGAAATAAAAAAAGTGACCACGTCTGTCCCATCGGCAAGGTCTATGAGTGTCAACTCATTTGAGTGTATACATGGAAAAAAAGAAAAATTACAAAGCCATTTCTCTGATTTACATGCTTGTGGAAGCGAGGAGTGGAATTTGTGAAGGTTTCATCAGCTGTGTTATTATTAGCCCTTGAATTGCTTCCCAGATTTATCACCAAAGCAATAAAACACCTTCTTGTTTTACTTGAAATGTTACATTTGTACTTAATGTGAACCACTCATATTGTTTTAGTAATATCTAGAATCAACAGTTCGGCATGCATTGTGTATATACACGACTTCAAACATATGAAGGGCTGCAACTTCTCTGAAGATTATAGGGCCTGTTTGATTGGCTGTGACACAAATGACTAAATATACTTTTGATGCATGTTGTTGTTATAATAATACAGTATATTGAAAATCGGACGGGTGGGTTGATGTAATTGTTTATCCTTAGTGAATCTGAATATTGGTACAATATTTAGTCACTAAAATACCAAATATTCTTAAATGCTAGAAAATAAATTATAGACTTTTTGTTCAGAGCAAGAGGTGAGTTGGGGTGCTGTGATGGCTAAGTGATGTGGATGAAGGAGATGACTTATTTGCTTTTTCACTGGTCAGCAGCAATGGATTACTTGATGATCTGTGGGCAGTCACTCCAGGCTTTGGCCTTACGCTTTGCTAGTGCAAGCCATGCAGGCTCGGTAGAAACCTGGGTATTGTCACCAGGAGGGAAGCGCTTTGTCACATCTTTTGTTGCTGGTGGAGATGGTGTAGAGTCTGTAATTTCAACTGTCGAAAGAAAGAAAGAAAATCACTATAAAGACTGAGAGATGGCTCTTTTATGCTTTTGAAGTGGTTAGATGTCTCTGTTTTAAAAGCACCACATCATGATGGGAACCATGCCTAAATCCCACTCTGATGTCAGCTGTATTTCAGCCAGAGGAATGTATATGAAAGAAATAGCAAAGCCTAAATAACAACTGAGCTTAAGACACAAAGTATAAAGCAACCCTAGTATAAAGCTACTAAAGGGAAATTTAAAGGATTAGTTCACTTGCAGAATAAAAATTTCCTGATGATTGACTCACCCCCATGTCATCCAAGATGTTCATGTCTTTCTTTCTTCAGTCAAAAAGAAATTAGCATTTTTGAGGAAAACATTCCAGGATTTTTATCTATATAGTTGACTTAAACGGCAGCCAACGGGTTGAAGGTCCAAATTGCAGTTTCAGTGCAGCTTTAAAGGGCTCTACATGATCCCAGCCGAGGAATATGGGTATTATCTAGAGAAACGATCGATCATTTTCTAAAAAAAAAAAAAAATAATTATACACTCACTGGCCACTTTATTAAGTACACCTATTCAATAGCTTTGTAACACAAATTGCTAATCAGCCAATCACATGGCACCAGCTCAATGCATTTAGGCATCTAGATGTGGTGAAGACGACTTGCTGAAGTTCAAATCGAGCATCAGAATTGGGAAGAATGGGGATTTAAGGCACTTTGAACATGGAATGATTGTTGGTGCCAGACGGGCTGGTCTGAGTATTTCAAAAACTGCTGATCTACTGAGATTTTCATGCACAACCATCTCTAAGGTTTACAGAGAATGGTCCAAAAAAGAGAAAATATCCAGTGAGCGGCAGTTGTGTGGACGAAAATGCCTTGTTGATGTCAGAGGTCAGAGGAGAATGGGCAGACTGGTTAGAGATGATAGAAAGACGACAATAACTCAAATAACCACTCGTTACAACCAAGGTATGCAGAATACCATCTTTGAACGCAATATGTTGAACCCTGAAGCAGATGGGCTACAGCAGCAGAAGACCGCACCGGGTGCCGCTCCTGTCAGCTAAGAATAGGAAACGGAGGCTACAATTCACACAGGCTCACCAAAATTGGACAATAGAAGATTGGAAAAACGTTTCCTGGTCTGATGAGTCTTGATTTCTGCTGCGACATTCAGATGGTTTGGTTAGAATTTGGTGTAAAGAACATGAAAGCATGGATCCAACCTGCCTTGTCTCAACGGATCAGGCAGGTGATTGTGTAATGTTGTGGGGGTTATTTTCTTGGCACACTTTGGGCCCCTTAGTACCAATTGAGCATTGTTTAAGCCTACCCGAGTATTGTTGCTGACCCTGTCCATCCATTTATCACTACAGTGTACCCATCTTCTGATGGCTACTTCCAGCAGAATAGTGCACCATATCACAAAGCTCAAATCATCTCAGACTGGTTTCTTGAACATTACAATGTGTTCACTTTACTCAAATGGCCTCCACAGTCACCAGATCTCAATCCAATAGAGCACCTTTGGGATGTGGTGGAACGGGAGATTTGCATTATGGATGTGCAGCCGACAAATCTGCAGCAACTGCGTGATGCTATCATGTCAATATGGACCAAAATCTCTGAGGAATGTTTCCAACACCTTGCTGAATCTATGCCATGAAGAATTAAAGCAGTTCTGAAGGCAAAAGGGGGTTCAACCCGGTACTAGCAAGGTGTACCTAATAAAGTGGCCAGTGAGTGTACTTTTTGATCACAAATGCTCATCTTGCACTAGCTGCAATTCGAACCTTCAACTCATTGGCCGCCAATTAAGTCAACTACATGGAGAAAAATCCTGGAATGTTTTCCTCAGAAATGTTAATTTCTTTTTAACTGCAGAAAGACATGAACATCTTGGATGACATGGGGGTGAGTAAATTATCAGGATTTTTTTTCTGGAAGTGAGCTAATCCTTTAATCAAATACATTATTTATATTTTTTTTTTACCTGTGACTGAGCTGGGCAAGGTATTGGCTTTCTTCAAGTTGTCACGTCGTTCAAAACGGGCCAGGAGTGTGTCTGGTCTCTTATTCTCATCTGTTGTTTGAGGTTTTCGGGGGCTGGAACTTCCACTGCCCTTATCCTCTGTGGGACTGACCATTCCAGCCTTTCAGAGACAAACAACACCACATTGTAGCAAGGAGCAAGATTTTGAACCAACAAGATTTCCTAAAGGATGAGGTTACCCAGCACAGCACCACAGAAGTAGAAAACAAGTGATCAATAAACTGTTACTTGTTGTGGCTGGTAAAATTTATGTAAAAGGGAAAGCTATTATTGCGTGTTGCATTATATTGCATTGCAGCTGGTTAAAACTCACTATTATTACAAGTTTACATATAGTACCAGCAGTGTAGCTAGTTAATGATATTAGATTGTGTGGTTATATTGATAATGTATACATACACTATCTCTGCCCTTAGCTTGTTTCTCAGCCAGCTTAGCTTCTCTCTGGCTCCTCCTATCATCTCGATTTTGCTGCTGTTCTCTGAAGCCTTTCTGTTTTTGCAGTGCTAGAGTGATCCAAAGTGGTCCTGTCTCTTTCTCCTGTGTCCGTGAGCTGTCTAGAGAGTGCCTGGCCTGCAGAGAAGGTTTTTCTGTGAAGTAGAAGAAATGCAGGAGGTGTCAAATTGACAAGCAAGACTAGAAAGCATTTTAGAGTCTTCTACTCCTCTGCTGTACTGTCTAAAAGAATAGCATTAAAGGGATAGTTCACCCAAAAATTAAAGGACCTTCATTCATCTTCAGATCACAAATAAAAAAAACAAAAAAACAATTCAAACAAATTAAAAAACAAAAATAACTACTTTATTCAACTATTTCTTCTTGGTCAGTCTCTGCCGCCATTCAAGAGAGTACCACGACGTCAGCAGCACCACATGCATGTGTCATGGTACTCTCAAGAATGCACGTCAACAGACACAGAAGAGAAGAGTTGTTGAATTAAGTTATTTTTGTTTTCACTGCACACAAAAAGTATTCTTATAGCTTAATAAAATTATGGTGGAACCACTGATGTCAC
Organism: Cyprinus carpio; assembly: GCF_018340385.1. Lineage (NCBI taxonomy): Eukaryota > Metazoa > Chordata > Actinopteri > Cypriniformes > Cyprinidae > Cyprinus > Cyprinus carpio. Next base: position 15,052,469 of record NC_056616.1, read on the forward strand.
ATGGACTATTTTTACAATGTCCTTACTACCTTTCTAAACCTTGAACATGGTAGAAGTTTAAGGAATATAAATAAATTGATGTTTCATAGCATTTTAATAATTGTGAAGATACAATTATAGTTCTACAGTGCTTGAGTATTTCCAACCTTTTTTAATGAGTTCTGTCCTGCGATCTGTTTTTTCTCTCCATGGGATGCTGATGGATGGAAAAAATGACTTCTTTTCTTTAAGCTCCTCCTCTCCTTGTCTGTTTTTTTGGGATGGTAGAGATGCTGCTACTTCTTCTTTATGATCACTGTTCTGCTCAGTATCTACCTGTTCTGCTTGCACTGTCCTTTGTGAAATCATGTCCCCCGAAGTCCTTCTGCCATGTTTCGGGAGAGGAGAGGGTGGAGGTGTGGCACCTTCAGATGGTTTGGGGGAGGTAGCTGGTTTTTGGTAAAGTGGAGGCTTGGGAACAAAGTTGTCGCCTTCAGTGCGTGCCAAAGGGAGAGTATTTCTGCTAAACTTACTTCGAGATTCTTTACTGGGTGCTGCAGTGGTTCGAAATCCGGTAATCTCTTGTTGCGGAGAAACAGGGCTAGACTTTTCAGAGAGTTTAGAAGTGTCAGAATCTTGATCAATGGAGGTGAGAGGCACTGGGATACCTTCAAAACTGTCTCCCGCACTGTACCTTTTTTTCCTCTTCTCTGCAGATTGTTCATTGTGAAAGCGAAGAGAGTAGTTGGTTCTTCTCAACTTGATTCCAAAAGGTGAAGGCCGCTCATCACCACTCTGATCCTTCTGATCCCCTTCATACTTTGCATCCAAGTCTTCTGATTCTGCCTGACATGGGGATCCTGTCTCGGACCTCTGTGACTTGGGAGATCCATGTGGTGGACTGGGAACAAGGAAGGAGGGGAGGTCTTTGGCAAACATGCATTCTTCAGCACTATCTGCAATGCGGACAACTTTGCTTCCCCTGTTCTGGATCTTGATACCTAAAGAGGGCAACTCTGATTTTTGGACGGAGGGAGTTTCCGTAGATGGTGATTCTATTTTCACACCTTCTTTGTCTTCCTGACCAAAATTCTCTGAGTTCCTGTTGGAATCAGCAAATTTCTTTCTAGCTGGTGTGATTGAAAACTTAGCACTGGCTGACATTGTTTTCCTGAGGTTGGTGTGAGAGAATGGCACTGTATTTAGATCCTCACTTATTGGCCTCCGACTCTGATCTGCATATTCTGGATATTTTCCGTCCTCTGCACCTTTAAAAATTTTGGATCGGATACTTGCCCATTCTGCCAGGACAGCAGCATTGGATTGGTCTGCAGATAAGGAAGACTCATATAAGGATTTGGTTTTTCCAGATTTACTATCTGGAGAAGTCTTGCTCTTGGTTGGTGGAGTGCCCATGGCCTTTTTGCCTTCCGAAAGGCCAAGAAGGGACTTGCAGGCCGTGTCCTTGATCTGATCGAGATTGACTGCAGTTCCACAAAGTTGGGCTCCTGTCACAAGAATTGCAGTATGTGGGACATAAAGAGACGAAGACAGAGTTGGTGAATCTGTGCATCCAGGTGAAGAAGCATTGGCTCCCTCCCTGGTTTCAGCTGTTGTTTCACCCTGTTGGCCAGTTGATGGAGTAACAGGAGTGAGGTTGACCTTCTGGAATAGTATCTGCTTCTCGCCTGAAGAGACCTTAAAAGTAAAGGGTCTCTGTCTCTCTTCCATCTCTTTCCATCTCACTTCCTCTGCTTTTCTTTTCCATTCTGGGTCAGTAGCCCCAGCTTTCTCCTCTTTCTGTTGCCTCTTTCTTTCCTCCTCCTCCTCTAGTCTTTTCCTCTCAGCCTCTTCTTGTTGGCTCCTTTCCTCCTCACGGAGGCGGTTTTCTTCCTCTCTCTGCTGTTTCTCCTCTAACTCTTGAATCCTGCGTTGTTGTTCTTCCTCCTCCTCTTTTCTCCTTCTCTCCTCCTGCTCCCTTTTTCTTTCCTCTTCCAGATGAAGACGCTCCACCTCAAGTTCCTGCTGCCTTCTCTCCTCTTCTGCTCTTCTTCTTTCCTCTTCCTCTCTCCACATTCTTTCCTCCTCTTGCCTTTTTCGCTCTTCCTCTTTTCTCCTCCTTTCTTCCTCTTCCCTTTCTTTCCTCGCCTCTTCCTCTCGTTGCTTCCTATCCTCTTCCTCCTTTTGCAGCCTTTCCTCTTCCTGTCTGTGCCGCTTTTCTTCTTCTAGCCTCTGCTCCTCGATTCTCCTCCCTTGTTCCTCCACCTTTCTCTCTTCCTCTTGTTCCCTTCTCTGAAGCTCAAGGTGTTCTAGCTCCTCCTCGTGAAATCGTCGCCTCATCGATTTCTCAGTGGGATCATAATCCTCTTTGCTTCTATGGATAATGGTATAGTCCTCTCTTGACAAATTAAAGACTTCTTCGTCTTTTTGTGTTTCAGATTCCTCATGCATTTCAGAGAGATCCTCTTCATGAAACTCCTGAAATATGTTACATTTACAGTAGTTATTACCTTTGAGTTTGTGCCCACTGATTTTGTATGGACAAACATAGTTGAAACCAATAGATACTTTTCACATTTTAATGAACACCTTTCTCTTTACCTGTGTGAACCTTCTGTGTTTGCGTGACACCCTCTGGTTCTTCGGTTTGACAGACAGTTTATGTTTGGCAGCAGTGTTGTCCAAGCGTGGGACAGACTGAGGGACAGCATCGAGATTGATGGACTCAATTGTGCCAGGGGGAGGTGGGCGCTTGGTGCGTGGGGATTTGACTGGAGTTCTGTGCTGGACTGCGTCATGGCTGACAGCCTGATTGTAAAGCAAAAACACAAACAAGTTTGTGACTATGCAGAGCAGGAAGCATGTTATATGTATGGGTAATCGATGTATTCATAGTATGATACTTTTCCAGTTTAACTAGAGTAAACCATTAGCAACAAGGTTACTGACAAAATGTATATCTTGAATGCACTAAAAGTTGCTTTCAATAAAAGTGCCTGCCAAATGCATTAATGTAAATATTTGCAAATGAGGTAATCTGTCTTATCACAAAACCCTCTAAAACAGAGCAGTTATTTTTAACAGTTCATATAAATGGTCAAAGCTAGTATATAAACTTTGACTGACACAGCATTTATGTAAGTAGTGGATAATAATTTGGTGATTAACTTACTTTTTCCTTGGCTTCAGTCTCTGGTGGCTCAATCTCCACCTGAGCAAGAACCTTCAGTGGACTTTGTGGTACTTCTTCTTCATCTGAGCTACCTTCATCTCCCTCACTCTTTCTAAGTGAAGGAGGTCTCTGACCAAATTTGATATTATGTCCAATTTGCCTCTATCAACAAAAGCATAGAGAGTAAAAAAAAAAATAAAAAAATGATTTTGATGTTTGTTAGGTTTTTTTTTTTTTGTTTTTGTTTTTTTGTTTGCTGCCTTGTTAGTCAAATTAGAGAAAGGAAGGAATTAGCCAAAATTAAGTCCCAAAGATACCAACATAAAACAGTCTAAAATAAATTTGTATACATTTGGTGCAATGCTTATATGAAAATTGTGTTGGTGAAGTTTGGTGCAAGACTTAATTGTGTGGATATGAAAATTTTTAATTATACATTTGGTGTGAAAAGGCTCACCTGAATGTTCCTAACTTTGTCTGAAACGTTCTCCTGGGACATTGTCTGTCCTGGATATGTCTTCTCTGAGTCCTCTGGGATAAATACACTCTCGTGTGAAAAAGCTCTGGACCCTAAGGTGTTTAACTCCCTGTGAACGTTAACACACCGTTTAATTAAAACATTTCTATTAATGTTTTCAGTACACTATTCAACAAATAAACTCGGCATCTAAAATAAACGCAATATATTTTGTCAATATAAAAGGCAGACCCAGCGAAAATGGTTATGAAGTTTTACCTTAGACACTCATCACTTTCCTCCTTAACTGAGACCACCCCATTGCAAACATCATCAGTGGAATGACTAGGTTTAAGATTAGATTCCTCAAACCCACGTTCTGCTCCCCTCCTTTTCTTCTTCCCAAATAGTCGCCGGAATGGCTGGAATTTGCCCTGCCGTCCCCGCTCTGGTAAAAATGGGGTCAGTAGGGGCAAAGAAAAGTGATAAATAGTCGGTAAGTGGCAATAACCATACAATTTATTTTAGTATGTACAAAAATGTGAGCATTTTTAATTGATGATTGTGAAATATAGGACCAGAATAGATCAGAGGCTATGGAATCAGGTTATACTTGGGGTAAGACCTTGTCCTGAGACAGGCTTTTATAATTATGGTGACCAGATGTCCTGTTTAAACATCTGGTAATGTCGAGGTCACATAAAGCCATTTAATCATAAAAAGGCATCACAGAGAAGAAAAAAAAGCCAACAATTAGAAGCCATCTGCTAAAGAAGCAATTTTACATGAAGCTGTTGTCAGTAATATAGAGTTGTTACATTGTTTTGAGAAGAGAGGAGTTTTACATGCTTTACTGAAAACACTTTGGGGGTATTTACACTTCATGTATTTACAATTATGAAAAGAAGATAGCAATCCAGCCACTCGAATGCATACAAGATGTGACTTGAACCAATTTAAATGTATCTAGTTGTTCAAGCTACATACTATACATAAACTTTACTCCTCTCACACATTTTAACGTCAATGTGAGCCCTGTAATCCACTACGAGCAATCATGGATGATAGACGACTCAAATAATACTTCAGTCTACATGAATAAACAACTGAGCATCTTGTATTTTGTGCAGATTTTACTATCACAGGGGGATGTTGTAGGTTCCTCTAAATCTACTCTAAAATCCCAGCTTCACTGGAGGTTTTTTAAAAGTGCTTGGATGGATATGTATTGTGAAAGGTGGTATACAAATAATTGAATCTCTACTGGGTTGTAGGTTTTACTCAATTCTAAACAAGCTACTTTCTTTCCCATCAGTTACTTCTGATAACATACACACTGTGGATATAATCTGAGCTTCATGACCAACAATCAAACACCAACTTTTAAACAACTAATTCCTAATCTGTAAAAATTAACAATCCAAAACAATCGTAAAGAAAACCTTTATAGAATAATTCTCAACCTACCAATTAAAGTGGAAATCTGCAGTTGCAAAGTGTCTCTGGCATGACTGAATCATACGGTTCCCATGTAACGGCATTAAACCAATGATAAGGCAAGGGACCTTTGGTTTGTAAAGAATGCCGTGGAGAGGCTCCACGTCCTGAGACTACAAAGTTATTAGCAATCATAAAAACTACGGAGATTAGAGTAGCTCAAAAACACATATTTACGAATAAAATTATATGTAAAACATGTCAAATAAAATATTAACTATATACACTACTGATCAATAGTTTGTGGCCTGTAAGATTTTTTAAATTTTTTTAAAAGAAGTCTCACCAAGACTGTGTTTATTAAATCAAAGATTCATTAAAAACAGCAATATTGTGATAAATTTTTGCAATTTAAAATAACTCTTTTCTGTTTATCTAAAATACAATTTATTCTGAAATTTTATTCTTATATTTATTCTTAAGCTGAATTTTCACATGATTATTCAGAAATCATTCTAATATCCTTATTTGGTTCTTAAGCAACAGTTCTTCTTATTAATGGTGAAAACAGTTGTGCTACTATTTTCAGGATTCTTTGATGAGTAGAAAAGTTCACAAAGATCAGCATTTATATGAAATAGAAATCTTCTGTAACATTATAATGTGTATGTGTGAATATTTTCAATTAAAGCCTGCAGGTTCCTTTTTGGTCCTTCTGAAGGTATTATAACTAGCCTACACCATAAGCACACCACCAGCAAAGAGCAAAACATCTCTGTATTTTCTGTTTTTATAGATGTTTGTGTGTATGAAGGCTCAAGACTGTGTGTAACTGACTCTCTGTGTTGTAGGAGCTCCAAGTGAACTGGCTGGGGTGACAGGGCCACTCTACACCACAGAGTAGATTCATTCTAACAGCGAGAGATCAGTGTGGATCTGTTACAGGCTAAAAGTGGAAAGTAGTGTGGAGTTACACAGTAAGTAAGTGTTGCTGCTCAAAACACAATGGCACAATAACAAAGAAAGTAAGACATTTGGTACCTGGCATCAGTGACCGCTTCTGTTGCAAGTTTTGCAAGTTATTACCGTTCCAGAGTTTACCATTTACGAGCATATATGACTGGATGATTTTATGATTTCTCGTATTTTGTCTCGTCATTTCCCTCTCAAAGCCACGTCCAAGTCACAGTCTGTTCCCAGCTGCTGCTACTCCATTTCTCTGGCCCACAATGCAGTGCTGCAGGCGTCCTCAATCACTGAGGCATATGATGTGAGTGGACACCACTCAGGCAGAGAAACAGCCCTCAAAGTGTCTGCCTTGTACTCCTCCATACTACAACCACTATACATTCAACCGCAGCCTACCTGCTCCTATGAGTGTCAGTATTGCTAAATAAATTCACTCAGACCTGACTGTTCCCCTCACTTCTTCACAAAAGCTAAAACACACACCCATCCCACTTGACAACATAAGAATACTCAACCTTGCTCCTCGCACTCTTGTCGTAGAATGTTCCTCACTAGCGCAGCAAAGCCAGTAACTTGTTTTTTTGTCCCACCTGAACCTGACTGTTCCCCTCACACTCCAAATTTCAGTATTAGTACATGATTGATATATTTATCATAACAACATAATTGCCACTGTTCCTTTTGTCAGCAGTGTACTTGATTGCCTAACACATGGGTCTACATCTGTAACAAAATTTAGAAACAAGCATGCCACACTTCAGCTGTACTGAGGAAGCACAAAATAAGTCACACGTGATATATATTTATGTTAATAAGTTAGATGTGGTTATAAAGTTTGAGGGCACAAGGTTCACTCAAAAAGGTGTGTAAACCCTGGACAACAACAATAACACGTGATCAAGTCATATTTAAAGGAATAATTCACACAGAAATGAAAATCATTTACTCACGCTCATGTCGTTTCAAATCTGTACGACCCTCATTGTTACCAGGAACAAAAAGGAGAAATTTGGGAGATAGTGAATAAGGACTGGGGACAAAAAGTGAACAAAAGCACCATAAAAGTGGTTCTTTTGGAATTCAACTCTTATTGCATTGTGAGTGAATTAGCTCTAGTCCAAATCTAGCTCAAGTCAAATGAACCACTTTTGTGGTGGTTTTGCATCCTTTTTGAAGCTTGAAATCTCCTGTCTTCCCATCCTCTTTCATTGTAATGGCATGGAAAACAACTTAAAATCTGTAAAATTTCTCCTTTTGTGTTCCACAGAAGAAAAAAAGGTCATATAGGTTTTAAAGAAATGTGGCTGAGTAAATACTGAGAGTATTGTCATTTTTGAGTGAACTTTCCTTTAAAGACACAGGCTCATGCACGCAGACACAGCACACAATTCTTTTGTTTTTGTGCCCACACCACACAGTTCTTAAAGAGACAGCACTGATGTTTTGAGGCATTTAGTCACTGTCACTTTAAGAGCAGGCCGTTTGCAAAGATCCTCACCCTGTTTTTGTTTACCTGGGCCTTCAGATACTGTTACCTCTACCCGCGAATCTAGCTTAGCCTCCTTACGGTCCGTCGCCATGGTTACGACGGGCTTTGTCTGCAGCAAGGGTAGAGGGGGGATAAGTGTGAACACAAAGGTATGTTCCTCATTTATGTGTTTGGTTTGTGTGTGCAAGTCTGAAAAGAAAATGGAAGGAGATGATTGCTTTTCCTTCTTGGTGCTTCTGGGCCCTTTTTTTTTTCAAATGCTTGACCATTGTTTTTATTATCATCATTGTCTGTTTGTGCTTGTACACAGTCTAGTCTGCTTTTAGTTCTGAGTTTATTTTTTGCAATCGCTTGTTTGTGAATAACAGAACCATGTCTTTGTCTTTTTTCAGAGGTTATTTGCTAAGAATTGAAGAATGAAATTCCTCATGTTGCAGACATATCACAACCTTATATTAAGGGGACTGCATCTGAGACACAAGACAACCCTCCTAACAACCTTGTTTCTGTTTTTTAATAATGATCAGCTGACTGTATGAAAAATGTGTTAATGTTCTAATTTATATACAATTCTAATATAGATTGAAAAGAATGCCATGTGCTAAAAAAAATGGTTAGTGCACTTTACTTGTGCAGAAGTAGTGCACAAGAAGTCCAACTAAACTATTGCAAGTACACTTTAGGTAGACTTTAAATACCTTGCAATTGAAGACCGATATTATTCAAAGATCATACGATACTCATCAATAGTGAAAATAAAACACATTTTAGGTTTAATATTTAAAAATGTGCATTGTGCACAAGTAGTACTCTAAATAAAGGTTAATTATACATTTTATATCAGTAAGTCTTGAGCGATATGTCAGTAAATATGTTAATTGATTTGAACTATACTTAGTATAAAATAAACATATTTTAAATTACTTTTTTACTAGGGTCTTCATACAGACAATCATAATTTATTGTCTTTTCACTAGGTTGTGGCATTGTTATTGTTCACTAAAAGTAAAATTAAAACTGTATATAAAATGTAAATGTTAGATGAAAATGTAAAAAAAACTCAAATGAAAATCGCAGTTTAGGCAATTTACTGAAATAAGTTTGAGTTGAAGTACTAAAATGACTGAACTGAAATAAAGGTTAAAAAGAACTGAAATTAAAAAAAATGATAGATAGAGAGAGTGAGCGAGAGAGAGAGAGAGAGATTTTTGGTGAAACGTGTATGCACATACATGCTAGCTGAATGATCAAGCTTCTTATTGTGTGTCTGTGTGGGTGTTTGTATATTAATGTGAAACTGCAAAGTATTGTGTCTGTGAATCACAGTTGTTTGTAGTGTGCACTCTGCCTCCATATAGGTACAGTAGAGTGCATTATCACATCAGATATGTGCTTGCTCAGCAGTCAAAATTAATGGCTATTTAAGAAGCACTTTTTCTGCTATCTTATGTTAATGGATCCCCCATACAATTTACTGCAAAACAGCATATTAAGCAAAAATGTGAATTGTTTTGTTAGCAGATTACCACAGAATCCATTCAAATTCTCATGCATAATATAATTTTCAGCATTGATTAAGCACTAAAGTTCCCCAAATGAGGTTTTATTGTTCCGTACTGCTGCTCGGATTTTTACATGTGTTCATTCAGGATGCCAGGACACAAAATGCCAAGATTTAATATGTCGTTGGTTATCAAAATATATTCCCTCAAAACCTGCATTCCTTTTGGCAAACAAAAACCTTTTGGCAGCACAGTGTTGCACTAACTGTTAAACACAGCAAACTGTAAATGATTACAGTCTTACATCATCCTTATGTGCAATTGCATTGTTTCTCTTTGTATGAGAAGACAGTGTCCTTTAACGGCTCATGGGGTCACCCTGAAAGTCTCTCTGTCTGAGCAGTCTCAGCTGTGACAAAAAAAAAAAGCTTGTCTGTTTTTGATGTGCACATGGATCTGAGATTGTGACACAAGTGTGCACGTGGTCAAAACTGTGACTGTGTCTTTACAGAAGTAATTGATATTTTTATTTAACAAGGATGCATTAAATTGATCAAAAGTGAAAGTAAATTAGCACCAAATCAGCATATTAGAATTATTCTGAAGGATCATGTGACACTGAATATACTGGAGTAATGGCTGCTGAAAAATTCAGCTTTGCCATCACAAGAATAAATTATATTTTAAAATATATTTAAATATAAACAGTCATTTAAATTGTAAAAAATATATATGACTTTTTCTGTATATTGGATCAAATAAATGCAGCCTTGGCGAGAGATTTCAGGTTTTGAAAGCAACTTCTTTTAAAAAACCTCAAGTATTTGAACAGTGGTGTAAATAAAATGTTTTTGATATAGCTTTGCGAACAAAACCTTGCCTGAATGGCAGACTTTCCAGATGCTATCTTCCAAGAATTAGCATTGATTAAGCAATCTTTCCACAAAAGAGGCATAGAGCATTTGAAGCAGAATATACATTGTTTGTAATGTGGCCTAGAGGCAACATAAATGCATTCACACAGGAATCACAAATTTACAACATTGTTCATGGTCATTTTTTAGCATAATGTTGCCTTCTGTGTTGATTCTCATGTACAGCTGATAGAACACAACATGTGTGGTTATTGCTATGACAACAGCAACATTTAGGGTGGTTCTGATGTAGCATTTTATCTACACAGAACGAAAGGCTCAGCAGAGCTGCATCAGATACTATAGGATGATGGTCAGAGCAGGCATTTTTAAATAAAGACGGGCTACGTAGCTGTGATTCTAGCCTAAATACACAACAGGGCTTGAAGCTGTCAGTAATGCCTGCACATTAAGCAAATCACATGTTATGCATTAGGGATCAGGGTGAAATGTTCTTGTTTTGCACAAAGGGCCGTTAATATTATGATAGCAAGCTAGCTTCATTTGTACAATGGAACGACTTGAAGGAACAGCTAGAAATCACTGAAGCAAAATGGGATGGCTGACTGCACAGCGTATAGCAAAGCTTGTCTAGCTGCCTGTGCTTACTGAGCACAAAAGCACACTTTTACCTAGTTCAGCCGCACAGCTGGAAAGAGCTGCACACCACTGAAGGAAAACCTTAGGGAACATGGATTCAACCTTCTGCACCTTGATTTACAAAGCTCTGTTGCTGCTCCTTGGTGCTTTAGGGAAAAATATAACAAAACCATTGAATCACAGCTTATAGAGCTCTATTACATTAGCTTATAGTAAAAATAGCATGCCATATCTTAAAAGTCTCTATTGAAGTATGAAGGCTATTAAATCTAATTGTGTTGGTTGTGGATGAATGATGGTTATGGAGATCAGATGAACACAGATCTTTCATCAATAGCCCATAAGATCTCATTGGATGTCAGGGTTGCCTTTCAAAGCTTGACTTCAGCATTGTGAACCAGGCAATTCTGATCCAAACATTACTCTTATGAACTGAACCCTTGCAGTAATACAAGTAGGAACCAGGGCTTGTTGTCACACTTTTTACTTAAGTGTACAGTAAGTTGATTTAAAGTCAATTTCTGTATACCCACCTTGAACAATATTACCCAGGAAAAACATATAGCCGCACTTTGTATGTTAAGTTGTCACATTCAGAAACTTTCAACTAAATATGCATGTAAAATATTATAGTATATAGTAAAAAATGTATTTATCAAATTATATTACATTATTATATATATTATAACATATAAAATATGTCACAACTTGCCCCAACATATCATTTCTGAATACAATATAAAAATGTCTAACACATAGTTCAACTTTTCAGATTTAAGAGTTTGAACACAACAAACAAGCTTTAGTACAAATTGCAAAAACCTAGTTAGGGAGATATACAGTATGGCCAATGTGACAACTTCCCCATGTGACAACAAGTTCCAGTCTCCCTTATAATATAACATATATATAAGTATATAATATATATGGCAAATAATGATTTTAAACACAACACTAACACTACACTACTTCAGTAGCCTCCTGATCCGCCATAGACATTTTATGCAACTACTTTGACTCGGTACTCAGTCTGCTGTCACAGACATGAGCAAGCTCTTTAGTCAGCCCTTCTCTCTTTTTCCAAGTCTTTTATCTAGGATTGAAAAGAAAAAAAAAAACTGTGGAGAAGATTGGTTGTGTGAATCTGCAAGGTGCTAGTCTAGGCTTTTTTGAAAAACGATGATTCTGTAATGCATAAAGGTAGAAGGTAGAATTTCCTTTTGGTCTAAATTATTAGTTTTATATATATATATATATATATATATATATATATATATATAATATATATATATATATATATATATATATATATATATATACACACATCTAGGTTCAGTAATGTTTTAGAAAGAAGTCTCTAATGCTCATCAATTTGGCATTTATTTAATCAAAAACACAGTAATATTGGGAAACATTATTACAATTTAAAAATTGTCTATTTTAATATGAATGTAATTTATTCCTGTGTTAGCAAAGCTGAATTACTGCAGTCTTCAGTGTCACACAGTCCTTCAGAAATCATTCTAATATGATGATTTACTTTGACATTTATTATTAATGATGTTGAAAACAGTTGTTACTTACATGTGATACCATTTTTGAAGATTCTTTGGTAAACAGAAAGTTCAAAAGAACAGCAAATCTTTCAACATTATAAATGTCTTTACTGTCACTTTGATCAATACAAATGCCTCCTTGCTGAAAAAAAGTATTTCCTTCAAAAAATAATCAAGATCTTACTGACCCCAAAGTTTTAAATACCAAATATAAAGATAAAATGAGCAAATATATAATATGGGGTCTGAAACAACTATAAAAGAAGGAAAAATTCATGGCAAGAATTGTAGAGTAATTATGTGATACATGTGTACCTACTACCTACCTACACACACAAGCTTAGTGCATTTCATGACCTTAGCCACTAACTATTAAAATAAAACTGTATTTAAAAAGTTGTGTACAAAAAGCTCACTTTTATACACATATATTCTATTTTACACCAAAATAAACAAAAAGCTATTGGCCCTTGGTTCTAACACACTGTTAGCATTGAATGTGCATACATTTATTTTCATTACAATGCATACAATAAGACAGACACAATGAGCCTTTGAGGATGTGGGGCTTGTAAGAGATAATGGCAGTTTCATGAACAGAGGTCTATTGTGTTTAACGCTATCATGCCACATGCATTACGAAAAAAAATGCTTTATCGCATACATGGTCGAAGGTGTACGCAAGAATAAAGGCTTACCTGGTTGTCGATTTATCTGGGTAAGAGGCTAGAAAGTATGCGTGTATGAATGTGTGGCTGTTCCACTTGCCTGCTGTTACTGTGGAGCTACGCCATTACCTAGAGTCAGGTGTCACATTGCACAGGTGCACAGAGAACTCAAGAATGCTTATAGCCGTGTGTGTTGTAGTGCGAACATGAGGACGAGTATATCTGTGATGAATGATGCATTCACAAATATCTCCATTATTGAATAGTGTGAAAAATGATGGTATGCCTATTCCTACCACCATACAACTCTCACAATGTATGTTTTTGTGTGTTCCTCGTGGGATTTTTGTTTGCATGATGTCCTGTGTGAGAGCTTAGTGGCATATTCCCGAGATGTGTTTATACATGTGACTGAAAACAATCCTAGAATGTGTTTGAGAAAGGAGAAAGTGGGTGATAATGCTGAGGTAGTGTGCTGGTTCATACTGCTGTCTCTGTTGCTGCTCACAGAATGACACTTTGTTCATTGGCCAGCTTACCAGAGGCAGCAAGAACAGACATGCATTGATCATTTCAAACTGCCCAGCACACACAAAGACTGTGACTGTAAGCTTGTTTGTCAGCGTATGTGAGGATGCGTGTGTGTATTGTGTCAAAACAATTTCAAAGAACAAGGGCCTCCATTAACTGAATAAAGACATGTGACGATCAATAGTGGCAGAAACAGCTACCTGTCTCCAGTGTCACAAATCAACTATTATTAAAGGGTTAGTTCACCCAAAAATGAAAATTAGCCCATAAATTACTCACCTCAAGTCATCCTAGGTGTATATGACTTTCTTCTTTCAGACGAATCCAGTCTGAGTTATATAAAAAATTGTCTTTGATCTTTCAAGCTGTTTAATGGCACTCAGCAGGTGTTGCAGTGCCTCAGTCCAAAAGAAGTTGAATAAAAAGCGCCCATCCATAAAAAAAAGTGTCTCACACAAATGCTGTGACGGTGGCAGATTTCTACCACCGCGGTGGTAATGGGACCAACTACCACCGGTGACGCGGTGTTGAGATATATGTATATATAATAATTAATATTAAATTAAATATTAATTTTAACATAAACTGAAAACATTAATCGCCTGCACAACTGCTGCTTATGTCACTTTTTCTCTTAACAAGAAGTGCATTTATTCAGTCCCAGAATGACTGAGAACAAGAGACGTTTCAGACGTGCGCTCCTCTTCACTTCAGCGCTGTAGCCTGTATCCTTTCATATCAAAGCGCAAAATAAACTACATGCATGAAATGTTGTGGTCAATTAAGTCATGAAGTTACCAAAAAGGTGAATAAAGCTGACTTAAAACTGTGCATGCATTTAATATATTTTATATGAGTCACACTTAAGATCAAGTCTCTGAAATGGTTTTCAAATCTGTCCTGGAGCAACCTAGCACTGTATCACTCATCTAACACACCCGATTCAACTTGTCAGCTTGTGTGTATTTTAGCACTTCCATCAGTGAATATGCAGCCTCCAAAACACTAAAATAAATATAAAATAAATAATACAGTTAGACAAGAAAGTAGCCTAAATAAGAAAGTTAAATACAGCCTGGCAAGAGGCGCAGCACAACAAAATACTATATAACTCATTATAATAAGTGATGCTACAGTACACATGTCCCGTGTAGACACGAGACTCAACCTGTTACGACGCGGTGGTTTGACACTGTTCCGGTGCCAAGCAAGCGGCGCGTTAACTCCTGCACGAGCTCTCTTTTGAAATAGGAATTGTTGCCACATTTCTTGTTAACATCTTTCATTTATCGCTGTCTCATTTGTATTTGTCCAGTTTGGAGAAAGCCTCGCCAAACCTGACCAGCCAGGCATTTGCAATCATGGGAACTTGTACAAACGTGGATGGGTGATATGAATGGAGATGGCACCAGATCGCTGATGTATTATTTGGTTTCCCAACGAGGTCCATCGTCCAAAACAAAATTAATTTGCTAAAATGCATAAACTGTATTTTCCTGCGCTCAAACCTGCCAATCTGAAGGAAATGCTGTGTATGGCGTGTGAGGTAATTTGTGGATTACCATAGATATAGTTTAAATAAACCAATTTGCAACTATTACTGTTATTACACTTGTATACAAAACGTATTATTATGCTTGTTATAGAGTGCGTGACTTCACGTGCACTACCGACGGTGGCAGTAGACAACTGCAGTGGCAATCAACCACCGCGGTGAAGCGGTTGTCACGGCGACCGTCACAGCCCTACTCACACGGCTCTGGGTGGTGAAAAAAGTCCTCCTGTAGCAAATCAATGTGTTTTTGTAAGAAAAATAACCACATTTAAAACAATAATCAATTTAATCTAGTTTACGCTCACTGTTGTACACGGAAGCCGTTCCGGGCAGATGACGTATGAGGTCGGCTTTGCGCATGCGCCACTCAGAAGTAATGAATGCAGAAGTGCAGGGGAGAGATCAAAACAAAACAACGGTCACTTATTAGAAGTACAAAACGAGGATTTGTAAAGAAGAATGTCAGAGTACTTTGATTTAAGCCAAGAGGAGACTGTTTTTTTCTTTGCTAAAGTAAGGAAACTCTGCTTCCTTTGCTATGGTTAACAAATGTTTCACAAGTCTCACTGGCGCATGGGCAACGCAGACCTCATACCTCATCAGCCCGGGGCTGCTTCCATGTACAAATGTTGGCGCAAGCTAGAATAAAGTGATTATTGCGGTTTGAAATTGGATATTTTTCTTACACAAAATGCATCGATTTGCTACAGGAGACCTTTGTTCACCCCACGGAGCCATGTGAGACACTTTTTTTTATGGATGGGCACTTTTTATTTAACTTCTTTTGGACTGATCCATTGAGTGCCATTAAACAGCTTGAAAGATCAAAGACCATTTTTAAAATGACTGGATTCGTCTGAAAGAAGAAAGTCATATACACATAGGATGGCTTGAGGGTGAGTAATTTATGGGCTAATTTTCATTTTTGGATGAACTAACCCTTTAAAGGAGCAATTTGAAGTAGACATAGTTATTTTCTAACCATATAAAACATGACACATCATGCATTTCAGTTGAATCTATTACTTAATTAACCTTCTCAATCAGAACATGGCTGTTACTTATGAAGTTAAATCAACATCAAATACAAAAGTAGCTGTACATAATGCATGTAAGTCGTTATAGTATTATATAAAAGTAGTACATACATTTTAGTTTAGTTTGCATGAATGGTCCCAGTTTATATTACGTGTCTTTTCTAAGTACTTGTGTCATAAACAAATTCTGTCATTAGTTTCTCACCCTCATGTCATTCCAAACCCATACGACCTTCGTTCATCTTCGGAACACAAAATAAGATATTTTTTAAGAAATTTGAGAGCTTTCTGACCCTGCATAGACAGCAACGTAACTACCACGTTCAAGGCCCAGAAAGGTTGTAAGAACATTGTTAAAATAGTCCATGTGACATCAGTAGTTTAACCTACAAGCTACAAGAATACTTTTTGTGCGCAAAAAAATATCAACTTTACTGTCAGTCTTCAACACGCGTTCAGGAGAGTACACTAGATTTATTATCTCTTTAAAGTGGGATACAGGTAAGTTTTTGTGGTAGGGGTAGGGTTAGGTTTAGAAGTGGGTTAGGGGTTATAGCAATTAATTACAAATGTAATTACATGCAATAAGTGCATTTTATCAAATGATTCATTTCAGTGTTAAAACAGTAGTGAAAGGCACTTAATATGAAGTAGGTCCTGATTAATTATAATAAAGTTAGTTCTGGTTCTCAAATCTGACTGGTCTAGAGGGGCTAATAAAAATGGATATAAAGAGGGACTTTTCACGGTTTGTATCACTCCATTTGATGATCCAGACTGTCTGTCTTTGCATCAGTGGTGGTTAGGTGAATCTTTCTGTCACACCAATAGGTGACTTAAAGTGACTGTCTTTATTAAACATTCACTTGACCTGTTCATTCAACAATGCTGATTCATTTAGGAGTAAAACTTTACTGTCTTTAAAACTTTACAATTTATGCTGAGTTTATTTTAGCACTGATTTTCACTCGATGACAGGTTTTGCAAAATCGCCAAGTTAACAAATGCCCAAAATCGAAGGCAAATCAGTGCTCGTTTACGCAAGTGACAATCACGCAATGTGAATTATCAAAGACATGATCTGAGAGAATCGCTCATGAAATATTTGGCATGCTAAATAACTGGACCTGTCAGCAATTCAAAATCCTGCTGTGTGAAATAAGAAAAATACATCACCTTGACCTAAAGCCGATGAGAGAGCAAGATACAGGGTAGTGGGAAGTCCGGGAAGGAGTTATATGAAATTTCACACCTTGGCTACCCCTCATATTGTTCTCAGTCAAAATTCACTGTTCAATATTACTTATGTAAATGTCCCTTGTTACTGGAAATTAATTAAAGATCTTAGCATAAATGGTTACAAATGTCATTTCTGCTGTCCTCAGCACTACTGACAGGCATGTTTACTGAGCGTTAACATGACTAACTATTACTAATAGACTATGAACATGCAATGCCTTGCAAAAGTATTTAGACCCTATAAGCTGATGTGTGCAGTTTACTTGATGTAAAAATCAATTCTCCTGTCTAAATGTGGAGGACATCTGTTAGTAAACCACTTGCAAACTAGCTTGCTAGACAAACCTTCTTAGTCCAACATGTCAGCATGTGGCTTAACCAATGGTTAAGCCTCCTTTGGAGCAGGAGTTTTTGGTTGTAAAATTATAAAAGGGGGCAGGAAGAAATGTGAAGTATTTATTTGGAAACAGTCATTATTGCATCAGCGTTGTGGGAATTGTATGCTGCTGCTTCAACAATGCTACTTTCAATTGTTTGTTTTCAGTTCTAAAAATAAGTTCATTATCTTGATGGTGTTTCGAGATTCAGAATCACCTGCACTGGAAGGCTGAGTCTTTCTTAGATGTGTTAAACTTCAGAGACTGTAGTGACTCACTCTGGCAGTGAATATCAGCGTTTAATAAAAACTCCCACAGAACAGACACAGAAGGGAATCATCGAGGAATCAGATTCAATCTCAAAACATTACCTTTCAAGATCTGCAGAAGAACAGGCCTAGACCAGCAGCCCACTCCAATAAAACACATGGCCTCCAGTGATCTCTAACCATAGAATATGAATCCGCCGAGAACAACTTTATGGTCTCAGTTTTAATTGATGTGTTGGAAACTTGATTTCCAGTCAGTCGTTAATCATTTCTCAACTTGACAGTACAGTGTGATCACCTAAAAATAATAAATGCAGATTTTGCCATGATCTATCTATCTATAAACACTTAAAGACGTGACACATTAGTGGTATTTCATAAGTATTTAAGCATAGTATTACATAATTTTAGCAGTATGATAAAAATAGCAAAAACAGTAATATAATTTCTCAGCTGTATGTGTTTAGAATATGGAAAGATTGCTGAATCCTGTTATTTGGTAAGAGATACTATTGTATGATAGCGCAGCTAAAATGTTTTACTTACAGCTTAAAGTGTTGCTGATTAAAATGAGAGGAGGAACTGGGTTGAACCAGGTGATGTAATTACAGCATGTTTCCTGACAGACACACATTTCCTAACTGTCCTGTCGCTGTCTCTCTATCAAATACACTATTTTTATTCAGAACAAACAAAAACAAAAGCATCTGCATGTCAGAATATCGCAATCCATTACAATCGGACAAATCTGGCCTTTGTTTTGTCAGTCTGTTTTTCTAATCCCTCCGTTCTTGTATCTAGATCTCAAAATCTTCCTTTTTGTACAAAAATTTGTGCAGTGTCATTGTTAACAGGTCTGTACTGATTCTGTTCAGCTACTTGAGATTTATGTCAATAGTTTTGTGTGTGCATATCTCCTGATCACACACACAAGTCTTCGGGTGTGTTTACCCTTAGCAGGTTTGGTTCGATTAAAATGAACTGGAGTGATTACTCTGTTAGTGCGGTTCATTTGAATAAATGTAAACCCTGGTGTGCAACAAACATGCAGTTATAAGCCGGTAAAAATATACCACCATATGTACAGTACACATACATATGTGCATTTAGCCCAGCACACAGCATTGTTTTGGATGTTCACAAAATATATGTCATAAAAGCTGTCCAATCAGATTGTCACCTTATCCTTGAGTCTTTTGTTTTGTATCTGAAAGTTCTGTTAAAAACGAACCCTTAGTCAAAGCAACATTCCTTCAGATGAATTATTAAATGATAATTCATTATTAATTATAAAATGATTCCAGTAGATCTAGGCCTAATGGTTCATTTCAAGAACTTAACAATATAAAAGTATAAGCATGTTAAATATGCAAAAATTGTCTAGTTTACACTAATAAGGACAGAAAACCAACTGAACTCTGAAGCTTTTAACCTCATCTGCATGTTAAACACTACTTGCCCCATCTAATTGACTGACCTACATGTCAGCAGTTGTGTGTTCTAGTGTCTAGGCAACATTTGCCTGTTTTCAGACATGCATTCAATTGTATTGCTAAGTGAATATCAGTTCAGATGTAACACTTCTTACTTCATGTGATGTTTTCAAGTGTACATCTCTGCCTATGTAAGATCATTTTCTAATGATACCAAAGTGCAGATTGTGTTACCTTATATCTGAGGGTAATGTTACTCTATAAGTGCCTATTAAGACACTGTTTGATAGTGTCTATCGATGCCCATCTATTTTAATATCTGCAGCCAAAGGCAATATGAATTCCTCTAGGGATCAAGGGATGACTCTATATTCCTATTGTCTATCTGTGTCGTACTACACTAGAGGGCAATGTTATAGCACATAATGTTTTGTGGCCAATGTCTGTCACGTCCAATCCATGAGCATGCCAAAGTGGGTTTAATTAGGTCATATTGTGGTGGAAAATAACATCCTATAAAGTCCAGCATGCTTAAGGCACACCCACTGTTGTCTAAAGTTGTGTAACCTTATTCAGATTATGCTGTGGGATCGTCTGTCGCACCAACAAAAGCACAGACACTCCAGTCAAACACACAAGGCCTTTCCCCTTCACTGGTCAACTTGTATTGACGCTGTACTTTTTATGAATTAATATTAATTGGCCTTTCCATTAATTATTTACAGTGGGAGGAAGCCTCGGGAGCAGTTTCTCTGCTTTCCTCTACTCGAACGCACAAATCTCCAGGGTGAATTAGAGGAACATGCCCCCAAACCGAGGTCAGCAGTGGGAACCTCTGAGGCTGTTTCCTGTCTTAAAAATGGACATTATAGCTTTTAAATGGCAGGCCCAAAAATGTAAAATTCAAAGAGGAGTAAAGTAGCTTGTGTGTCTAGCTGTAAATGTTGTGTATTTAAAGAACATTTCTCCTTGTTTCTTTACGCTGTTTTTTATGTGCTAATCCAGTGTGTGTTTTAATAATATGTTCAATTTTGAATATAATATTAAAATCAGATATTTAGATAAAAAAATTATGTTTTCTGTCCCCAAGTCAATTTTTGGTTTTCAACCATTGATAGGAATGCATAATATACCATACTGGTTACTGGTCAGTATTAGAAGGTTTTCTTTAGTAAATATGGGATTGAATTGTGCATGCTCATTTCCACTATTTATTTATTTTTTTTACATTCTGCCAACATCTAACACTCATGAAGAGTTCATTTTGAAAATGCAAATAATTTAATAACATGATTAAATGTAATCTTTGGCTAATCTGAATGAATATCAATTTTCATGCTGTACATTAAAATGTATCAATTCAATTGTATTTAGTTTTCAGTGTTTTATTTGTTTTATTATTAATTTTATTTTTACAAAATAGTTTAAATTCTTCTTAGCTTATCATATTGGCCATAAATTTGAATACCAGTGCTTCCCTTATCACAAAAGCATGTGATCCAAGAAATTCAGATCAAAATTACTTTGATTCAATTTAATTTCCATGCAAGAAAACACAGTTACAGCTAGGACTGCTGAATACCATCATCTGTCTGTACATACACTCAAAAATCCATCCATCCATTCATGAATTTTGTGTAAACTGAGAAAAAGAAATCCTAACTTTATATAGTAAGTGTAAGGTTTGCGTGTATGTTATTGATCAGTGAGCCTTCAACAATATAACAGCAATGTTAGATAGGCCTACACAATAAATAACTCATGCATGTTCACCAAGTCAGGGTGTTTATAGTGTGGACCCGATAGCAAACACAAACAAAGAAACAAAACTGAAATTCAATTTACAGTTACGCATTACATCATCGTTACCTCACGATAAAAGAAGAAAAATTAGGCCAGACACTGTCAATTAAAAATATTCTTAGCAGCCTATTATGAGTATTGAAGCCTGCGTATCAGTGATGTATATTTGGCTTAAGTAATGACTATAGCATCACGTCCTTTGTAGGAACGGGCAATTCTATCGATGGCATCTTTTGCCACAAAAGCATGCATATTGTGGCAGGTATGCATCGTGAGAGAAAACGACACTAAAGCTCAGGGCACCATCAATTGCCTGCACCAGTTCCCGTAAGCATATTATGAATGACTGACGACTCGTAATTAAAACAGTCTATGTTTTGCGGACGTATCTATGAAATCCACAGCATCACCTAATCAAAACGACTGTCATTCATAAATAAGCTAATAAAAGGAAACACATTGAGAGGGCAGATTGATGTGATGATGCAAACGTATCGACGGCGTTTTCTACTCAGTGACGGATCTGATATCATGCATTTCATCGCCAAATGCAGCCCAAGACATCTTCATGCCTCCCCAGCTGCGCACACATCTGTGAAGAATGGTGGATTTTGGAAGATGGGCTATATGACAAGGTCAGTATCACCGACAAAGCTATGCAGTTCAAACAAATGTTTGATTGTCTCCTACCTCTCCAGCGTGTGTGATGGCACGGCACGGCGATCAGTTCCTATGCTTCCTTTATTGTGTCTCGCGGCACTCGGTTATCTACCATTCAAATCGCAGCACGCGAGCTGACCTCTTTGTGTATGTGTGTGTGTGGATGTGTGTGTTGCTGATGCTGCGAGTGCTCGCCTCCTCCTCGCGACAGTTCCGTATGCATTCAGTGCGCGCGGAGGCGCTGCTTCTCACCCAGCTGCACGTGAAACACGAGGGTGTGGCAGAGGCCGTTCACAGAATAAAAACAGAGCCTTCTGCTCTAACATTTCTGTTTCTAAATATACGCCCTTTTAATTTAATGAATGCTGCACAAGTCTCTAAATGCAGACCACAGTCTGAAATAATTACAGAGGTTGAATAATAAAAACTCCATAAACTGTTTCGGAATTACAGTAAAAATAGATTTTCTATTATTTCATATTTTCTATTAGGGGCTTACAGGGATTATTATGTTCTGAATTCTCTTAAACAGCAAATATGTGACCCTGGACCACAAAACCAGTCACAAGGGTCCTTTTTTTTTAACTGAATAAATGGATTGCTGAATAAATAAGCTTTACATTGATGCATGGTTTGGTAGGATAGGACAATATTTGGCTGAGATACAACTATTTGAAAATCTGGAATCTGATGGTGCAAAAAATAAATAAATAAATCTAAATACTGAGAAAGTCGCCTTTAAAGCTGTCCAAATGAAGTTTTAGCGATGCATATTATTAATGAAAAATTAAGTTTTATATTTTACGGTATAAAATGTACAAAATATCTTTATGGAACATGATCTTTACTTAATATCCTACTGATTTTTGTCACAAAAGAAAAATCAATCATTTTGACCCTTACGATGTATTTTTGGCTATTGAGACAAATATAGCCTACCCGTGTTACTTGTGACTGGTTTTGTGGTCCAGGGTCACATATTTGTAACCACTTTTATCTGTCTTTTCACTCAGTCTCCACTAGATGGCGCAGGTTCAATGATGGGAATCATATGGGAATGAGCAGGACTGGTCTTTCCTTCTCCTTGGCGCCATTTTCAAACAGCGTTACCGCCACCGGAAGACCGCTCACCGTGGGGAGGGGCGGAAATCTGCAGACACTGATGCTTAGCTAACCTCAAAACAGTTTCACACTATGAAAGCACCGCGGAAAGCACCCAAACAACGAACAACAAGCAGACTTTGAGGGTTAAGTGTTGTATCGGCTGTATTCCCCCTGAGGAGAGACGCTGCTAATGTTAATTTTATGAATACGTAGCTGCAGAATGAAGACTGAAGCTAATGCAGCAAACTGCCCTCCGAAGACAGACTGACAGTTTACGTAAACAACAACAAGCGTCAGAATAAGTATGTTTGTGAAAACGGTTTACGTGTGTATTATTAATGGGCTTTTGTAGCTTTATGGTCACGTTTTAAAAGTGAGCTGCCTAACTTAACCTACCTAGACAGTTCGCATTTCGTCCAAAAGTGCTGTCTAGGGGTTTGTTTCCCAAAAGCATCTGTGATTGCAAGTTCTATTGAACTCTGTTGGTAACGACGGAACTTGCGACCATAGTTGCTTCTGAAAAACGCACCCCAGTTTGGCAGCTCACTAGATTTTGGAACACAACCGACGACCTTAACGTCTGTTTATTAAAGGTTTAAAGTATTAAATAAACATACAAAACCAACTCGTGCTCTGTGTGTATCATTGTGTTTATGTAGAGTTGAATGAGTATGACGACCAGCGCCGAGCGGAAGTTCATCAATCTGCGGAAGCGTTTGGATCAGCTGGGCTACAGACAGCCACTGGCCATCGAGAGCCTGCCACTGGTCGAGAAACTCTTCAGGTCAATATGCTGAACTATACACCAGTAAAGATTTTTGTCATCTGGTCAGTAGTTTAAATACTCCTGCCCTGCCTTTCCTGCGGCACAGGAAATTATTAACTTTTTCTCTGCTTAAAAAATTATATATATATATATATATATATATATATATATATATATATATATATATATATATATATATATATATATATTTTTGTGTGTGTGGCAAAAATAATATTTTCAATTTGGAAACATAAATGAATATGTTTATGAAAAACGATGCAATATGGTTGCTTGTTTTTAATTTAACTGATGCTTCTAAGTCATTTGTAAATAACAATTCTGAGTACATCACACAAAACCAAATATTTACATATTTTGGTGGCATAAAAACACAAATAGATGATCATTAGATTGTGACAATTGCAGCACTGGCCTAATGGAGCAAGTAAAAATTCTGCCAAGAACATATATGTTCATCATAACAGTTCCAAAATGCCTGAACATATGGGTTAATTTTATCTAGTTTCTGGAAATAGTCTTCATGAAAATTAAACATGACATACATTTTATAAATGTATATAATATGTGAAACATGATTTGACAGGAGTATAAACATTCTGTTTTCATTTATATCTTAGTGACCTGGTCCACACCACAGAGAGTCTCAGGAATGCCAAGCTTGCTACAGGAAAGACGGAAAAAGAAAGTCGAAATGTTGATGCTGTTCTGGAGCCATATAAAGCTGAAAATGCCCGGCTAATCAGAGAAAACAATGAACTGCACCTTGGGCTGTTGAAACTGAGAGAGGAGAAGGATCGGATCAGCAGGGGTATGGATTGAGTGTAATGCCTCAAATCCTGTTGCAAACAAATTTAATCTGAAAGGAATGGTTATAAAAAGCATTTTTCCTTCAACAGAGTTGAAAGCATACATCCGGAAACTGGACCATGAAACTTCAGATCTGAAATTCCTCAATAATCAGTATGTGCACAAAGTCCGGTCTCTTGAGCAGGACAGCCAAGCTAAGGCCGAGCGTATCCTACAGCTCCAGGAGAAGAACATGCAAGCTGTTGTTCAGACACCAGGTTGGTACATTTTATTTAATATTGCAGCTATGATATTCATCTGTGTTTGTTTAAGTTACGGTTAGAGCAATTTATAGTCAATGACTAATTTAATTAGGAGGGAAGAAACGATCAATCCCATTTAGACGTCAGCGGATGCAGATAGATGAACTCCTCCCTCCGTCCAGTGGCCCCATCCCTTCATCTGTGGCGCAACCACATGATCCTTACATCGCTGACCTTCTTCAGGTGGCTGATGACAGGTGTGGGGAAGGAAACAAAACAGAATCATGAGAAATTAATTGTTTTGTTATTAATGCATTTGAAGGCTAGACATGTAAGAAAAGAAAAAAGGCCATATTTAAACATTTAATTAATTTGCATTAGTTACTGCATTAATTTTGGTAGCACCGATTCTAATATTTATAAATGCTATAAATATTTAAAAAAGTTTTAAATAATTTTTTATATAATTCTTTTTTTTTTTTTTTTTTTTTTGTGACATTTTAATATTTAATCTGTTGCACAAGTTAACAAATTCAGCCCGGTTGTAACATATAGTAAAGTAAACATGAAGTTACCATTTTAAAGTTAATTTAAAGCCTTTAATAATTGTGTTATTATAAAGTGTTTATAAATATAAATGCAATTATTTAAATAACTTTTACAGCTTTTATAATAATAAAAAAGTTATGACTCTTTGTGATAGGATTCAGGAGCTTCAAAAGGAAGTGGCACAGCTGAAGCTTGACCTGGAAAGAGCACAGGCAGGAATCAAACATCTAAACACTCAGGTAAGCATGCACACACTTAAAACTTATCTAATTTAATTATATATATATAAAATAATCAATCAATATATATATTGATTCTGAGGTGCCATTTTAATATTTCGGGAAACAAATTGTTTTACATGAGGTGCTACCTCATTGTCTGATGAGAATGAGAGCGTGATTATAGTTGTTAAAGTGGAACTGAGAGTCCTTAAACTTGTTTAATACTTTTTTTGCAACATCCTTCAGGAGACCACATGTATGGGTATTCAGAACTGTTAAAGTTATTTCTAAAATAATATTGTCTCAGTTATTTATTATATTTTAACAGTGGTACTGCTTTTATTCATATCATGCACCCTTAGAAGTTTTTGTCATGCTGTGTGTACAGGTGGAAGAGCGAGATAAAGAGATTGAGCGTCTGAATCGAGCTCTGGATGGTGGTCGACCAAATGATGTCATCTCTCTGGAGGCTCAAAACATCAGTAATGAAAAACTTATTGCTCATCTGAACCTTCAGGTAAATGGATATTCCTCTAATAATTACATTTACTTCATCTTGTCTGGGAGATTATCTGACTGAGACCACCGAACCAAGCATATATCTTCAAGATTAAGAGTTCACTGATGTCCATCACCTCTTTCTGTTTGTTTTATAGGTACTTTATAGGTGTTTATCTCCAGCTAGATGCTAACCCTGTAATAACCCTATAATAACAAATAATGTTCTCTCTCAGATAGAGTATCTGCAGGAGACCAACAGATCCGTGGAACAGAGAATTGATGGACTGCAGCAGAGGAAGAAGACCGTGTCCAGTGAGGTGGCTGATCTGAGCGCTCGAAATCAAGAGCTGTGTCAGGAGCTCACTGAGATAGACCAGCTTGCCCAGCAGCTAGAGAAAGACAAAGAGATGGTTCTAGAGACTGCCGACATGGAGCTGCACGAGGCCAAGGTGAACTCAGTGGGGTCTATGCTTGTGATCAACCTTTTTTCTTTTTGGCGTTTTGCCGTTATTTAGATAGGGCAGTGTTATGAAAGGAAGGAAATTGGGAGAGAGAGGGGGTGGGATTGGGAAAGGTCCACAAACTGGGATTCGAAATCAGGACGCCTGTAGCGCAACAGCACTGTATGTCGGCTCACTGCCCACAAGGCTATCTGCACCGACTGATCAACTTTCAAATAATAAAATAAGCCTCAGTTCTTCTCTGAATGTGTAAAGTTTTGCGAATTCTGTTTATATAAAATTAATAATACTGGATTAACGTTGCTGTAAATAAGTGATTTTAAGCAAGTTTTTTTTTTATTAATTTGCCTTTCTTTTTATTTAATTATATTTTATTGCTATTTCATTATTTTTTTAAGAGCCTAGGGCAGTCAGAGACAAGTGCATTTCAGTAATATTAGATGACATTTTATACGCAGAGAATCTTTAATTCTTTTTAAAATTTTGACTTAGAGAGGCCATATGATGCTGCTAAAAAGAACTTTATTTTGTGTATTTGGTGTATGCAATGTGTTCATGCAGTTTAAGGTTCAAAAAACACATTATTTTCCATATAATGTACATTATTGTTTCTCCTCTATGCCCAGCCCTTCTGAAATGTGTTGATTTTTACAAAGCTCATCGTTCTGAAAAACGCGAGGTGTACGCTGATGTTCCAACTATCCAAATCCCTCAAACATGCTAAATAAATCAAACGGACTTTAAAGAAATGTTACGCCCCTCAACATACTATGCCATCACTACATGAGACAAAACCAGTAAAACCCAATCAGTGGGGACATAATTACTGATTATAATGACCTATACTGTGTTTTTACACGCTGCGTATCGCGCCGCGTAAACATAAAACCATATCTGCATTTGTGATCTGAGAAACAACAAACAACAAGCCTACTCTAATGCTCAAAACTCGCATTTGAATCATCACTGGCAAATTATTATTTAAATATAAAAAAAACATACCTACAGGCTGTGAATCAGAAGCGCCAGACTGTCCTTGCAAAGTTGGAACTGCCCAACTTTATAGAAACAGCCTTTGTGCCACAGACGCATTGTATGCTGCTGGTTCAGGAAACAGTCCTCATCCTCCATAAAATGCGCAGCACACATCTGAATATTTGGGTTGAACTGTTCTGGAACAGTGTACAAATACAACTTAATCACTGATTTCTAGTTGTGTCCTCTTTTGGAAGGCCAAATAAAGTAGATTCGCTTTCACAACGAAACACACAGCGACTCCACAACATGACAGCTGCAGCAACAGCGAGAATAAAAGTTACGCCTTCTTACTTTGCGTGAACATTTGGGGGCGGCGTTATGCAAATCTTCCCACATAGTGACGTAGACATATGGGGGTGTGTATAAACGAGGCATTTTAGGGGGGTGTGGTTGACTTAACTTTTATAAAGAATATCTCTTTGGATTTGAGACTTTAGTCTTTGCAACTTTACAGATCAGATAAAGGAAAATTTTAAATTGCATCATATGACCCCTTTAAATTACATTTTTAAATAAACAAATGTAATTTTAATACTCATATGTTTTAATATTTATTGCTAATTAATACTTAGTAAACGAAGGATTATAATGTTAATTTTTGGTCTCAATGTGTCAAAGCATGGATTTTAATATTTTAAATACTTAAATATTTAGCTTTATGCAGTGATACTTACACTAGCCCTGTGTCTATCTCTAGAAAGAGATTCAACATCAACAGCAGGAGCTAGAGAACCTGGAGGAGGTCATCGCTACATTAAGACGGGTATGTGCATGGGTCCACACTGCAGCATGTGAAATGAGCTGTTAAATTACCATCTGGCTCAGAACAGCACATTTATTCTGTCTGGCCTGACATGACATGGAATGGTTAAGTATAGCTTCTGGATATAAAGCTTATATGTTTTTGTTTACCATCTTTGGGTAAATACTTTACAACATCTATTAAAAGATTCCTGACTATAAGGAAGTACTTCTTTATATAGCTGTTCCTAGATATCTCACATTTTATTACTGGCCTTTAGAGTCTTTGAATACTGGTAATTAGGGATTTTGGAGGTGAATAATCTTAACACACAAATTAAAATGTCTCCATGTTTATCTGAAAATTAAGTTATAAGTTAAAGTTATGCATTGTAAATAACATTTGTAAATTTTTTCAGAAACCAGGCATTTCTTTTGAATCCAAATGCAATAATACAAAGAAAAAACTCAAAGACAATACATCATGAACTCTATTTATTAATTAAATTAAAAAAAAGAAAAACCAATTAAAAATCATAATGAACTATTAAATAATTTGAAGCATACACCAAAGTCCCTTTCAAGGGAAGTCTGTTCACTGGGCGGCCATATTTGCAACGCCTCCAGGCAGCTTAAACAAGACCAAGTCCTATCTAAATGAATGGGGGAATCCTGAATATTTCAAATCAGCAACAAAATCTAAATTATGATTTTCCCTCTGCAGGATATGGCAGAGGGAGATCACGTGAAAGACCGTCTGAGGGATCAGCTGCTTGATCTTCAAGAACAGAATGACAAGATGGAGGGCCTGATACACTTTCTGGAAGTAGACAAAAAGAGACTTCAGGATAAAGTAGAAGCAATGACTCAGGCTGGTGAGATGTAACGCTGCTCTCTATGTTTTATTTGCAGGTGGAGTGGTGTGTGTGTGGTGTTTGCATATTTAGTTTGTCATTCACCTGATTTTGGTACTGTGCTTGTTTCAGATAAGGAGATGATTCTAGAATTGGAGCGGATGCGTGCGAGGCATGGGATGTGTGGCAAGGAGCAGTCTCCATCCCGTCTGGATGGCTTTGTGAAAAGCTTAGAGGAGGAAAGAAATTACTACAAACAGGAGCTGGAGCGATACCGGCTATGTAGGGGCAGGACAGACAAAAGCCCCACCCCTAGTCCAGGCAGGGGGAGGAGCCCCAGAGGAAGAGGCAGCTGGCACGGGAAGGTTGGAGCTGACATTTACTTCTGTAATTACATAATTATTACATACATATGTAATCATATAGTTTTTCTCACTTTTTCTGAAATGTTAAAGGGATAGTTCACACAAAAATGAAAATTGTCATTGATTACTCACCCTCATGCGGTTCCAAAACCATAAGACCTTCGTTCTTCTTCGTAACAGATTGATGGATAAAGTTGTTTTGTTTGTTTCTTTGCACACAAAAAGAATTCTCGTAGCATCATAAAATTGCTGTTGAACCACTGATGTCACACTGACTATTTTAACGATGTCCTTACAACATGTCTGGGCCTTGGATATGGTAGTACCCATATCCAAGTTTCCCATTTAAAAATAAACCTTTTGTTTAAAATAAATAATGATTTGCTGAGTTTTCAAAATATAAAAGCCAGTGAAAATTGAATAAAAAAAAGAAATATATGAGAAAATATATGTGAAAAAATTTAATATTTTGTAATTATAGTTATTTATCATACATTTTATGCATATTTCCTTATTACCTTTATTTTATACATCATAACTGATTTTGTAACAAGGCTGCATTTTTGTGCACATTTGACTGATTAACTCTTTAATTACCTGCTTAAACAATTATTTTAGAAAGTATTTACCAAATATACAAAAACATCATGATTACATCACACCTCACTGGGAAACAAGTGGCTGTTTTTGTATTTCTAGAGAGATGGTGACGCAGAGCTTTCACGTGCACTGAAGGAGAGGGATGAGCTACAGTCAGTGCTGTTGGGCTTTGAGAAACACATGGAGGACATCCAGACCAGAGTTAAATTACTGACTGCAGAGAGAGACCGTCTCAGCACTCAGTACCAGCAGGTGAGAAGAAATCTGGAAATTAATTTTTTTTTGGGGTGGAATATCCCTTTAAGATAAGACACATCTAGTTGTTTTCCTTTAAAGTTCTGTGTGTGTGTTTTAAATATAGGCTCAGGAGGAGCTGAGATGTGTCCAAAGGGAGCTTAAATCCTCTGAACTCCAGCACAGGATCAGAGATGACGGGGAACAGACTGAAGCTGAACTCCAGAGAGTTACTGCTGAGAGAGACGCACTTAGAGACAGACTCAATGTGTGTGTTTTTGTGCATTTGTGTATGTGTTGCAAAATGAGTTTTTATTTTAGTGGACCATAAATAGCAAAAAAAGTATATGCATGCAGTTTTCTGTGGTTAGAGTTGTGTGTTTGAAATTCCACACAGCACTTCTAAACTGAAGTTCACTTGTAGGTTAAGTGATATAGCTGTGTGTTAAAGGGAGAGTTGCCAAGATAAATCTTCTTTCGGACTTTGCAGGTTGCACAGAGCGCAGCTCTGACAGACAGAGAACAGGAGGAGATCAGGATTCTTGACCTGGAGAACACCATTGAGATGGTACTACACTAACACAGCTTGCACTGTTTATAGTTTCACAAACATTACCAGTGTGTTTTGTCAGGTCTGGATAGTCATGGGCTAATTCCAGATGTCTTGAGGGCACTGCAGGAAGTGGACTGTACTTTTAGAGATGTTAAAAATTAATGTGAGCAACTAAATCCCTTCCAAAAGACACTTTGTGAACTGTACATTTGTAATTTGCAATTTATGATCATTTGATCCTCGGTGAGAAGATTTTCTTACTTATAATGAGACCTGAATTGCTCTCATGCATAAAAACTGTACTGTACTTAGTATACTAATAGCAGAAAACTTTTTTCATTTCCCACCCCCAAGTGGTACACTAAAAACAGTGCCTGAGTTAAAGTAAACTTGGATTAAACCCATTTGCATATTTGACCCAAAACCTATATTAACAACTTAAACTTAACAACCTAAAACCTAAAGATAGGTTTTGATTGTATGTTATGAGGGTAACCTTCTGGGGCCAGTAATGTTTAGATTGATGTAGGATTTATCAAAAGTGCCCTTTGCCTCGTTGTTGGTAGGGCAAAAGAAATGCTCATTTATAAATTTGCCCTATATGTGAGGTTATTTTCAGGTTTTAAAAAATCATAATGTGAAACATTACTGTGTGTGTGTAGCTGGAGAGAGAGAGGGCTGATCTGCGTGCTCAGGTGGCTGTGCTGAAGGAGAGTCATGTTGCTATTGAGAAGGAGCTGAAGGCTCACTCAGTGTTGCTGCTGCAGAATGTAGAAGAGGCTACACAGCAGAGAGCCGAGAGCTGTGCACTCAGGTCTGTGTGTTTGTGTAGCACCACTGTAGACAGACATTTCTGCCTGTCTTGGTTGTGCTTAAATACGTGCCAGCATTTGTACCCAAAATTCTAAATCTGCTTTATATTTCACATTTGTGTGTGTGTGTGTGTGTGTGTGTATGTGTGTGTGTGTGTGTGTGTGTGTGTATGTGTGTGCACATTTAGGCTTCTGCAGGACCAGATGGAGCATTCTCTCTCAGATGTTCAGCACAGATTATCTGTCAAGACCAATGAACTGCAAGCAGCTCACCAACAGATCGACAAACTAGAAGAGAAAATCGGTGCGTGTCAGAACAGTATCTAGTTTTGCACTCTTCGAATTTTCTCAAGTGCACATCTTAACTCTTCTGTCTCTTCCTTCGTGTTTTCTCTCATGCATCTGTCTATCTCTGTATTAGGCTTGTCAGAAGTACCTTTAATTTGGTATCTAGCCAACACATTTATTTCTTTGTTCTCACAGTGTTATCTAACTAATTGAGAAAATTACTTAACTGAAAAATGCTTGAAGGTGATATGCCATTGTTTCAAATTTATTAGTAAATATATTGATAATGTTTCTTAAACACCAAATCAACATATTAAAATGATTTCAGAAATAATATTATAAATTTGATCAAATCAATTTAGCCATGGTGATCTTAAGAGACTTCAAAAATGGGGTGGGGGGGGTTCAATAGCATATTAGTTTTGTGTTAATGAGACACATTTGAAATTTAGGTATCATGACATCCTTTCACTGTACAGTTGTAAATCCTTATGTAGTAGAAAGAAGATTGTGATCACTGTGTTTTTTGTGTAGCTTATCTGAGTAGACACGGTTCATCTCAGAAGGATGAGGTTGCAGCTCTGCAGGGCACAGTAGCCGCTCTAGACCAAGAGAAAGATGTCCTGCAGGATGCTGTGGACCAGAAGACTGAGAGTATGGTGGTGCTACAAGAGGAGATCCACAGGAAGGTACTGCTGATACTTGACACACAGTATGAGGGGATGTCTTATTGTAGCCCTGTTCCCAAAACAGAATGTTTTGTAATATTTGTAGAGAAGATAAACAGCTGCAATCAGTAAATCATGAAAATTGCTGTGGTACTGCTTTATAAAGTTGGTTTTGCTCTACAGGAGAAAACTCTATTGGAAGTCCGGCTTACAGTCACAGAGTTGGAGAACGCTCTGGAGTAAGTAATATGAATGCTCTTAGGATGATGAGACGTTTCTGTCTTTTTGGGGACGAATAGAAGGCCTTGAATGTCATATGTCATGTATTTCAGTCAGCTGAAGGTGGCGTTGAGCAGTCGAGAGAGGGAAATCTCTAGTCTGCGCAGACAGCTGGACCAGTCACAAGAGGAGCTCTCAGCCGTCAGTCGAGACAGAGAGGTCGCACTGAGAGAGAACCGCAGGTTACAGGATGATCTGGCAACCATGACCAGAGAAAACCAGGTGCATACATCCACAACAGACCTCTTCTTTTTTCTTTGTTTTTCTTCTTTCCACCCCTTCCATATGGTAGAGCTGAACCCACTTCTGTTCACATGACCATCTATGACCAGTGAACTTCACATACACACATGCTCACGTTCTTGTGGTCCTTTCTCCAGGCGGTGCACGCAGAGATGCAGGAAGTTCTGAATGAGAGGGATGAACTGAAGCTCAGGGTTCACTCGTATATATCAGAAGTGGCACGGATAGAAAGCATGATGGCTGCCAAGGTGAGAAATGGAGAGGAAAAAACACCAAAAACAAGTAATTTGATTAAAGACACCACTTTTCAGTTAACAGTAAAATTAATAAACCAAGGTTACAGTGGCCACTAATTATTGTTTACAATTATTGATCTCAAATTATTTTTCACAGGAAAATGCAGAGTTAAAATTCAGTGCAGATTAATTTTGTGAACGCTCCAATTTGAAGTCAGAAGTGTGGATTTTATCAGATGCAATTTAAGTTTTTGCACTGACGCTATTTTATGTTGTGTATAGGAACAGGAAAACAAGGACATGCTGGAGCATTTCCGGACCATCCACACCGAGTCGGAGGATAGAGAGCTGAAGCTGCAGCAGGCTGAGGGGCTAAACAACTCTATCAGACTGGAGCTGCTCTCCTCTGACACAGAGCGCAGACACCTCAGAGAGAGAGTCTCACTGCAGGACAGAGAGATACAGGAGGTATGAGTGACTCATGAGGAGCACAGTAAAGGATGTTTTTCATTGCCTCATCACCTCTGTTTTCCTTCAGCACTTGAACGCTTTGCAAGCTTATGAAGCTCAGGTGTCGTCGCTGGCACGAGCAATGTCTCGTTTAGAAGAGGAGGTCCAGGCGACTCGAGCTGAGAAAGCCTCAGTGTTGGCAGATCTGGCCTCTGTCAGAGAACTGTGTGTCAAACTCGACTCCAGCAAAGAGCTCACCGTTCGCCAGCTGAGAGCTAAGAGCATGGAGATGGAGAGAGTAAGACGCACACGTCATCCTACTACGTATTTAGAAAGGGGTTGAAAATGAGCAAATATTCAAGTAACCAACACTAACCTTTGAATGTCAACCTCAGATGACAGGTGAAATGGAGGATGTGCACTCTGAGGTAGAGCTTCTGAAAAAGCAGTTGGCCAGCGAGCGGGTGACAGTACACAATCTAGAGACACTGCTCTCCACCAATCGACAAAAGGAGTTTCAGACGCACCTGAGTGCCAGTGAGAAAGAGTCTGACCTCCAAGTGCTGAAGGACCGCCTGGCTCTTGCTGACAGCAAAACGTAAGTGGAAAAACAGTGGGCAAAAGGGCCATTTATAACACTTTTGTGACTGTTACACTACCTTTCAAAAATCTGTAAGTTGCAGGGTTTGTACGGGTGCTTGAAATCCTTGAAAATGCTTATATTTTAACGTAATGTTTTCAAGGTTTGAAAAGTGCTTGGATTTTGAATAAAGTGCTTGAAATTGCAATTGCATTGGTTTTATAATAATTTGCTTCATTACTGAATAACGTTAGATTACTTTTTAGACAAAATGCCTTTTGCTTGAAAAATTAAAACCGCTCCCCTGGAGGCTCGGCTCGACATGTGTGGCTATAGTGTAATCCGCCGGTCTTTTTGAAGCATGCTCTGATGTAGCAGAGCAGGAGATTAAAACATGTCGGGAGGTTGCTGCTTCAGTCAGCGTTTACAGAGTTCAGTAAACGTAATTTACCACAGTTTTACCACAGTGCTCGAAAAGCTTGAAAATGCACCTTGAAAGTGCTGGAATTTTAATTTGGAAAAGGTGTAAGAACCCTGTTAATGTTTGTTTTTGAAGTGTTTTTGAAACTATTTGATGCTATCCGAAACTACATTTATTTGATTAAAAATACAATAAAAGCTTTGACAAATAGTATTAAAACTGTCAAATAAAAAGTTGTCATATTTTATGTATGTTTATGTTTTATGTATTTTATGTTTTTATGTAATTTATTCAAAGTTGAATTTCCAGCTGCCAATGCACGTTTTCACTGACACGTGATCAAAAATTAAAAGCAATTTTAAATGCAACACTGTCCTGTTGTTTTAGAGTAGATTATATATATATATATATTTATATATATATATATATATATATATATATATTATATGCATTATATATGCAATATAGTTTTTAGTAAGAAAATACTCATGTTAAAATACAAAACGGGAAAATTGGCTTTGTGTAATGGTTAATCAAACAAACATT
Source organism: Cyprinus carpio (assembly GCF_018340385.1). NCBI lineage: Eukaryota > Metazoa > Chordata > Actinopteri > Cypriniformes > Cyprinidae > Cyprinus > Cyprinus carpio. The sequence goes on from NC_056616.1 coordinate 15,087,696, forward strand.
TTATGGATTAACTGTCACAATGATTGGTAGTGTAAGCCCTGCTGACATAGACTGTATTGTAGAAAGTGTGGGATGAGGACAGATATGCACTAAAGAGCACTGAGAGAAAGGAAGGAGGGATCATTGGGTAATGGATGGAGGAAAACAAGCCTCACCCAGTCATTTAGAGCGAAGCAAACTACATATTTGTTTTTAACAAAGTTCTAAAACATATTTCTCTTTCTCTCTGTCATATATATATATATATATATATATATATATATATATGTGTGTATATGTATGTATATATATATAAGTAAAATGTATTACTGTTTCCTAGGAGTCTTGTTACACAGGGAACTGTGTGAAGCATTTGTCATTGGCAAACACAGAGGACTGTGTCCTCTTTAAGAGTGCATAAAGTGTCCATTCAATGTTACTTTCCTCCAACAACAAGCAGTTTCTAAATAGTGCTGGCTAGTGTAAGTGTGCAGTTGCCATGGCGATCACTGATGGTGGCGTGTGGAACAAACAGACATCAATCAAACGAGGATGTCTTAATCCACTCCATCACAGTTTAAAAGCAATACGAACTGGTTATAAATATATTTTTGCCCTTTTATTCTAAGATCTCAAAATGTGTTTATTCGTAGGGCTGGTCATGCAAGAGAGGTATCTCAGCTGCGTGGAAAACTGTCTCAGCTACAGACAGAAATGGACGTCCTCATGAGGCAGCTAACCACTGAGCGCTTTGAAAGGTTAGACCTTTTCTTTATTACAAAACCTAGTGAGCTGCCTAGCCATCATTGAATGTATTGTAAGTGACTCATTTGAAATATTCTACATCTACATTAACTATATAACCAAACAAAAAGTGTTTGAGATTAGCATGTTGCTAAATTAAGGGTACAATACTCAATTAAGAATATAAATGAATGAGGCAAATATTAGGTAAAAGTAACTATGTTAGTATGTTAACTTGAAAAATCTTGAATTTTCTCTTGAGTATGTGGTTGCTGTGATCTTGGTATGTTGTTTTGTCAGATGTTTGTTGATGTGTGGCTGTGTTTTTCTGTGGTAGGGAGAGAGCTGTGCAGGAAATGCGCAGACAGGGCTTATCTTTCTCTTCGCTGCGGAGCTCTTCCCCTCTCAGCACCTCTCTCAGTCCCCGGCCTGCTTCTCCTGAGCACTCCATCCTCCACACACAAGAGCACTCCGTAGACAAAATACCAGAAAAGTGAGTATTGCATAGATCCTGCATGTGTAATATCATATATCTGCAGCAGAGATCAGTTCTTGTGTGATATTTATGGAAGGCTGTTTCACCCCTGAATAAAAAATTTAAAAAAGCTAATTACGAGTTTTTCTCTCACTATTTATCTCACTTGCAAATGTGAGTTTACATCTTGCAATTCAGACTATTTATTTCCTAGAATTGTGAGAAAGGAACTTGTAATTGCAAGTTCGTAGGAATGTTTTTTTTCTTTCTCTGAGTTCCATGATATTAAACTCAAATTTGCAAGTTATAAAGAATAGCAGGATATAAACTTGCAATTGCGAGAAATAAAAGATGACTTTTTTTCTTGCAGTTGCAATGTTAATCTCGAAATTATGACTTTTCTTACAATTGCGAGTTTAAATCTAGCAGTTAGATTTTTTTTTTCTCACAATTGCGAGTTTGTCACAATTCTGACTTCATTTCTCAGAATTGTTTATATCTTTTATCTTTATATTGTTTATATCTTAAAGTTTACATCTTGCAATTATGACTATAGCTCACAACTGTGAGTTTATCTCACAATTCTGGGGAAAAAAAATCAGAATTATGAGTTTGTTTCATGCAATTCTGAGAAAAAAAAAAATTACATTTTTATATTTTTTATTCAGTGGCTGAAATGGGCTTCCATAGATATTCATAACCATGCATATATGATTTAAATTTGCTTTATATTTTTTAGAAGTGTGAGCTTTAAGGAGCAGTGAAGGAAATGATTCAGCCTGTCCCATTTTCACTGACAAAAGACACAAATGTTATGTGGAAGATTCTTTTGTTTAGTCAGTTCTGAGGACACATCGTGTTGGGCCAGAAATGTCTCTTGAGATCAGGTCCAGAAGATATTTTCTTGGGCTTCTAAAAGAGAAGTACTTGTATATCTATAAGGTCAAAGGGAAAATTATGCCACCAAAGCCAATATGTAGAGCAGTGTCTTTGTTAATTTATACACTTTGTAATAACTTGAAAGAATTGTTTTGCAGTAGTTGTATTGTCATTATTGTTTTTAATAGTTTAAGATTTGTGAATGGAAAATGAGGCAGCTTGTAGCGTTTGATGTCTTTAAATGGCAGACCTTTAATAAAAAGTTACACTTGAGAGAAACTGATCTAAAACATGTCTGAAATGAAAAGTGAAATGAACTGGCAATGCAAGTGAACAAAGAGGTCTTCAGAAGTTGATATGGCCATGTTACTCAGGCATGTGTTAATGTCACACTGTCACTCCAACCTGTGTTTTATATGTGTATGTATGTATAATATAACTTATGTTGACTGATTAACTTATGAATAAACATGAATAGTTTTTAATATAATCTGTTTCAGGTTTAGTATTTACCCTTGGCACTGTGTACTGTTAGTAATATTCATGTAAAAATTCATCCATCTGGATCAATATCACCATAGAGTTGCCTTTCAACCCTCACAATACTCGCAAATTTTGGTCTTAATTTCCCATTCGCTTTAAGTCATGTCATAAATAGTAGACACTCAAGTACTATAGAAACATATGGCTGAGCTCCCAAGCATTTTTTTTTTTTTTTAAGATAATTATTGACCATTACTTGAAGCATAAACCATAAGATATGTCCACCCTGTCATGAACATATTACTGTTAAATACATTTTCATTGTAATATTAAGATGCAAATTATATTTTCAGAAAGGTATGATGTCCCTGTCCTAAACAGCGTTCTTTGTTCGCTTTCAAATTATAAATACATAAAAGATTTTGTAAACCATGTGAAAGTCATATAATTTGCACATGTATTTTTTCTTATTTGGAGAAAACTGTGACATTTGGATGCAGTTTTTTGTTTGCATGTTATTGCCCCCACACCTAGCTATTGAACATTATTAAAAATTATTAAAAAAAAAATTAAATATCAAGATTAATCAACAATATCAACAAAAGAATAATACTACCACCACCCCATCATTATTACCAACAAGCCGCAGACAGTGTGGACATTTTGAGCTTCAGTTAGCATATTAGCTTACAACAAACTGTGACTAGCTAAATAGTTAGTCTGGTTGTTAAAGAGAATTTGGTTTATTTAAACTATCTATATTTTGAAAACACTGGATTCTAGTAATCACTTCTGGTATATTTTATGCCGACAGGGTGGACATGTTAAGCTTTGGCAAAGCAAGTAAGCAAACTCTTACGAAGAAAATTTGTCAATTGAAAAACAAATTACTCACCTCAGCCGTTGAAATTCCCGCCACTGAAGAGACAAGAAATCTTGTCCTGATGTCACTAAAGGACATGGCCTTTTCTTAAAGGGGCGGATTCCCCGATATGACAGGGTGGACAACCATTCAAGGGACATGAACAAACTTTTTTTTATTATTATTATTAAATTAAAAAAAATTAAAAATTATCACCAAATGATCAATACACTCAAATTGAGTAATCTCTTATTTAACAGAATATTAATAGGAGAACAACATTTTTACATTTTATTTGACTATATTCTACTTCATTCAAATGTAATGAGCAGTGAATGGGACATAGCAAAATAACATGCATCCTCAACACAAAACTAAAGAAATCTAGAAAATGTATCTAAAGAGATAAGTAATGCTTTTATTATAAATATAAAAACTTAGCCTAATATAACACCCTTTGATAGTCATTTATCATGGCAACTGAGTTATGTACAGGACACCAAAAGGCACCCTACAGTGATATTGACCCATGAATGAGGGGGTTTACTAAGGGGTACTATTGTCAAATGACTTTATTTTATTGTTAGCTATCCAAAAAATAAATAAATAAATAAATCTCAGCCATAAATTGACCAACCAGTAAAAATATATAAAAGTATATGATTAAGACTTGAGTTCTCAGCTGTTGACTTGTAAGCAGCTACTCACAACACCCTAATGAGCTGTTCACTAATGAACTGTTTACACCGAAAATATAGACGCAGCACAATGGAATGGAAAAATGCATTCTGTGTGAATGGCCCCTAACAACTGCTTGGCAAGGCATTAGAAACCACTCAGAACACTTAAGAACCCAACGAGCAACATCCTCTCAGCAAACACAGATCATTCCCCTCACTTCACGTCAGTATACGGTTCCAGGAGAAGCAAATAATAACATTCTCGTAATGGTCTCTGTTGGTTATTTTTCTAACAAAACTTAACATTCCCAGAGCGTTATGAGAACCAAAAACTATTAGCTGGGCTGATAACCAAACATAACCTCTGATAGAAATATTCTTACACACAGTGATTTTTTTTTATACTTTATGGATGTAGTTATCGTTGTGGATCTTGGTGTGAACAGCCCTTGAATGTATTTCCTGGTATCGGTGTGTATTATGCAGACTGACCTTTTGAGTGTCATCTGAGCTTTCACATCCTCCCACTTTTTTTCTCTTTTTGCGGGTAGAATTTAAATCACCATTTGCTTGTTACTGGCTTAGTTCTTTAATATAAATATTATGCTTAGCCCAAGAAAAAAACATTATCTGAAGAAATCCAGCTTGTGGGTTTCAAGGATTTTTTATTTCCTCATTGTACAGTACTTCTGCTTTTGGATGTTAAACTGCATTCCTCACAATCTCTTAAGGGATTCAACTCAGAGTCTCATCTTTTTCAGAGGAAGTGGCAGATGGGAAGGGTTCAAGTTTGTGGTCAGAGATATTTGTTTTGTTCGTATGAAACTCAACACGCTCGCAACACAATTCATTAGATACAGATAGCCACAGCCTCAAATGCTATTTAGAGACATTTTCTCTCTATAGGTTTCACATTTGATTTTGTAAAAGGATTAATCAGCAACATCATAAGGGCGACAGCAGAGGTAACGATCATCCAAATAACCAAAAAGAAAACACTGAAATCTATAATACTGCAATGACAAGTGAAAAAATGGTGGAAGCTTGTGCTTACTAATATAAAACTCTCACGATAGTCTTGCGCACAGCACAATGTTCTTCATTTCATGCCTGTTAATATGAACACCCTACTGCATCTCATGAATAAAAATAGCTGATCGAGTATTTAAATAGTGGTCTGAACTTAAATAGCTCTCAAATACACTGTACTGAGGCTCATATTCAAATATATTTTCAATTCTGTACAGGTTAAAATAACTACGTTAAAAAAGTATTAAAATATTAACATATCGAAAGATTATAGACAGTCTTAGAAAGCTGGTTTAAACCAACGCCTTTGTTAATGCCTACAGTATTCAGTGGTTGTGTTGGGTAAAGAATAACCGAACAGAGAGAAATCCAAAATATACTTGGGCAGGAGCTCTTTGAGGAACTTCTGTGGGACAGTGCATAAGTAATAATGCAGCGTTTCTTTGGTGACGGGTTTGTACCATGTTTGGCGTTCAGGGAAACGTACATGTTGGGGCGCTCCGACACGTTCCAGCACGTAAGCGGCGTCACTCTCCAGCCTCTCGTACGAGCCTATGAAGTCATATTCTACGGCGCAGGGTTGGCACAGGTTGTAGATGGGCATCCAGTGTTCGTTCATTCGCTCCGGGTCTTCGTCAATCAAATAACGCACAAACTCCGTAAACGTCACGTCATTGCCTGCTATTTTTTTATCCTTTGCGTAGCCTTTTCTATATCGGCGTATGATCTCCGCACCGTATTTTCGCTGATACGCCGCAATTTCACCAAACTTGTTACGATAGGCTGAAAGCAAGCGTGCCATCGGCTCTCGCACGAACATGAATTTAAAATAATGCCGTAGTCGATTTCGAATCTCTTCGGGGGGAAGGTCAGAAAGAAAGACCAAATCAGCACGATGGTCCATCTTCACTTTGACATCCACGTTAGCCAGAGCGCCACTCATCACCTTCAGCACTCGTTTCCAGTTGGAACAGGCCACTTTGGGGACGTAGCAGTAGAGGAAGCGATGCTCGTCGTTCACTAGTATGTGCTGGAGGAGAGTCTTCCTCTGCAGCGGACTGAGAGACCACACGCTGTGGGGCATGTTCTTCTGACCACACATCGATCTTATGGTGCGATTGCGGATCTCTTGTACAATCTGGGGGGAAAGAGGCATATATGATTTTAGAACGATATACAGTCAAACCAAAATTTATTCCGACACCTTCAACATTTCTCACGTTATCACAGTTTATTCACTATAGTTTAGAAAATGGGAATAAAATATGACAAGAACTCAGAGTTAAACTGTGTCAGAACAAATTCAGCTTGATAATGTCAGATAACTTTGATAGAAAGGTACGTAATGAATGAGGTTGAATAGCTATCAGCAGTCAGTTGTTAAAGTCAAGTACACAATTAGATAATACCAATCTAGGACAACCAATTGCCAAGCTATGTTTAATTTTGTGTAGCCTGTGGTGTAAAAAGTTCGCATTATTTAGCAATTAAAGAGGGAAAAAATCTGTCCACTGAAGTGGTGGGTGGACAGGACACTGTTGCATATCTGACCCCTGCATGGGCAAAACTGACCAATCAGAATCAAATATTTTAGAGAAACCTGTCAAAATGGAAATGTGGTGTGTTCCAACATAGTGTACCAAAATATTCTTAAAGTGACTTTACTAAAAAGGTCTCAACTCCACTCATTCAGTCTGCTCTAAATATACTTTTGTACACTACCAATAAAAAAATATTTACATATAAAAATAGCAAACTATGTTTAGCTAGGACAATTTCCATAAACATCTCTCCATCGACCCAAAAGCAGATGAAACATTAAAATGTTTTCCTTAACAACACAACAGAACATTTACTCTGGACATTCCTCTGGATGGCCGAACCTCATGTGAACTGCACTTAAAACTAAATCATCAATCATTTTCAGGAAGAAAACATTCAGATGTTGCAAAATATAACACATACGCTAAAGACTTTTCCATCAGCATAAGAGCGTGTCCACTTCACATAGAGTTGTCATTTTGCAAAAAATAAAATAAAATAAAAATATTATTATTATACCTACTGAATACCACATGTGTAATAACTTAACAATAACGCCTGATTACTGTAAGCAACACCAAAATCCAAAGGTTTAGATTTCATGTCAGCGTTTGAGAGAGATCAGAAAAGGTAGCCGAACTGTCACGTGATTGTACTCTTCTGTCAAGAGCACTGCAGGGATCTCAACTTGAACGAATTGGCCCCAAGTTTCATATTTCACATCTTGGCTTGAAGGTAAGCAGCTGTTTAATATTTTCTGGAATGAAATATGGAGTTTCTCTGCTCCATCAAAGATGCTTTCCACATACCAACTTTTAACTAAATCCATAGATCCTCCAGTGGAGTAATAATAGGACAGTATAGGATTAATCAGATATAAATAGGAATAATCGGATTTTACGTTTTAAAATTACTTCTTTTACTCTACTGTCCAGAAGTTCAATACACAGATGGTACAGAAAGTGCAATAGCAGAGGAAAAGATGTTGAGAGGTTTTGACAAACCGAATGACTTGAGAGGATTACACATTGACTAGAGTGTATTTTTTATTTCCCATAAATTGTTCTCTCTTTTCTGCCCAGGTAACATATTCAGAGTTGTGCACTAGCTGGGCAAACAACACTTGAGACACTTTAGGAGCCACTCTTTTGGATTTCAGTCTGCAAAACTTAAGTTTTCTGATCAACTTGCTCCTTTGACGTTTTAAAAGGGTATTTATCGTTTCGTATAAAACCTACCAAACTTATTTTTATTAAACGCCTCGCTTTAAACTTGAGTTTGTGCATTATTTGTGTAAAATAATCACTTTTTTAGATTTACAGTTATACAAGGCAACGCCATTTAAACATTAATTCGTGTGGCTAAATTGTCCAAGCAATAATCGGGGACACTGTATTGAACGGAATGCTGTCTAGGTAGGATGCTCACTAGGTTTTGAGACGCAGCCCGAGTTCTCAGGAAAATTAATTGCTGTTCAGACTCGCGAAACTCTGAGAAAGTCTGATGACTTCATGCAGACATATCAAAATATTTATAAGTTTCTCAAAAAACGTCACAGTTTATTGACAATCTAGCGAGCCTGTGTCTCTATTCGGCGACCTTACCTGAGACTCCACGTCCACAGCCGCGTCGCTGTTCCTCGGTCGGTATTCCACTTTCTTCCCGCTGGCGCGAGGCGGCGGAGTCTGCACGCTGTTCAGCATTCCCTTTTCTATCATGAGCAACAGGCCTCCGGATGCCACGATCACGGCGAACGTCAGCACCGAGGGAACGACGGCGGAGTGTCGGCGAACGGTGGTCGCGCTCACTGGCGCTCTGAAGTGGACCAGGGGTCCGCTCGCTCGTTTAATCCCGTACTCCTTCTTTCGAGGCGGCATAGTGAATCACATGCGTACAAGAGTCCGTCCGGTTATTGAGACTCAGTGACTCAGAATACCGACAGATCAGAACACGTCCATCGCTTCAGTGAAGCAGCTAACCAACTTCTGATTTCAGTGCTGCTCTCTGTGAAAAGAAGGGGGGAAAAAGCTTTTTGAGAGAGCATGATGGGAAATGAAGTATTGAGCAATGGGGGCGGAGAGACAGATTTCGGGTGAAACTTTAACGTTAGTCATACCCTGTTCGTTATCGATTCAGGACACTAGTCAAGCCGCTTTAAAATTACACAGATACATTAATCGAGGTGCTAACTAGTTCCAGCATCTCCATTGTGAGAGATACTGAAAATGTTTGAGTTTTTAATTAAAACGTAATTAACGTAACGTTTTCAAGGACCGCTCACAATAACGTCAACAATAAGCATACAGTTTTAAAAAATAGTTCTCGTTCACACCAAGAATGATTTTCTGCTTATTAAACTCGCGCTGAGGTTGTCTCCTGCCGCTTTAAATGCTCGAACTTTTTTTTTTTTTTTTTTGTGAACTTGAGTCGAGTTGATTTGCTGACTATGTTTTTGTGATTGAAAGTGATTGCAACTCTGTGTCGTTTTTGTTAGCTGTGGTGTGGACGCTAATAAAGCTACTTATTATAGTTTTTTTTTGTGAACAATTATCTGTTTTAGAATAAATGTATCATCACAATAAATTACAAGAAGAAAAGAAAATTAACTTTCAAAAGTATGCTTTATTTTTTTACATCCAGACTTCAGGCTTTTTTTTAATGTGTTGATACTCATCAGCATTCATGTGCATGAAAAATCAGCCACACGTTTTTAGTGTTGAGGCTTTGTAGAAGTAATGAGAACTTTCAGTCATATGTGACTCACTATACTAATGTGTTATAAAGCAATTTTAATTTTCGAAAAAAAAAAAAAGTCATAAAATCAGTTACAACAGAAACTCAAGCTGCACGGTACAAACAGGGTTCCAGTGTTAGTTATGACACAACATTACAAGCAAAACTGCACTGTAATATATATGTACAATATAAGCACTCATTCTCTCTCACAAACAGCACTTTTCTTCTCACTCTGGCACAATCATTCAGCTTCCTGTTTTAGTGGGACTGAGCGATACTGGAGAAGTACTCCAGCATGTCTTGAATGGTGAACTCCATAGTGATTCCAGACCCCGGGTAGCAGCGGTTTATCAGGCCCTCAAAGTGCTTGTATTGCCGAATGAACTCATCTTGCATGGAGTGCCACACGACCTTGTCGACAGAACAAATTTTACATTAACACTCAAAAACATTAGAAATGCCATTTAGTGTTATTTCCCTCGTTCTATTCACCTGTAACAGATTCTCCTCTTCACATAGATGCTTATCCACCTTCTTGTAGAGGTTGTCCAGGCCTTTCTTTACCTCCTTCCCAGGGTATTCTTTAATAACCTTACGCAGTTCCTGTTTATTGAAGGCCAGTTGGTAGCTCACTTCCTCTTCACGGACACCCTGAGCTACACGCGCCTCCACTCCCTCAAAGAAGTGCTGCAAAATGGGAAGAAAATTAAAAATTGGTTCATAAACATAGCTGAAGAATCCATTTACATTAATAGTCCAAACACATTTTAGTTTTATTTCTAAAATTGTGATTTACACGGATGTTCTACTGTAATACTGCTCAATCCTGGTTTCTGTAAAGACTTGGCTTACATTAAGTTTCTCAAGCGGTTGGCCCAGTGAGTTGATGACGTAGGACTGCAGGTGTTCTGTGTACTTCTGCTTGGCCTCCTTCCTCTCTGCCTCCAGACAGGAGATCTTCAGGCTGGACAGTGTTGAGAAGATATGGTGGAAGTTCTCCATCATCACCACATCACGCGGAGTCTTCTGGCTCTCGTTGGCCACTTTCTCCACTACCGATATGCAAACAGAAAGAGACCCATTAAGATGAACAAGAGTGCTGAAAACAGAACCGGAAGCACTGAAAATGTACATGAAGAATTAATTACATTCTTTATTAATGGATAGTTCGTAACAGTGTTGTTATTGGTTTTCAGTAATTGAATTAAAGCTGAAATAAAATATCAATAATTAGATGACAAGCTTGCAAACGTAGAAATGTTGCCGTAGTGCTATACGTAGAAGCTGAAAAACCAAAATGACTAAAACCGAAAAATAAAAATATTAAAACTATATAGAAATATTTCAAAACTAATAAAAACGTAAACTGCAAATATAATATCTTGAAATAATATGTATATTTAAATAATATTTTATATTTATATTTTGATATTTATATAAAAATAAATATTTAGGAAAATGCAAAATAATAATAATTATTAAAAAAAATAATAATAATGCTATCATGCTTTCTTTCTCTTCATGTTTCAAAAAAAATTCTAAAAGCAGCATTTCAAGAAATTAAGGGCTTCTTGCACATTCTCACAACTAGTGATGAATAAACAAATGTATGAGATTATGATGATCCTCACCGTTATTGAAGACAGCTCTGATGAGTTTGATATAGGCCTTATCCAGATCACCCCGTCTTTCTGCGTTACGGAAAATAGCCTCAGCTAGCTTAGCAAACTCCTCAAAGCCGGTGACAAATGGCAGGAGGCCCACTTTACTCTTCTTTGAAATCTTCACCTCCTCCATCTGACGAATCTGTCCAGACTAAAACAGCAGAAGATTCAAACACTGGTCTCACCACTGATACATCAAACAATGCTTGACATGAGCTCCACTTACAATGCATTTATCAAAGTTTCTCTTGACAGTGACCAGCACGTTGCCCAGCGTTGTGCTGAGATAAGACGCGGGATCAACATTCTCGGCCGTCCAGACGTGGTGACTCATCTTTACCAGCATGTAGAGAGAGTTGAAGCTGTCGATCTTATCCCCTAAAGCTATCAGACTGTTCAGCTCCGTCTCGATGCTCTGAAAGATCTTATTCATCATCATCCGAACCATGTCCTTTCTGCAAGAGAAATGAATGCATGATCATTTTTTGTAATCTGCTTGTAATGAATTAAAGAGGGCTCGAGATCTGTCACTCACTCAGATATTGAATGTCTGTGTTCACTGGGGGGTCTGGAGTGAACCGCTCCATCACTGTCATCCACATTCTCTCCCTAATGAGGGATTTATAACATCATTAAATCACACAAATACCACACACACACAGATCTGAGCCGTACTGTATCTGATACTCGCCTGAGCTAGTGTCGGATTTTGCTGCAGCTTGAAGAACTTGCTGATAAAGTCCTGTTCAGCCAGACACAATGGCTCTAGCTCACTCAAAACCTGCTCAAAGATCTAGAAAAGCACACAAAGAAGGGCCCTCAATGGGCATATGTACACTATCGTTAAAAGTGTAGGGTTAACACAAATTAATGCATGAATAAAAGTTTTAAACTGACCCCAAACATTGGGAACATATGATTATACTTTGGACAAGTTTCAGTATTTAGTCACATTTAGCGGAGGTGCACCTTATCAAACCTGGTCCTGTCTGCTACGTCCAGGTCAGAGGCGGACATGTTGCCCATATCAAGCAGAGAAGACGACTGAGAGCGCCTGCTGTTGGAGCTGCTCACAGCGAGTTTATTCAGACTCGATGTGGAGCCTGTAAGCTTCCCGGAGCTCCCATGCAGGCCTGAGAGACACCATCAGAGGAGAAACCATCAGAACGTGAACTCCATATAAAACACACAAGTCAGCTGTACTTGATTTATATTCAAATCACCTCGTCTATAGGATTATTAAACTTACCTTGTAAAGTACATGTTGATCTGAAAGGGGTCATAACAGACATGCAACCCAACTACTAAAAATCTCATACAGATCACAGAGGCTTTACGGCGTGATTAAATAATCAATCTCCCCTTTAACCACTGATGCATTAACATTTTAATATTTTATAAACTGAGGTTAGCTTTGATTAAGAAAAAGTGAATAAGACAAGATGAAATCCATAAAACGGTGCTTGTAACTTAAAAAATGATTTGAAACATGTTTTGCATATTTATGAAACATTGAAACTGAAGTTAAGATAATGGTTTACTGTGCTTATGAGGAAGAGATGCCCTCTGACTAAGAGGAAGCAAGGCATTATGGGATAGGCATGGCATGTGGCGCTGATACTTACTCTCCGTCTCCTGTTTGAGAGCACTCTCTTTCCGCGGAAGCGTGGCTGGAAGCCGGTTAGAAAGGCAGGCATCAGAGACAGAGACACGTTAGGCTTACAACATGCAGCATGGTGCCAGAGTTAGGGGTTAAAGGTCAAAGTTTTCAAATATGACATGCACTGCAGTGGCTGAATTTAGGCTTTGGGCTCTTTGGCCTTTGGAAACAAAAAGCTCATTTTATTTCATCACGTGGAGGAAAAAGCTGAGAATTAGACTGCTAATGAAAGCTTTTGAAACAAGAGGAACATCTTACTAACACCTGGAAGAGTACCAGCGTAAGCAGGGATAAATGTTTCCAATAGGGATGGGCACAAGTGTCGGAGTACTTGGAAATGACAAAAATAAGGACCTTTTCCCCCAACTTCAAAACATCTGACATCGATGAAAATCCAGAATTAGAAACATTTTAATGGTGCACAATGGAATGAGAGATGTTTTTGAAAGTACTGTTGTTGTTTTGTTTCGTTTTGTTTTTTAACTTAACACAGTCTTATTTTGATGCTAATGGTGTGGAAAAAATGCCCACACCTAGTTTTCAAAAAGATGATACATATAAATACATCTAAAAATACAGAATAGAAAAGACAATGTTCATTTCATAAACATTAAAAAAAGTCTCTCTTTATACCATTTGCAAGCATTCTGAGAAGTCTACTACACTGTTCTAATCACCCCCGAAATAGTATGTATTTAGGGTACTTTTTCCACAGAATATTTTGGTTGTCATGCCTCTAGTATGCATTTAATGCCATGTGTAATAATACACACACTGTGGGCCTTGCAGCACATGTCAGGACATTACAATGAAAACACCATCATATCAGAGACAAGCAATGACTGACATCTCAATGATTTTACTAGAGAACTGTTGAATCATTTCAGTTCCGCTCTGTTGAAACTGTGTGTTTGTCATGTAGTTTAACATTAGTGTAAGAAAATGTATTACAAATGGCACACACGCATACAGACAAAACTCAACATAGCATACACAGGACAAACAGAGACTGAAGAAACAGCATGGACAAAAAACCCTTTCCAAAGAGTAGGTTTCCTGATAAACAAAAATACATATATATATATATATAAAGTTTTTATTGAGGTCTTACCGAATTTTCCTTTCCCATCCTTACTAGTGCCTGCCATTTTGATCTTTGCCACTTCAAAGAAGTCCTTAATTTCCCGCTCATACAGTCGGGTCATGTAATCCACATAGGTCTATAAAAATATAAGGGAAGATCAGCAACTTAGATTTTTTTACTTGTCAGCATTTTCTCATTTAAAGGAAGTTAAAAAGATCACAGGAAATAACAGTGAGTGAGACAGAGAGAGAGAACAGGACTGGGAACCAGACACAAATCACACAGCAACATCCAGGCCACGTCTGCCATCACATTTGGATTTAAAGACAGTTTAATAATAGAGGGCAGAGATAAATGCATCTAAAACATTTGGGAATCAGATTAGCACTGAGCGATGATTAGAAAAGGACTAATCGCTCGGACTAAACCCTTAAATATGGCCTTGCCCTTGGTCTAATGTCTGTAGAATAACATTAACAGTACTATTAAGTCTGAGCAGAGCTAAAATTAAATATAACTGCTATTTTCCTCTACTAAGGCACTGCCATTTCAAAAGCAAAACCACTGGCTCTCAGAGGACATCAGGATAAGACACTGCAGCATTATTATGATGATGGTGTTTTAATGGTTACTGTAACTGATCATAAGGGGACTGTGTCAGTGATCATAAATGATAACAGGGTTTTTTTAGTTGTGAGTACTGTTGGTGATTGTAACTGTCAAACTGTTTAAACTTAAAGCTTATACAAGCATGCAATAATGGGACTGTTTGTCTTATCAAAGGTACACTATGTAACTTTTTTGTTCAAAATGTATATAATGAGCAAGTACATGAATCATGAATCCATCTTTTAAATGTTTGTCTTATCCTGAATCACTACTGTATGCCTATAATAGGTGTTCATATTCACATTCACTCTGGCATTCTGATGTGTATGCAACACACTTTTTTTTTCAAGTGGACTATTAAATAAATCCAACCCTACATTTTTTTTATTAAACAACCTCTTTCACTCAAATACATAAGGGGTAAGTAAATCAAACTGGTTGCAAACAGCAGCTATGGATATTGAGATATTGCAATGCTGTAATGCTAATAATCTGCAGTGTCAGGAAAATTAAGAATGTTACAGTATTTAATAATGTTTTTGTCCTTGACTTTTGTCACACAGTTTCCATCCACTTTATGACTTTATCAAGATAGAACAATTTATACAAACGTGACTGAGTGCTTTCAAACCCTAATGATAACAATTACTGTGATATCAGCACTCACCCTGGAAAGACCCTCATATTTCTCTCTCTGGGTGTTCTTCAGCCACTCCATGAGTTTGGCGTATCTGAGCAGGTCTCTGTGCAGAGGGCTGTGTTTGGGAAGTGTCAGCTCAGCTGTGTGCTGGGACAGTGTGGAGCTCTGATCGTGTCCCTACACACACAAACACACAGACACACTCAGTGAGAGGAAACTCAGTATGAAAAAAGTTCCCTGTACAAGCAATTTAATATTATGGAAAACACACACACACACAATCACTCCCACATAGAGCTGGGTAAAAATACAGATCTTCATTTGGCAAATTCAAATTTGGAGTTTTGTTTGCTTAATGACTTTTTTTTAGTAGCTGTGTTAAAATATTTTACAAATCATATTTGACATTTGTGTTGCGAACATCTGCTCACAATCCGTATCGAATGTGATGCAATTGATACCGCAAAATAATGGCAAAAACATCCTTCTCTTGAGCAGTCCTTGTGGGCTAAACACAAAAATCATCTCATTCATGGAAAAAATGAGTCTTTTAAACGAGTTTTATATCAAAAACATAGAGGGAAGAGTGCAGTCTGATTCATGAACAAATGACTCTTATGAACTGATTCTTTTTAGTAAACTGAAAACATACAAAACAGACACTGCAGTCTGATTCATGAACAAATTACTTTTATAAACTAATTCTTTTTAGTGAATCGAAAGAACAAAGTTTGTAAAGTCTGATTCATGAACAGATGTCTCTTATGAACTGGTTCTTTTTCACAAATTAAAAACATACAGAACAGACTCTGCAGTTTGATTCATTCATGAACAAATTACTTTTATAAACTAATTCTTTTTAGTGAATCAAAAACATACAGTTTGGAAAATCTGATTCATAAACAACTGACTCTTAACAACCAGTTCTTTTTTGTGAAACAGCATCATATATTGTGACCGGTGTACACTGCAGTGGACACTGCAGTTTGATTCATGAACAAACGACTCTTATGAACCAGTTCTTTAGTGAATCAACAGCATACAACGTGACCAATGAGGTCTGATTTACAAACAAACAACTATGGTTTTCAGTGAACTAAAAACATACAGTATGATTTGAAAATAGGTGTTAAATGAATCAGTGAATCAGACTAAAACACTTTCCTGCATACAAGCATTACCGGAACGAAAATATCTTTTCATATGGAGGAAATCTGTATAAACACCCAGCTCTACTCCCACAAAAAAGGTCGCTGTTATATTACAGTTACGTTGAGCTCAAACTGTAATTAATCAGGCAAAAATCACCAAGCCTCACAAATCCATGAAGACTGCCACAGTAGTGCTATTCTCACAGTCAAACAGTTCCTTCTCAATGCACCTATGAAACATACACATCATAAAAGCAAATACTGCAGGAACTGCATGCTGACCAGGCCATTTCTTCTCACGAGCACCTCACAATTCCATCGGAGAGTGAGCAAACAAGGCAATGAAGACCCCTTTACATCTTCAGGGGACAAAATCAACAGCTACTAACACGTGAATGATGTTGGCTAGGAGGTTTATGGGGCGATCATCTTAGAAACCCTAAGATGAGAATGTCTGGATTACATCACCATGAACATGCTTAAACAGAATGTTTCCATGAAGAGAGAGAAGCATTGATGAGACAGTTAGGTCTAAAGAAGAGGAGTTGCGTGACTGTTAGAGTGGGCGGGTCAAACAGGGTGCTGGAGTGGGCGTACTCACAGGGAGTGACAGACAGGACGACCTATAGAACTGAGGGATGCTCATTTTGAAGTGACTGAAGTGGTTGAACTGACAGAGGAACAGAGAGCACAGTGAAGTAAAGTGACAAAGAGAGACACGACTGGTGGCCAAACAGCAACACAGGAGAAAGAATCGATCAGACAGAGGCAGATAAAAGACTCAACAGAAAAGGAAAGAAAGCCTAACACTCCTCATATATGTAAATTGTTCTTTACCTGGAACGTGTGTAATAATGTTACCTGGTGCACAAACACGTTGTTGAGGTGGTTGGTGAGACGTCGGGCGAAAGCATCTCTGAGCTCAGAAAACAGATGCTGCTGCTGCTTGACTGCCATCAGCTTCTCATGGCCTGGAACAGAACATCACACAAACATGATTAATGCTTCTCATGTGGCTGTTTTCACACAGTGGATGAAGTTTGAGAGCAGTACCTGGTTTGAGCGCTACGTTCATGCACTGTGACAGAGCCTCAGAAGCATTGATGCAGGCCTCGATACCCTTAGGAGAAGACAAATCTCCTTCCTGCAAAGCCTTGATGTGCCCTTTTGATAGATCCATGTAGTTCTACCATGGACAAAAATACACAAATATTAACAAAGAGACAATTATAGACATATTAAAATTCTAATCATGCCAGTAATCTTTTATTAGAGTTCTGTTTTACTATCAAACAAAAGCAGTAAAGATGCATAATCAAAACATCCCATCTAAAGAACTTTGTTCATCCCGGCTGAATTGTTAATCAACAAAAATACAAAAAAATCTCAACTGTGTCCCAACATACCACGAGGAACTGGATCTCATCCAGTAGTTTGCCATTGTTGGTGTTGCTGATCTGGATGAGACGGTTGCTCTGGGAAATCTGGTCCATCTGTTCTTTCACGCTCTGCAGCATCTCCTCATAACTGAGCAACTTCCCCTCGATGTTGTCCACCTCTGCAAGAGCCTGGTCCAGCAGCTGCATCAGGATGTTCACCTGCTTCTCAGAGGCCATGATGGACTGGATGTTAGCCTGAGCAGAGAAGAACAGAGATTACTATTCACAATAACAAAATAAGCCTTGTTTTATCTTTGATATGACTGTCAAACAATAAGAAGAGTACTCAATAAAAACTGCTATTCCTTCAATCCACATTTACCTTGACTTTAAGATAATTATTGCACTTAGTTCAATATAGATAAAGTTAATTAGAAACTCCTGATGACAGGTGCAATCAATACTTTCCACTATGTTTAGTGCTAACACACCAGTGTTTTACTTTAGGAAACGATTAAACAAACTCACCCCATCTAGGACCTGTAGCTCACGGGACAGTTTCTCAGCAAAGGCCTCTGCGTTGGAAATGGCATACTCGCAGACCTCCATCATGCTCTCAATGTCCTGCTCCTCTCGGGCGTTCAGCTCCTGGTAATCGTCCAGAGCATCCTCATCTCCCCCTGCAACAATCTGACTCTCTCCGCTCGGGACCGACTCTGAGAAGAAGGAACGATACATGAAAAAAAGTGCTATTAACCTCAAATGTTTATTACTGTATATGCTACCATTCAAAAGTCTGGTGTCAGCAAGATCTTTTTTTTTTTAAAGAAACTACATGTTATATGACAGTAAAGAATATTTGGAATTTTGCATGCATAAATTACGTTTAAATTTAATTGTCAGATTATAATAGAATGACATTACATGATAACAGAAAGAGTGTAACAATTTTTCACAATATTACTATTTTTACTGTATTTTTGATTAAATTAATGCAGCATTGTTGAGCATAAGAGACTTCTTTCATAAAACATATCCAAACTTTTGAATTGTAGTGATTGTGTGCATATATATAGTATATTAACTAAACTACTCCATAAATGCAATGTAAGTAAAAACAAACACAATCTAGAGAGTGAGCACTGGGTAAATGTTCCCAGATAACTATGCAATCAAGCAAAATGAATTAATGTGAAGAAAGAAAGACAGTTAATGACGGGGAAACAATCGCAGGAGGTGGAAACTGGAGTTGGGTAATGGAGAAGGATGAAAGATGGAAGAAAAAACAGCATACAAACCTTCAGCTTTAGGAAGCTCTGGCCAGTGAGAGATTTAGAGAGAACAGCAGAGATCGGGTTAAAGCATTAAAGGACACTCAAAAAGACACATTGCAGAATCCCAAAGAGCTCAGAAAAAGACAGAAAGAGAGCACTAGGCACAGGAAAACAGAAACTATTTTGAGTTCCTATCATTGCAAATGTAATAGTTCTACATTCAAGCTTTCAGACTCTTTTTCTGACATAATAGAATTACATAATATATAGAAACACACTGGTTGCTTAACAACATGCTATTACACTGCCACAACACCGGGAGCAGTAGTGAGCCTCACCTTCCAGCAGCTGTGGACTGACATTTACAAACTCCACTTTCTTCCGAAGGTAGCGCTGGTTCAGCTTCCAGATACACGAGATGAACGAATTCTTCTCTGCAGTGCTGCTCGCCACCCATCGATAAACCTTCTCAAAATGAAGGTCAAACTCTGGGTTCTCCTGAAGGATGGAGAAGTCCAGGATTTGCTCAGTAAATTCAGGTCGATTCCAGGTCAATAATTATTTTCATGTTACCCCAATTTCCATAAATATGTTCCATAAGTATGTTTCAGCAATTAAAATACAAAACAATAAAAAGTCATTTCAATCACTTTAAGTGCTATAAGTGAATTTAGGTATAAAAACATTATTTATGTACAGTATGTTTTTTTTTTAGATTTGCTAAAGATTATATTTAACAGTGTTATTAAATTCTTAGTGTTTGTAAAGATTCATTTTAAGTGAGCCTTCAGTGACGGAAAAGGTAATCTAACATTTAAATTAAATCCAACTGGTAACTAACTATAACTGGAAACTAAAATAAAATAATAATGTCTTTGTTAAGTTATTATAACTATTATTATATCTAGTATAAATACTTAAACTTAAAAAAAATGAAAATTAGAAATTGAAATAAAATAAGCTGAAGTACTAAGATTAGAAAAATTTGTAAGTTTTTAATAAGCATATAAAAAAAACTAAAAATGACAAAAGAAAACTTAACTTTAAAAACAGTATATATATAAATAATAGTTTTCTATTTGAATATACTATAAAATACTATACTATAAAAATAATTTATTCCTGTGATGCAAAGCTGAATTTTCAGCATCATTACTCCAGCCTTCAGTTTCACATGTAACATGCAGTCTATCACATGATCATTTAGAAATCATTCTAATATTCTGATTTATTACGAGTGTTGGAAACAGTTGCTGCTGTCTAATATATTTGATGAATAAAAGGTTAAAAAGAACTGCATTTATTCAAAATAAATAATATATATTCTAATAATATATTTTCTTTACTATCACTTTTTATCAATTTAACACATCCTTGCTGAATAAAAGTATTGATTTTATTTAAAAAAAAAGAAAAGAAAAAAAAAATTACTGACCCCAAATTACTGACCAGTAGTGTATATTGTTATTACAAAATATTTATATTTTAAAAAAACATAGCTTTCTTTTTTTTTTTTTTTACTTTTTATTCATCAAAGTATCCTAAAAAAGTATCACATGTTCTGAAAAAATATTAAGCAGCAGAACTGTTTCCAACTTTAATAATGAATCATCATATTAGAATGATTTCTAAAGGATCATCTGATAATGATCCTAAAAATTCAGCTTTTCATCACAGAAATAAATGATAATTTAAAGTATAATAAATGTAAAAACAATTATTTTAAATTGAAATAATATATCACAATATTACATTGTTTTTTTCTGTATTTTTGATCAAATAAATGCAGGCTTGATGAGCAGAAGAAACTTCTTTCAAAAACATTAAAAATAGTAATGTTTCCAAACTTTTGACCTGTACTGTATATATATATATATATATATATATATAGATATAGATATAGATATAGATATGTGTGAGTGTGTGTGTGTCTGTGTGTGACAAAAGAACATATTAATCAATATTAATAAATATTGAAGTATATAAAAAATACTTTTATAGTATATAAATAGTACTAAAATAACACTATATCCAATATCATCCAATAAGCAATCTGAAACAGGTAATATTATGTATCCATAATATTTAGTAACAGTTATTTTATTACTGAGCTTTATTTCATGTCTGAATTGAACCTTTCACATACTGTATGACCTCTGACCTTATTGGCATCTTTGGCATCCACCTCTGTCAGGTCCCGTAGTTCCCATGCCATCTGTCTCTTATAGAAATCTCCTTTATCTGACTTCTTCACTTTCACCACCTTCACCTGCACCGGGCGCTCTGTAGTCACTGAAGATGATAAACAGAAGTGACAGAGGTAAAATAAACAATAAAAGACTGTTTATGGAGATTCTCTGACATGGATCTGTGTCTCTGCTCTACCTGTGGCACACAGGAAACAGTTCTTTTTCTTTTTCCCTGCCTTGCACACATTGACGATGCTCAGCAGACGCTCGTCATTGGGGGTGAAAATATCCCTCTGAAGGGCGTGCTTGATGGCAGTCATGTTTAATCCTGAAATTAAAAGCACAATTGGCTCATTACATTTGTTTTCACTAAACAAATGTAAGCTGAAAGGTCCTTCTGCTCTTTGATGCTGTCCAAGTCATTCAAAAGTGTATTCTTTTGTATGCATCATATTTTAAAAATTTCAGATTATAGCAGATACTTCATCTGTCATCTGTCAGTTTGCAACAATAATCCAGTATACAAGACACAATAAGACATTACAAATTTTGCTGAAGCATGCAGGCAAACAAAGGTGTTTATTAAATTTAAAGGATCAAATTCATTCAGTTTTATTTATGTAGACTTAAAGGTACATTTGCCCTTCATTCACAGAACTGTACTAGAATCTACCATGGTGATCCCATGTAAATACCACAGTATATGAATATGATAATTATACATTAATATGACATACATTAGAATAATACGTGAATACCGTCAGTTGCAGAGTAACGTTAATAATTTTCTTAAATGAGGAGTTCGTGATTTCCGTGGCGATTATTTAAATCTGTTTTTTTATATAGATGAAGATGTCTTTATTGTTATAGGAACACAGATTGTTTTATGAAAAGTCAGCTGATACAGTAAACAGCGCAGTGGCCTTTTCGGGAAGCTAATAAACTGCGACGTTAGGCGAATCTTACCTTAAGTTTATCCAATTGAGCGACGAAAATGCCTTCTCTGACGCTTTAACTTGTATTTGTTAAAAATAAAAGCTTGTTGCTGTTGTTGTTTTTAATATCACATCAGCTGTCAGGGACCCAGCCCTGAGAGCAGTGTGAACACAAAAACTGTACACTTCCTGCTTCCGGTTAGTCTTTCTACAGTAAAAGTCCCTTAATTCGAATTAATTCTTCATTTTCATTATTATTATGGAACAATCGCAAGCCATAAAATATTTTAGAATGATTTTAATTAAATAGATCTTGTGTGCATATAAAGATAATATAAACTGATGATCAATAATATATCAGAGCTTTAAACATATCATCCATACAGTTTATCAGTAAACTCTATCCGTATCTCTTAAGATAAACTTTCTCATGGCCCATGTGGGTTAAAAATGCAAACTGCAAAAAGGGAACTGACTTGTGTGTGGATGGTAATAATAATTTTTTTTTTTTTTTTTTTTCCACTTTTCAATACAGTGCATTTCAGATTTGTTTTAGAATCTATCATTTATTCACACAGTGGAAATGTAGGCTAACTATGTAGGCTAACTGGTTTGGCAATAAACTGACCGAGAACTACAGAAAATAGTGCCCTGATAATGCTTATAAAACCAAGATCAGCTTCTGCTGATTTTCACTCTGCTTAACAGCGTCTCAAGATGAAGTCAGAACCTCTGCTAGTGTTGGCCTTGTCTCTCTGTGTGAGCAGTAAACCACTGTCCAAAAGGAGGACATATAATAAGTTGCTGCTGATCTCCTTTGATGGTTTCAGGTGGGATTATGACCAAAATGCCAATACACCAAATCTGTACATATTCTTTTTCAGTCTGCAATATCATGATGTTCATTAAGTCTTAAGCTGTCTTCTGAGAGCTGCTGAGCACACACTTACTGGGCCAGTTACCTCAGCCTCATTAAATGACATGTACAAAGTTAGCACAAGCTCCAACTTAAAGGTTATTTACATAATCAGTGTTCCTTGTTCACAAACCTTGCTCAGTAGTCAACTGACAGTTCTTGACCTTATGTGTATCGAGTCATGTATGAGAGTATTAAGAAATGTGGGTTTACATGCAACCTGCCATCACAAGTAATTTTAGTTTGTTGAAATACACTATTTGACCACAGAAACATATTGGTTGATCTAACTGAATCCAGTTTTCAATGATAAATTATAGTTATTATATATCAGTATGATAGTATCTTAATCTTTTCTTCAGGGAGATGGACAGAGGATCATGGTGTTGTCCATAACCTGATGTTTAATGATAAAACTGGCCTGAGAGTTCCACACAAGGCAACACTGGACAGGAACTAACAACTGGAATTTGCATTGATTATGTAGAGTTATCACCTCCTGAGACAAAAGGCATTTTGCATGAAAGACACTGGCACATGGCACACCCTCTACAATGTGCAAAATATCTCTTTAATCCTAGGATCTGTATTACCTTTTAGTCTACTTCTTGTAAAATTGAGATCATTGTACCAGTCACCCTGAGACAATTCAAATTACACCAAACACGACTGTAAATATCACTTCCATTCATGTAAAACATTATTTTCTACTATTGACTATTCTGAGTGAGCTGGGTGAAGGGAAGGATGGGTGATGGGAAGGAAGGGGATGAGGAGGAACCAGTGCATATGTGAGAGATGTTTTCCCGCATTTTCTCTCAGTGAGATGTGGAAACAGATGTCTGTATGTTAATGCACTGTGTGTCTATTGTCTGTCTCAGAAGATCAAAGTGTCTGAGGTTCTTTCATCCTTACAGTGTAAATATGTCCAATAAAAGCATTCCTAATTGTAAATGAATTAACTCCAATAATGTCTCCTATATATTTCAAAGGGTCTGAAAGCAGCGTCTTTTTTCTAACCTGGTGGAGGAGTGAATTACAGTGGCCAAGCTGTGGATCTTTCCATGGCATGACCACTTTTAAAATGGCCAGTGAGGTTACTGAGATAAAACAATTACATGAGTTTATTAAATCTAGCCCGCTTTGACCTGCTTGACTACGGTGGGTTTGGGATGATTACACCTAGGGAGGGCTAAAAACAGGAAGTTTATGATTCCCTGAAGAACGCACATCCCAATCTGACAGTCTATATGCAAGAAGAGATACCAGAACACTTTCACATATACGCAAACATGAGAGAATTCAACCCCTTGTCCTTCTGGCTGACCTGGTCTTCAATATCAACTCTGTAAGTGTCTTTGAAAATAAATATCACTCATTTTAGCCAGTTGTTTGAAAGCTCAAATAATAAAATATTGTAGTCTAACATGCTCATTATGTCATACTAGCTAAACATTATTTAGCCAGTTTACAGTCTGCATCAGTAAAATATCAATAAATATGTCTTAAATATACAAACCTCTTAAAAAGTTTGAGATTAGTGAGATTTTGAAACAGTAAAAACAATAGAAAAAAACAGTGGTGTAAATAGAAAAAAAATAGTTTAAAGTACTGGAAGTTATGTGTAGAGGTAGAGTGAATTTATTAAACAGTCTGTCTTCTACTCTAACTTTTTGTTTGCTGTTTGTGCAGAGGGTCATTTTGCATATCAACAAAGGAGATCATGGATTCAGTAATGAGGAAATGGATATGAAAATGATCTTTCGAGCCTTTGGGCCAGACTTTAGGGACAATTTCTTGGCTGAGCCAATCTATCGGTGGATGTGTAAGCTGTGGGGAGTAGTTCCAGAAGCAAACAATGGAAGACTCAGTGACACCAAATACATGCTAGTGGATAACTTTGATGCTGGTAAGCATTTATATGGACTCTCAGAAGGGGTTTCATTCAAAAATGGCCTCCCCCATCAGTCTAAAAGATTATTTTAACCGAGACCTGCTAGAATTGTAAGAAAATGTAATGCCCAATCAATGACAAACCTTTTTTTGCAGGTGGGAGCAGTGGAAGAATCAAGGTGTCTTTGAGCCTTCTGCGACTAATGATAATTATCTTAACCTTAATTTGAAGAGATTTGCCTAAACTAACTAGTGTGTAGCAATCAGCAAGCCCAAAATACATTTAAACTAAGAATACTACAATCACAAATGCCTATTAAACAAAGCCTTCTTCCAGTGCTGAATGTGATGGTGATAACTGAACTTTTTCCTTTCATGTTAATTATATAAAGTAAAATAATACAAGTTTATATTGGAAGTTTGTTTTTATTGTGCACACATTTATGAAATATCAGGCATGGTCACAAGAGTCAACAAAGTGTGAAAAATGTGATCTATATGTTGAAAATGTATTTGTGACTGCTAAATTTAAGGATTTATTTATATGTGAGTTTTTATAAAAATAAAAAAAATCCCTTAATCCCACATATTCCACTTCCCTTTAAGCGCATTCAAAACATAAATACACATTCTTTTGAGTTTAGAGTACTGAAAAACACACACAACAGCATCAATATTGTACACAGTATAATACACAGAGGTCAACATATATATTTCTAAGCATTATATACATTTCATGCACAAAAAATATTTAATTGAAATTATCCATAGGTACATGAGGAGAAATTTTACTATGTGTTCTTGATTACATATTACTGTATGTATATTACATAAACATTAAAAAAATACAGTCTCACTGAATGCAAGCAAAATTTGTTCAGCTATTTTGTTCAAAATCAAACTCAGCTCTGCAAACCTTTTTACATTTGTTATCATATTTACTGTATCGTTGTTTCGTAAGCATCACATTCATGATGCTAAACTGACATACATCTGCACTTTTTAAAAATATATACCAAAAGAAAATTCTAATAAAATTTTGGTACAAAATAAAAGGACACCTTTATCTTTTCAAACATCCCAACTGCCCTTAACTGGGATGCACAAGTTGCTAATTTTTGGTAACAACTGGTACTAAAGAAGAATACTAAAAGAGTCAATGCCAGTCCTCATCCTGCTCATCATCCAGCTCTACTGAGCTTTCCTCAGCTCCACTACTCTCTTCATGCCCTTCTCTTTGTGCTTCTTTCCTCCTTGCTGCCTCCAGCATCTCCTGCCGTGCCTTAGCGGCCAGCTCCTCCTCTTCTCTTTGGCGCTGTGCTGCTGCCTTCTTCTCCTGCTCGGCGTGACTCTTCATGTGAGCGCTGCGACTCTTCACCTTATAGAACACCCTGTATATACAGACCTCATTAGAATTTATTCAAGTCAAGAAACTGCTTCACATATTTGCATTGTTTTCTTTGTATGTATGGATTACTTGGGTTGTTACCAACATCTGGTGAAAATTTCATGTCAACAGCACATTTAGAAAGATATTTACTGAGAAAAATGGTGACATGTTCAATACTTCTTTTACCCGCTGTATGCTAAATAACATATATAAAGCCAATAACCAGCAAAAAAACTAAAGTGAATGGCATGAATATAGGAATTTATCAAAGCATGTGCATGAGAGAAGAATTTAAAAAGCACTTGTCCTTACGGATCATTTATCACTTTTTTTTTTTTTTTACATTTAGAGCTTTTGTTGTTTGCTGAGATTGATAAAGTATTATATTTAATATAAAAATATAAAATTAACATTAATTTTAATAATAATTTCAATTAATGCTATTAAAATAATTATATATTAAAGTAAGTTGGAGAAATATCACTGTTTAGGTGTTAATATATATTAGGAAATTATTATTAATGAAACAATATTTTATTTTGAAATACTAAATTGTAATATAATTTATTATTTTCAAACATTAATTCATATTAATAATTGTAATAAGAATAATAAAAATAACAACAACATGCTTATATTAAGTAATTTAGAAAAAAAAAATCACAGCCTATGTATAATATCGGGATATTACCATCATTTTTTATTAAAATATTTAAATAAAATACTGCAATATTTTAATAAATTAATTGTGATGATAATATTAACACTGGGGACTTGATATTCAAATATAGAAATATTACTTTCAATATTTCAGACAAACTATATTGGAGATCAGAGATAGAGAGTACAGTGAGCAGAATTCTTACTCTGGAACAAAACTGTTCTCAACTGTCTTTTGAAGTAAATGCAACTAGGACAAGCTGGGTTGCTTCATATTTAATGAGTAGAAATTCAAAGAAACTTATAAACACTGACTCACCTACTGCACTTCTTGCAAGGGAAAATACCCTCTGGCTCTCCCTGACTTTTGTTGCCTGTTGAGGCCCTGTTTTTCTTCCCGGTACTGTCAGAGTGAGGCTTTGGAGGTGCAGGGGGAGGAGTTTTGAAGGAGGGTTGAGGAGCTGGCATCAGGCCAGAAGACTCTTCCACAGAGCTGTTCTTCTGGTCCTCATGAGCCACATCTGCCCTCTCCTGGACGAATCAGTAAACACAACCACGCAATCAGATTTAGCTATTCATTAGAATTTTTAACTGGACATTTAATATTCCAGCCAAGAGAAACATGATGGTGTCTTTATGATGTATTCCCTATATTTATATACAAACGAGAATGCTTTAAATCCAAATACTTACATTCTTAATGTTCTGAAGTGTCTTGTTCACATGTTGCCTGTCATCCACATTGTCTTGTGTTCCCACCTGTTGCCTGCAATCATTTTCTTCTTCTTGTTTCACTTTAATCGTTAGAGATAAAAGAACAGACAGATGATATAAAAATTAAAGTCTGACCAGCACTCCTGTATCACAATGTACAGATTGTTTCAGCACAGATTTTGTCAGCATTCACACAAATTTCCTTTTCAGATGTAAATTAATAATTATTAATTTACTGTACATGTGCTATTAGCTCTTTAGTCAAAACAATGTCTAAAAGCAGTAAGCAGTAATAGGCTTTACCACAGGGATACTATCCTCTGGCTCTAAATGTCCATATGTATATGTGCCATTACGGCCAACCTTTGCTTGTTTCTTATAGGTGTAGTAGAACTCCACACACTGCGCCACTGTTTTACTCCTCACCTGCCAAAATAGAAACACAATGTCACCTTAAAAAAGGGAAATTTGGTTTACATTAATCTATATAAGACCAGTAAACAAAAACAAATGTATACCAGTTTTTGCACCAAGAAGAAATCTCTCCTGTAAGCAGAAATTCCCTTGTTGAAGTATCTTTTTTCTTCCACAGTCCAGCAGTCTGATCCTGCCAATATTTAAGGGACATCAAGTTCTTTCTATCCGCCATACATTACAAACATTCTGCTGCATTTAAAAACTATATCCATTTACAGTCACATCATGCTGAATCATGTTTAAAGTGAACACCGTGAGCTTTGCAATTAGATGTAAATGAATTTCTACCAGCGTAGTGGTAGTTCGCCAGATGGTGGTTCTTGGAGAAGATGGGATTCTTCATTAACATCATTTCCAGAGCTTCCTATAGAGTCAAAATATATTTGTTGTTTATCCTGAAAACATATAAATGCATCATATACAGTTTCCCCAACAACTATTTGGACACTTTTAGATGCATACACTAATGTTTAAATGTTTGAAGTTATGCAAGAAATGAATACTTATTTCAAAGGAAATTTAAATTGAAACTTTCAATTAAAAAGGAAATTAAAACTTTTACAATGGTACAATAGATTTCGATTTCAAATAAATGCTATTTTTTTTTACTTTCAATTCATCAAAGAATTCTGAAAAAAACGTATGTTTCCACAAATATCTTAAGCAGCACAACAGTTTTCAGAACTGATAATAATAAGAAATGTTCCCTGAGCATCAAAACAGGATATCACAATGATTTCTGAAGGACCATGTGACACTGAAGACATCTTTTGCCATCACAGGAATAAACAACATCTTAAAATATATTTAAACAGAAAACAGTTCTTTTTAATTGTAATAATGTTTCACAATATTAGTGCTGTACTGTATTTTTTATTAAATAAATGCACCTTTAAGAGCATAAGAGACTTATTTCACAAACACTACTCATACCAAACTTTTGAGTTGTAGTCTAACTCTTTAAAAGTGTATGAATTTCATTTTATTAAACACAAAATATCAAAGCACATTTGTGTCAGACATTTTTCAGTGTGACTCAAGTGTCCAAACACTTTTTGGTACCACTGTATATTTAACTGTGCTCACCATGACATCCCCTCTGCACTCATGCAGGCAGTGCATCGCTAGTTCTGGGTTGGTTCCTCCTCCATACATGACACTGGAGCAGACCAGGTTCATCAGGTCATCAACTGGAAAATAATGGGAATGGAAGTGTGTGAGACATATGTCTGTGTTATATGCAGCTGGTAAACCTCAGCTAGATCAATGCAGTCTAAAGATAAGTTACGTCTTGTATCCTGGGAGGGTGTAGAATCAGCCTTTGAATTAGGGAGCCAGACCAGAGTGGCTTTATTCTGGTCCTTTAGGGCCAGTGTTCCATCCAGTAGTTCTGGAATTTCTGCCTGATACTGAGAGCCGATGTTTATGCGCCTAAAATGTGCAAAAGAGAGAGAATATATTAGAAAAGAGGACAGTGATTATGATGAATAGCTAATTTCTTTTTTTTATATAAATGCTCACGGTTCTAGGCTGACAGGCGTTGCTTCTCCAATCACTGAGAGTGCAGGAGGGGTGATTTCAGAACTGCCTAAAGTGCAGAACATAAAGCAGCAAGAGAGATATAGAAATTAATCAATGTCAATTGTTAATGTCAATGATGAACTACAATTCATCTACACTTGCAATTCATGAAATAAGAATAAACACAAATAAACAAATAGTGAAAAACATAACGCTTTACATTAAGGCTATATAAGTTACCATTACTACTACAATAATACAGTTATGTTAATTGTTAACATAATTAGTTCATGATACATTATGATGTATGATGCATTAGCTAATAAACTATACACTTACAGCTTTTATTCATCTATTTTTATTTTTACATACCCCAGTGAAAAACAAATATACTAAAATGCGTTTGAAATACATTTATTTGTATACTACAAATACATTTACATATTTATGTATTTATAAAAAAAAAACCCTGCAATGCTAAATTGGAACAACTAATGCACTTTAATGGTCCAACTAAAGATATACTTAAGTATATTGAATTGTGCTAATGTGGAACTATTGCAAGTATAATTTAGGTACACTTAAAATAACTTGCATTTAAAGACCGATATTATTCAAAGATCATACAATTCTCATCAATAGTGATATTAAAACACATATTAGTCTTAATATTAATAAATGTGCACTGTGCACAAGTGATACTCAAAATAAAGTGTAATTAGATATGTGTGAGTGATATGTAATTGAAATGAAATGTATTTTAAACATATCACTTTTTTTTACTAGTGCATACTAATAGACTTTTAACATCAAGATTTATTTAAATTAAAATTAGTTAATGCATTGTGAACATGAAATAACAATAAATAATAATGAATTTATACTGTAAATTTACATTAATGATTAATAAATGCTCTACAAATGTCCAGTTTATTGATGATTCAGGATATCTAATTAATGTTAATTTCTTTATCTATTAATATGTATAACTAAACAAAGAGTAAAAAATAATAATAAAGAAGTTAAAAAGGTAACATTAGTTATCACAATAGTTAACTAATAATGCATTATATCACTAACATTTATCACTATTTTAAATATATTAATGCCTTCTTATTATTAAAAGTTCTGTTAAAAACATTATGAAGTATCAATGAACAATACTGTGTTTATACTGTAAATGAACATGAGACTAGATGAATAAATGCTGAAAGAAACTATTTTTCATTGGTAGTTTACCATAACTAATGCATTAGCAAATGTTTAGAACCTTAGTGTAAATTATTACTAATACAAAAAGTCCTTCAAAAACAAAAAGATATGGAACGCACTTGAATGTAGCAAACTTCGAGTTGCGCTGCGGGGTGTGGATGGAGGTGGCAGGACCTGGCTGCCTGCTGCCATAGAGGACAGGACAGCAGAGAAGTACAGCCCAGAGCCTTCTCGCACAGGTGAAAGAATGGGTGGAGGGGTGTATGGCGGGATGATACTGGCATGGTCTAGCAGGCGTACTGGGGAGCGCAGATTGCTCTGGTAGGGAGTGATGCTGGAGTAAACAGAAGGGGTGATGAATGTGCAAGGTTGAGGTATGACCAGAGGCTCGGGACGTGGGCGGCGCCTGGATTTGTCCTCTTGCCCTTTACCCTGATTCAAACAGAAATGGAAGAACAGATATTTTAACAACTATTTTAAAAATCCCTGAACAGTTTAAAGGTACACTTCTACATTGCAAAAAATGCAAATATATATATAAAAAAAAAAATTAAATCAAGAAGAATTTTTCTAGACAAAATTTTTCAGAAAAAACAAGTCAAAATTAAGTGAGATTTTGCTTGAAACAAGAGAAATAATCTGCCATTGGGGTAGGCAAAATAATCTTGCTTTCTGTTTGAAATAAGATTATTTTGCTTACCCCATTCACAGATTATTTTGCTTGTTCTAAGCAAAGGCTCACTTGATTTGAAGAAAATCCTTCTTGATTTAAGAATTTTTAGATATTTTGGCTGGAAACAAGACAAAAAAAATCTAAGTAAGAAAAGCATTTTTTGCAGTGTGGAAAAAGCCATAACATTAACATGAAAATCATTTGACAACCATTTGAGATGTTTTGACAGAATTAACCAGCATTACCAGATTTCACTAAAGAAATAAGCGACATGGTCAGAAAAAATAAGCCCAAAACAAGCAACCCCTAGTTTTGGGGGAGGGGCATACATATATCATGCCAACCTTATCGTAAAATGTTACTGAAATCTCTTGCTGTTTCATCAAAAGCAGCTTGTGATGGCATAAAGATGCTGAATTAAATTACTACAAACGGCTCTAGCATAAATTACAGCATTATTTTGAAGAGAAAAAGGAAAAAAATTATGCCGACCACTAACAAGCACAAGTGCACAAAAGTATTCTGAAAAAAAGCTCCAAAAAACACAACCCCACAACTTCCCAAATTTATACGTGACTTGAATAAACAAGCCTAAAATTGCTCATAATAAGTGGATCTGGCAACACTGGCATTAACCTGTATTAACTGTATTAACCTGTTTGAAGCTCTCTGATGCGGAGTTCTTTATTGAGAGCCGGCGTGCTACAATAACTGAGGGTTTACGATCAGGATGGTTTTTTTGATGTGAAATCTCGGAGGGATGTCGAATATTATCCAGCTGTGTCCAGCTGCCCGGCACTTCCATTTGACCTTTCCGAACTGGCACCGAAACTGGGATGACAAGGGGTGCCATACCTGCTGGTCTCCCAGAAGTAACGTCCTCACACTATTAACAGAAGATAGAAAAAGACAGAATAAAATGTAAATGGAGAAGAGAAAAAAACAAAGGATAGAGAAGCACAGATAAAAGTGTGTGTAAGCAACCTGCAGCATTTAAGTGAGTCACAGAGCTAGTTGAGTTACTCTGCCCTAAAAACACCTTTACAGGTCAAGTTCAGAATTTTTTTTTTTAAACAACAACCTCAAACAAATAGAGCTGTCTCTTCCCTGTTACTGTACACTGAAATATCTGAAGTCTAAGAAATTTTAAAGAATAAATTCATACCATAAACGTCTTGTTTTGTGAGGCTTGGATCAGATAGATCTTTTAGCAAAAAGGGCTAGGTGAATCTACCCCTCCCAAATCCAACTGAATGGATTTTGAGAGAGTGTGGAATGTGAAGGTGTGCAGACATGCAGCCGCTCACCAGACTGCTTTACAATGCTCAATAACTCCATAAACTCCATTGTACTTCATACTGTATATGATTGGGGAAGCCTGATAGCAAACATTACTCTGAGCTGAGTTTGTGTAGTGTTTATTTTATAGTTTGATTAGTTATAAAGCTGGTGACACGTTTCACCCAGCATCAACTTCTTACAAGAGTCAGCAATGGAATTTTTTAGCTTTTGAATGAGTTAATTCACTACCTGGTTTAAACAACAAAAACAACTTGGAGACCATCAAAGCAGCATATATTTAATGCATGCTAACCCTTTCACAAGATTGTGCTCAGTGAAATAAATACTTCTATTCAGCAATGACACATTTTTCAAAAGTGACAGTAAAAACAATTATTATTTCAAATAAATGCTGTTGTTTTAAAATTGCTATGCATCAAAGAATCCTGAAAAAAAAAGTATCACGGTTTACACAAAAATATTAAGAAGCCCAATTTTTTTTTTTATATTGATAATAAAATAAAACGTTTCCTGAGCACCATATCAGCATATGATTTCCAGCCCAGTGTGTTCTAATATGTTACAATTAATATTAAAACAGATTTCTGCTACTCCACTGTTGTAAAAATAGACTTCAAATGGATTTCCAAAAGAAACAAGCTCACCTTTGCTGGCAAAAATGCCATCTCTGAAGCCTGTTGAGCAAGAGTCTCAAGGTTGATCTCTTTTGAGGCCCTCCGTCGCCTCGGAGTGCTTTGGATGACCCCAACTGCGGGTCTTTGGACTCCACCATCTCCTCCATTCTGAGCAGAAACCTTGTCCTTGGATGTCTGGTTGTCTTGAGGAGAGAGTCCATCTTTGGAAAGCCGTCGAGAGCGGCGAGGGAGGACCTGACGTTTGGTTTGGCTCCCCCGGAGTTCTGGAGTGGCCTCTGCAGGACCCGATCCCTGATAATTTGCTCCCTGAGGGATAGGATGTTGTGTTTGAGGGATGGCGAGCTGGGTCTGACTCGAATCTGTTTTCACCTGAGTACTGGCTAGATCCTGTGACTCAGTTTCTTGTTTGGCTCGCTGCTTTTCTATAGTCTCTGGGTGTTGAAGACCTTGTGCATGCTGTTGCAGTTGCTGCTGCATCTGTTGCAGCTGGTATTGCTGTTGCATTTGATGCAGCCGCTGGTGCTGTTGCATTTGATGCTGCTGCTGCTGTTGTTGCTGCTGCTGCTGCAACTGTCGCATTTTTTGCAGCTGTTGCATCTGGTGCTGGCGATGCAGCTGCTCCTGTTGCAACTGCAAGAGCTGCTGTTGTGATTTCTGCTTCTCGTTATAATTCATATTTAAAGACGCATTGTTGCCTTGGAAGACTTGTTGGAAACCAGGCGCCTGTGGTTGCTTGGTAGGTCCGAATGCCAACTGGAAGGGTTGCAGAGTAGAGTCAGACATATCGTGATGCATTCCCTGATGCTGATACTGGAGGTCTGCAGGTCTGTGACCTTGTTGGAGTGGCTGATATTGAGCATGATGCATGGCTGCCATCGTGTGATGGTCCCAATCCGCCCCGGGAATGTGAGCGGTGTCTGTGTAGGACTGTGAGGAACTTGGTGAATGCTTTTCCAACTTTATAGCCTCCATTTCATGACCTTTGTGAAAGGCTTTTGGGTCATCCATACCACCTAGAGAAGGTACAAAGTTCTGTGACCACTTATTCAGGTTCGGGATGCCCTGGAACCAAGTTGCAGTCTGCATTGGGTTTTGAGCTGTCCACTTTACTGGTTCAGATTGCTGAAAATGGCCCCGGACCTGATATGCTTTATCAGATTTGTAAACGCTCTGGACTTCAGGGCTAGAATCCACCAAAACCTCTGGGCTGCTGTGAGTTTGCTCCAAAGAGGGAGCGCCTATGTTGTAGAACAGATCTCCTGAATGCTGCATTGTTTCCCCAATGGCTTCAACATTCTGCTTGCTAATACTGTTTATAGTTCCTCTCTGATGTGGAGAAAGACTCATGGCAATTATGTGAAACTATAAGACAAGTAAAAACCTGGGGCATTCAACACTTCAGTTTTAAGTAAGCCTATTACAAGGCTGGATGAAAAAAAATAAAAAATACAGAGTAGAGCACATGCAAGAATTTGTGGGGTCTAGGAGATCCACCTCCCTTCTTGCTTCTAAACTGCAGTATAAAGGTGGTGTAAATATTTAAGAACTCAGTCATTCCTCAGTCGCAGGAGATGTTCTAAAAACGAGAAAAAGACAAAAAGTAAGGTTTTAAACTTAATTACAACAGGGGTATAATGTTGTCTGCATTATATGCAAAATAAACAAAAAGACAAAAACAAGATTAAAAGTAAAACAGGACTATGACATGACACGTTTTTTAATTTGTCTTGATGTAATAATTTATTCAAAAATACATTAAAAATGAATCTTAAGCATATAATAACTTGCACACACATCTTCTATGATGTACAGAGCCCCTAAAGGGACAAAGTATGATATTTAAGGGAGAATGAAGGAAAAAGTTTTTGTGCAACATTGCAAAACGTATGAAGTTCCCCCAAGAAACAGCGGGTGAACACACAGTTTTTAGGGGCACAAAACTGCAAATGCAGAAGCATTGAAATATAATTTTTAAATCTTTTATTTCCCTTAGGGGCTCCATAATGATGATTTTAGTTTCTCAATTAGAATTAATTTTAATTAATAAAGTTCAAGATGTTAGGTTAAACAACTGTCCAGATATTACAATTTAAAGTATCATTAAAAGCAAGAAATCATTTAAAAGGAAAACTTGAGTAGTTTCAGATAATCCTTTATTTATTTATTTATTTTAATAAACAAAACTTATAAAGTAAAAAAAATAAATAAAAAAATAACAACAACATTAAAGTAAACAAGTCATTAAATTAATTTTTGTTTAAAAATAAAACAAAAAGAGTACATATGTACAAACTTATTTATCATGGATTCTCTTATTTGTAACCCAGAATGTCATTGCTGGCACCTAAATAATCAAATCAAATCTTTACACAACAGTTCAAATTAATTATAAATAAAAAGAGTTGTCAAGTAAACTTCAATCACCAATAAGAAAACAGGCCATAGCATGTCAAACCAGAGTCAGACAGTGACAGGAAACTAAATGCAAATAATTCCTTTTGCATCATTAATGAATGGCTGTTTGGTAAGACCTGTATAGAGAAGGAACATAGTGGCCTAAAACCAGGAAACTTGACAAACACAAATGCAGAAGGCAAGAGCAGACAGAACGGGAGGGGCATGAAAAGTGCAATGCAAGACAACAAGAATTACAGGAAGTGAAGAGGGAAAGGGAGAGAGAGATGGGGAAAGAATACAGGAGAGAGAGAACAAGCAGAACTACTTTTCAGTCCATTGGTGACCCCTCCCAAACTAGCAACTACTATGAAAACATTTGTTGTATAAATAAAATTGTATGTAGAATCAATGCTGCACATCAAAGCAAACGGCAGTACTTACTTCCCTTTAAGACGACACAGTATCAGTATTTGTGCAATTTGCGTTTCTTGGTTTATTGAACGATAGGTCGTGTATGAAAACAGACTAAAACTGTAGCGTACTTACACTGTTGCAATATGGTATTGACGTCCTCCTTCTTTACTTGTCAAGTTCGGGTGACAGCACCTTACAAAACTGTTCCAACCCTGGGCAAAGTCAACAGCGTGCATGACCACATACACACTACGAACAATGCAGTCTGTCGTAATCTCCTAGACGTAAGTGCGCACATTTCATACGCTAAAATACCATGTCACAATGCATCGAGAGGCCTTTCCAACATGTAGGCTGACAGATTTAACAACTTTTGGTATCCGAACACATTTGAACTCTTCAGCTGTAGACACCAAACCTGTTTTCCTGTTTACATTCTGCTGTTTAAGCGCAATTGTACCTATACTGCCTGCAGGACGTGCAGAGCCCGAGGATCCTCTTGAAAAATAATCAATCCATCAAAGTTATTTATCAACAAAACAGTTCGCACTGACGCAGCCAATCAGTGCGTTTCAGATTGAAGGCGAGGCGACACAAGGCGCAAAAGCGCACGCTGTGATTGGATGGAAGAAACTTCTCGCGCACTGCTGGAATGTGTAATATTTAATTAGTGAAACCAAGTGAAACAGGAGACCTTTATTTTCATATCACTTTCACTTTTTATGATTCGAGATATACTGCATGATGTGTTGAGAGTGTCATTACATTCATGTTAAAAATGCATGCTGACATGCAAAAAACAACAACAACAACAACAACAACAACAAAACATCTTGGTTCTCTATATAATTTTGAACCTAAATGTAATCCATCAAGCTCTCTATCACACAAATGTACCTAATTCAAACAATGAGAAAGAAACTTCAGATAAACAGCGCCACCTTGTGTGCTTAACTTGATACACTGACAAGTCATTTTAACATTAAACACTTAAACCTAAATACTAGTTTGTATTTTTCTCAAGTATAATTAAATACTAATCATTAAAAAACTATAAATCTTATTTTTACATTATTTCTTTAAGTGGGCAAATTATTATTTTCATGATTAATCTTCATTCCCTGAAGTATCTTGTGAAGATCGGACCATAATGGACCTTTTTCACATTCCGTTGTCATAGTTGGGAGAGCAGTGAATAAAAGAGTACCACAAAAAAAGAATATATATATATATATATTGCATTCCCATTTGCTCAAATAGCAAAATAAAAACTCCACGATAGTGTTTTCACGACTTTCAAAAAAGGGAAAATTGAGAGAGACTGATAATGGCAGTCAGAAAAGAGAGCAATGTCAAATTTACCATCCCTCCCATAGACGCTGCATTAGAAACACCCTCGCATTAGCGTTAACTTTTATTTTTTTGTAATTTGATGCAAAGGTGATACAAAGTATAGTGTTATCATTTATACATTTAAACAAAAAATTAAAAAAAGATCTTTAGGAAAAAAGGATATACGATGCTAACAGTTGAAATGCATCATCAACAGTCTTGAGAAAAGCGTCTATGAATTACATCATTTGTAAGACCTCCTGGACAACCTTGCAGTCTAGAGACAAAACGTGTTAGTGAACAAAAAATATGCTGACCAACTAAATGAGTTTATGTTCATAACAAGAAAACAAGGGACGGACTTGTTAACAACTTTGATTTTTAACGAATTAGAGTAGAAGATTCAATGACTTGCTGTCATGATAACATACAAAAGAAACTAAACGCTACCTACTGGCATGCTAAAGGGTCAGAGAATACATCTGAATGAATCTTTTTAGTAAACGGATTCAAAGGAATCGAGTCACTGAAGTGATTCCAACGCCACAACAAACTTTTGGAACGATTTAAGAAATCTTTTATAAGGATTCACTGTATAATATCCTGAACTAAATAAGTTTTCAGCTAAAAGCTATAATACTGTTAAGTAAAATATATCCGTTTTATTGTTTATTTTACCAACA
This sequence comes from Cyprinus carpio, assembly GCF_018340385.1. NCBI lineage: Eukaryota > Metazoa > Chordata > Actinopteri > Cypriniformes > Cyprinidae > Cyprinus > Cyprinus carpio. The sequence continues at coordinate 15,125,909 of NC_056616.1, forward strand.
AGTCAGGAAACAAACACATCGTAGTCGAACACATTGTAGTAAACGTTATACATAATTTTCCTCAAATTATTGTGTTGGTCTGATTGCTTGGCTGCTCATATATGATTCATATGGTTTTAAGACAGAAGACCAGTGCACCTCCACGTTGAAAATCTGCGGAAATAACGCGTCAGCTGGTGTGTCACATGATCGCCATCGTGTGATTTGCATACAGGGGAACGACCGGTTTAAATAGCTGTACTCATCATCAGCAGGAGAGACACTTCTCAAGACAGAGTCTGATGTTCGCGGTCACTCGGTCCCACAATCACCATGGCTTGGACAAAATATCAGTTCATTCTCGCCGCTATGATGCTCATCACAGGCTCTATTAACACACTATCCGCAAAGTAAGTAACATGCACGCGCTAGATGTTGTTTGTTTACATGCGATTATGAACTTCTGCCTCTACTTATAGGGTAAAGTTAGACAAGGGTGCTTTCACGTTTTCTTTTACAAAACTTCACGCCGTGTCCTTAAATGAAAGAAAGATGATCATTATTTTCCCTTTGCCTTTCAGTACTAAAGTATGTATATATATACAGGCGAAGATGAAAATCGAACATTTCAGGACAAGATGATTAGACGACTCACGTGCAATTGTGATGATCCGACGTGTCGTGACATGTTGATGCTGCAAAATCATCAATTCTGCCACCAAAACCCTTGTGACTATTAGTCAATTGTGCAATCGCAGCAGTAAGCATCTTACAATCAGAATTAGGTAGTCCATTTAGACAAGACGTCTGCTGCAAATACTGTTAAGTAACTTGTAAATTGATACAGCTTTGTATCTAAAACAGAGGCTTGATGTTTCTAGGCAGACGGTATTTGATACCACCCTTTACTCAGTGTCTGCTGAAAAACCGACACTCATGATGATGATGGTGCATCTCTGTTTTAACACTTCGTTATATGTACACTTGGTTTTTACAGTGCTATAATCTCTATTCACTATTTACTGTGCCATAATCCCTATTCTATTTATAACCATTTTTTTTTCTAAAATCAATCAAGTCAAATGATTTATGTTAAATCTAAAGAAAGAGTTGTTAAAGTCTTTTCTTCATCATGAGGCTTTATGTCAGTCACACATTGTCATTTCATGGTTGTAAAAATGGCATTAGTGTACCATGTGCATAGTTACTTATTAAACTTACAGTGACTGGCAGCTGAAATACTGATTTTACATGTTTAATATCATAGTTTTAAGTGTGTCGTGTGAATGGATAAAGAGAAAATCTCATTATAATTATTGTAATTAAATATAATAATTATGCACAAAAATAACAAGCTTCCTGATCATGTCCAGTAGCAATTACTGTTTGGACAAAAGATTCGTGTGCAGTCCCAAACTTAAGCTATCTTTGAGTCAGTGTTTGCTATATACTGCATATTAATACACATTAAGTCTGGTGAATTGTAATACTGGAAAATGACACGTTTAATGAACTGAATTTTTCTAGATGGGCTGATATGTTCTCTGCACCTGGATGTTATGGTTCCCCAAATCATGCCTTCTCCCACCCTTTTGTACAGGTAATGATTTCCATCAGTCCTCCAGATAACAACACACCATTCACATCAAACTTCCCTCTCAGCACACTGTTTTCAGTACCTCTAAGAAAACGGAGAACTGAAAGTGTTATTTATGTTTTGGCAAAGTGAGAACTGGTTTCGGCTCTGTGTCCTTCTCTTCATATCACTTTTCCCCATCTCTGTTACTTTTCCTGCATGCATCTTAATATTTCTTCACCACACACCACCTCCTCTGACCTTTCCAGGCTGTGGGAATGTTTTTGGGAGAGTTGTCCTGTCTGGTGGTGTTCCACATTCTCCTTTGTCATGATCGGCGCAAACCTGAGCCCACAATGGATCCGGGCCAAAGTTTCAACCCCCTACTTTTCCTCCCCCCTGCCCTTTGTGACATGTTAGGCACATCCATCATGTATGTTGGTGAGTATCCAACATGTGAAGTATAATGTGTCCATAGTCTTTAGTTCTTCAAGGGTAGGTTCGCTGATTTACAACCGGCCTTGAATTGTTACAGTGATAGCACTATAAGTAAATGAACAATGTGTATTATCTTACTATATATAGACAAGTTTTGATTTATAATAGCTGAAACATCCGTTCTTTTTATCCTTGGATTGACTTAAACAGGAGCTGTACTTGTGTTTTCTTTCTCTAGCACTGAACATGACCAGTGCCTCCAGTTTCCAGATGCTGCGAGGAGCTGTGATCATCTTCACTGGACTGTTGTCTGTAGCGTTCTTAGGACGGCGGCTGCAGCCCAGCCAGTGGATTGGGATTCTAGTCACCATCCTTGGTCTGCTGGTGGTTGGCCTGGCTGATTTTGTGAGTGGCCATGGGGATGACTCCCATAAGCTCAGTGAGGTTATCACAGGTCAGTGGTTACCTGCTGCTGAATGATTTTAAATGGTTAGTTCACCGAAAATTAAAATTATGTCATTAATGACTCACCCTCATGTCGTTCCAAACCCGTGAGACCTCCGTTCATCTTCGGAACACAGTTTTAATATATTTTAGATTTAGTCTGAGAGCTTTCAGTCCCTCCATTGAGAATGTATGTACGGTATACTGTCCACGTCCAAAAGGGTAATAAATACATCTTCAAAGTAGTCAATGTGACATCAGAGGGTCCGTTAGAATTTTTTTGAAGCATCGAAAATACATTTTGGTCCAAAAATATCAAAAAAACTATGACTTTATTCAGCATTGACTTCTCTCCCGGGTCTGTTATGAGCGCGTTCACCTCACATCCGGTTCGCGAACGAATCACTCGATGTAACCGGATCTTCTTGAACCAGTTCACCAAATCGAACTGAATCGTTTGAAACGGTTCGCGTCAACAATAAGCATTAATCCACCAATGACTTAAGCTGTTAACTTTTTTAACATGGCTGACACTCCCTCTGAGTTCAAATAAACCAATATCCCGGAGTAATTCATTTACTCAAACAGTACACGGACTGAACTGATGACCGAGCCAGATAACGAACGAAACATTGATTCGTTCTCGAGTCAAGAACCGGTTGCATCGGTTTTCGGATCACCGGTAGTGATGGGAAGTTCTGTTCTTCTCCGCGAACCGGTTCTTTCGGACAGTTTGATTCAATAAACCGGTTGCCGAAAAACGGTTCACCAGTTCTTTTGCGCTCGACGTAATGACTTCATTGGCGATGATTGCCCTTGATTGAAGCCTTCGGTTTACCCGCGCTCATAACATGCACAGAATCGGTTCAGAATCAATCACCAAAAGAACCAGTTCAGTTCAGACGCGCTGTGTGTCAGTCTGAATCACCCATGCGCAGTATCATCATCTCCTCGGTTCTCGAATCGGACGCGTCCGACAGAAACGGTACTTGACTCGAGAACGAGTCAATGTTTCGTTCGTTATCTGGCTTGGTTCAGTCAGTGTACTGTTTGAGTAAATGAATTACTCCGGGATATTGGTTTATTTGAACTCAGAGGGAGTGTCAGCCATGTTAAAAAAGTTAACAGCTTAAGTCATTTGTGGATTAATGCTTATTGTTGACGCGAACCGTTTCAAACGATTCAGTTCGATTTGGTGAACTGGTTCAAGAAGATCCGGTTACATAGAGTGATTCGTTCGCGAACCGGATGTGAGGTGAACGCGCTCATAACAGACCCGGGAGAGAAGTCAATGCTGAATAAAGTAGTAGTTTTTGATATTCTTGGACCAAAATGTATTTTCGATGCTTCAAAAAATTCTAACGGACCCTCTGATGTCACATGGACTACTTTGAAGATGTTTTTATTACCTTTCTGGACGTGGACAGTATACCGTACATACATTCTCAATGGGGGACAGAAAGCTCTCGGACTAAATCTAAAATATCTTATACTGTGTTCCGAAGATGAACTGAGGTCTTACGGGTTTGGAACGACACTACTCATAGTCATTAAACAAATATTTTTTAATAATTTGATTAACTATTGCTTTAATCATTTGTCTTTTACAAATCAGAAAATCTTCTCATAGGCTGGATATCAGGATTTTTTTCTTTATTTGATTAGGTCTTGCATCTTTATCTGACTGGACTGATTTTCTGTTGATCTTGTCTTATAGGGGACCTTTTGATCATCATGGCACAGATTATTGTTGCAGTCCAGATGGTCCTGGAGGAGAAGTTTGTTTACAAGCACAATGTGCATCCACTGAAGGCGGTTGGGACTGAAGGTAAAGATTTTAATGTAGTGACATAGAAGCCAATGACTAGTTTGGTCCAAGTATATTAATGCTATGTATTAATAATGTTGTCATAATGATAATGATAGGAATTTATCTTACTGTATGTCACACACTGAAGTCTAAAAGTTTCAGGCCAGTAAGATTATTTTTTTTAATGTTTTTGAAAGAAGTCTCTAATGCTCTCTAAGGCTGTTTATTTTATCAAAAATACATTTAAAACAGTAATATTGTGAAATATAATTAAAAAAAATATATTTTAAAATGTAATTTATTCTTGTGACAGTAAAGCTGAATTTCAGAAGCCATTACACCAGTCTTCTGTATCACAGGACCCTTCAGAAATTATTCTAATATTCTGATTTAGTGCTCAATAAATATTTCTTATTATCAGTGCTGAAAAGATTTGTGCTGATATATATATTTGTGGAAATCGTGATACTTTTTTTTTTAGTTGAATAGGATGTTCAGAAGACCAACATTTATTTATTTAGTCTTTATTATGTGTTATCAATTACTAGAAAAGTCTAACTGCTAAAAAGATTAAATCAGCAAAAAAATAAAGGTAGAATAGATTAATGAAACAAACAATGCTGATTGGCTTAGAACTAAATGTTGTCATTACCATAGGTGATGGCTAGACCCCATTTAGAAGACCTCCATTTTTCATCTTAGCCCCCATAAAAGTCTGTGATTAACTTATCTGTCAATGCCATTACAAAAGCCTGATTATATTTTCTGACTTGAAGCAGCGGCTGCTTATCTGAGGTTATTTTACTATCAGTCCTCCTCATTCACTGTTGCTGTGAAATCAGAAAAATGCGGCCAAATATGCTGTTGCAGCCAAATATGTTAATGATGAACATCTACCGACATACAGGCAATTTTGATTATTATCAGTTTAGCAACACTTCTGTGACTTGTCTATTTCCCAGTGGCTTAGTTGTCTTCTCTTTCTTAGGTTTTTTCGGATTTGTCATCCTCACTTTGCTCCTCATCCCAATGTTCTACATCCATGTGGGAAGTTTTGCAGACAACCCGCGGCAGGTCCTTGAAGATGCATTGGACGCCTTCTGTCAGATTGGCCATAAGCCCCTTATTTTACTGGCACTGCTGGGCAACACCGTGAGCATTGCCTTCTTTAATTTCGCCGGAATCAGTGTCACCAAGGAAATAAGTGCCACTACTCGCATGGTGCTGGACAGTCTGCGTACTCTGGTCATCTGGGTCATGAGTTTACTGCTGGGTTGGGAGGTATTCCATGGCCTACAGATTTTAGGCTTCATCATCCTACTTGTGGGTACAGCACTATACAATGGACTCCACAAGCCCTTGATGGCCAAACTGCCCTGCTTCCCTGGAGAGCAGAGAGCAGAGGAGGGAGAAGCCCCAGAGAGAGAGAGACTGCTTGGTGCAGGAAAAGCTGCAAATGAGAGCTAATACTGGACTTTGAACAAAATGCTGCCCACAAAGCATTTAATTTTTTGTTTTAATTGTTATTTCCATTTTAAGAAATAATCATATTTTAGTATTTTTATTTTCAGAGTTTGATTCAACACTTGGGAACCATCACTACTACTGCTACTACAACAGCCATTTTTATGGGCATGTCTCAAAAAAAAAAGGACAGTTGTGCTTAGATTTTAATGGTTGAATGCACATTTTTACTTTAGGAAAGGGAATCATTTTTACATGATTTTAATGCCAAAAATCCTTAAAATAACATTTAAAAGTTTTTAATCCTGTGGTTTATAGGTTTCGAAACCGTTTGTGTTTGTTTACATGATGTGTTGTTGTTTGGAGGACATTATTTCTCTAATCATTTTATTTGAGTAATATTTTTAGTGATCTGTGAAACGGGTATTGTGCACTGACAAGAAAATCTTCTGTTAGTCCATGTATATTGGTTTATAAAAAATATGGAAGTATCACTGTGTTTGCTGCCAGTAAATATCACAATGTTTGATTTTGTAATACACAACGAACCCGAGTCTCAAAAACAGTGTAGCTTTACTAGAAGTATTAAACTGACATCTGTTTCATTTCACAAATCTGTCCTCTGCATAAATGTATAAATTCCTCTCACATTCTTGTTTGTACATTGTGGATGCATTTGTTTGTTGTTAAAGAAAACATGAAGATGAGAGAACTGTCTGTGTCACATGTCTAATTATATGTAACAACACTATTATTGATTTCCTAACTAAATGTTTGACCTGTACAATGAACATATGTGAACAAGATAAGGATAATGTTGCCCTTTTTAATGTAAATCTTAATTTACATATGTATACCCTTGCACAACAAATTTTAAAACAATGGCCATCAATAATATTTATAAAAACTGTAACACTTTCCAATAAAAATCCGTTAACTAACTAGCTGACAATGAGCAATACCAAAGGCTACAGAAAAAAAAGCCCTCAAAGAGACTTTGGCAATTCATAACGTGCACTATTCATTCTTTTTCTTTTAACGGTAGTTAAGTACAACTGTACAGCTTTTGGATTTAATATTGTATCAGTAAATGTTGAGTCCGTATTAAATTATGTTAACAACTGAAAATATAAAGATTATTTATTAAATTATTTATTCCAAACGCTGTTTGAAATCAAACCAAACCCCGTTCGGTGAGATGTGACGTCACGTGTCGGTCCGCTCATCGACGCTGCTGCTGCTGCTGCTGAGAGAAGTGAGGCATACAACGTGAACTTCAGCCGATATCTTTGTGTTTCAAAGCGTTATGGGATTATTATGTCCAACATTTTATATCATCATGACCTATAGAACAAAAAAAGATGTTTTGAAGTCTTCGGAAACATCTTGGACCGCCGCTGCAGACAGAGGTAATGAAAACACCGGGTCCCTGAATGAACGCGTGCGGTCCGCTTAGCGAGCTAACGTTACTCCGTATTATTAGCGGGATTACAGCTGTCACAACATTGAGTTACCATTGTGTAACCTGGCAACTGTATATTCAACAATAGCTGTGTGTTGTGGTGGCGTTATGCAGTTTGGCTAATTAGCTAGCGCTGTGTCGCTTCATTGCGCTTTTTTTGTTTTAGTGATTTGGCTCTGGCTGATGCTTTAGCTTTAGCTAGCCTGGGTCCTATGTCTCCCTCTGTTATCATTACTGGATGCGGAAAGGATCGAGAACGCCTCAACCAATATCTACAAGACAGCGTCAGTTTTCAGCATAGCTTGTGGATGTTAGCATAAAAATTCAGTAACACAGCCAGCTAATAAAGACATGTATCAGGCCAGCTGCAGCCATCCTTAAGATGATCCTCAATAAAAACAGTACTGCACGCAGCTAGTATGGACTGTCATCCATCAGATCTGACTGGAGGGGTTAAAAATGATAGTATTGCTAATACAGTACAGATTTAATGATTAAAGCTGGAGTAAAAACCTTTTAATAGCGTTAAGTCCTTTTTAAGACACTGGCAATAATTTGTTATATTTTAAACTATAATGTTTTGTGCTCCAATTCAAATTTATTCAAATGTAAAATCTACAGGTAAATTATGTTATATGCAAAGTAACATGCATGCATGCATATTCATGCATATAAAAATCAAAACAAAGCAACAAAACACTATATACATACATACACATATACGTACATGAACACAAAACATTTTATGGTAGGAAATTCTAATTGTTTTACATGTTTATATCATTTAGACATTCTAGATGTATTACTTAAACAGTTTTGTGCATGTCAAAATGTTAGTAATTAGTAAAAAAAAACTGATTTCACCATATAAACTACTGCAACAATTAATGAAATCCATAATTCACCAACACTGCAGTGCAGTCAAATAATGACAGTATAAGACTTTGACAGTGTATGCAATAAGTATAAAACACACAGAATACACATACATACATACACTAATAATATACAGAAAAATATATTGGGCAAGATAATGCATATATTTACCTCTCCAACAGATGTGTACATGACTTGCAGAATGTTTCATTTAGCTTCTTGGCAAATAGTAATGATTGCATTTATAATTTATCATTGACATCAAACAGAGCCAAGGTTCTCTGTTTTACAGCTAAGCAGGCATATACCCTAAGACAGTATTTTGCAGTCTTTGTGATGTAGATTTACAGATTATGTTTGCCTGAGTCATTGTCTTGCAGATATAGTGAATTTTATTCTTGTTTCAGGCCTACAGTAAGCCTCATCCTTAAGGATTTGACTGTATTTAGCTCCTTTAGTTTCTGCACCCTAGCAGTGACAGTCATAAAAAGAATCAGGACAAATTCTTCTACAGATCTTACCTATTCTGCTCAAAAGTCAACCTTAGGACAGGTCAGACTGATATAGTTTGGGTGCCTTCACAGAAGGCCTTCTTAAGTATATGGATGGAGCCAATAAAATGCATTTTTGTAGACATCTTGTCTACAGCCCTGTAGGTAAATCTCTCTTATGTCTGCAAATGTCTCTAGAGCCTTAAATTTTTTATGTAACCATGCAGGTCCAACTAAATGAAGCATTTTTAAAATCTACATATCTGTTTTTTTCTCATCTTTTTAGCAAGGACCCAAGCTCACTGATGTGAGGTGTAGATCTTCTGTGAGTGTGCTCATTCCACTCTTGAGCCTCAGGATGAGTGGGTCCGGGGAGCAGACTGATATCTTGGCTGTCGGAAGCATGGTCCGGGAGCGATGGAGAGTGGTGAGTTGTTTTGAAGGAGCTGTATTTAGGAGGACAAGGCTTCAGGACTATTCAGATACTCACTGTTAGTTTCGTAGAGATGTTCTGATAGCTGTCAGATTCTTTCATGTAAATTTTATCCCAGGCAAGGATTTTTTTTCTTTTGAGCTCAGTCAAACGATACACTGCAGGTGTGTTGAGCAGTGCTGACATCAGCACAGAAAACTGTACAGCATGCTGACAAATAGTCACGTGACACAGCATTTTATTTCATGATAAAGGTGTTGTTTTGCTTTTTACATTTTTTTTAAGATAGTATTTCAGAACTGTTCTCTGACACAAGTTTGAAAGCCGTCTACTCAATTATAGGAGGAAAAATATATACAGTACATTACTGTTCAAAGGTTTGGGGTCAAAAAATGTTTTTTGTTTTTTTTTTCTTTTTGAAAAATTTCTATTTTTATTCAAGTCAACTTTATTTCTAGACTAAAGGTCCTTTAGCAAGAAACACACAATACAAACCAAAATAATACACATTAAAAAAGACAGTTATACCAATACTTTCTCATAGAGAACTGATATCGCACTTCAGTAAGCCTATTCAGCAATGATGCATCAAATTGATCAAGTGACATAAATGCTGTTCTTTTGCACTTTTTATTCATCAAAGAATCCTAAGAAGCAAAATGTATCACAGATTCCACAAAAATATAAAGCTGCACGACTGTTTTCAACATCGTTAATAATAAGAAATGTTTCTTGAGCACCAAATCAGAATTATTTCTGAAGGATCATGTGACACTGAGGACTGAAGTAATGGCTGCTGAAAATTAAGCTTGGTCATCTCAGGAATACATTTTTAAAGTATATTACTGATGATTACTGATAATATTTTGCAATATTACTGTGATTTTAATAAATAAACGCAACCTTGGTGAGCATAAGAGACTTCCAAAAACATTAAGAAATCTTATCGGCCAAAAAGTATTGCACAGTAGTCATTCATTAAATATTTCTCTTTCCAAACTAGTTGAAGAAAATTGGTGGGGGTGGTTTTGGTGAGATCTATGAAGTCCTGGACCAGGTGAGCCAAGTCAGTGTGGCTCTGAAAGTGGAGTCTGCCCTGCAACCCAAACAGGTCCTTAAGATGGAAGTAGCAGTTTTGAAAAGACTTCAGGGTAAAAATGAACATAAGATTTTTTTTTGCATGAAAACACTATTTGAGCAGTCATTTTGCACTGTGTATGCTACTCTATGGGCAATCATATTGCCAAACACAAGGGGAATATTACTTAAAAATAAGTATGGATTTGTGTAACATTAACCATTTTTGCCTTGATCTATTTCATAGGTAAAGACCATGTTTGTCGTTTTGTTGGCTGTGGACGCAATGACCGCTTCAACTATGTGGTTATGGAGCTTCAGGTAGGGCATCGAATGATTTATTCTTGTTTCTGAATTTATGGATGTTATCGCAAGTCAACGTAATACAACAACCCTGATTTCAGTCACCTGAAGTGATGTTTGTCCATTGATCTGCAGGGAAGGAACTTGGCAGACCTTCGACGCAACATGAGCCGCGGCACCTTCAGCTTCTCCACCACACTCAGGCTGGGCCGACAAATCTTAGAAGCCATCGAAAGCATCCACTCTGTGGGCTTCCTGCACAGAGACATAAAACCCGTAAGAGTGCCTTACAGAGTCTGTTTTCTCACAGACAGCCCTGGGCTTAAAAGCACTTCTAAAGTTGACTATAATTCATGTTTAACAGGGCCTCATTATTTATTTTTAGACTATATAAATAGTCATCAAACCTTTTTTTTCTCAAATAGTCTAACTTCGCAATGGGTCGACTTGCCAGTACGTGCCGAACCTGTTATATGCTTGATTTTGGGTTGGCACGCCAATTTACAAACTCATGTCAAGAAGTCCGTCCAGTAAGTAACCACAGATGTGTTTTAAAGCTTATGTTTATGAAATTTCGTATTAAACAGACAGTTCACCCCAAAATGAAAATTCAGTAATTTACTCCAAACTAAGTAATGATGTACGATTTGAGAATGAATAGATCTGTTAAATATGTTTTTTTAATCAGTTGATCTTGGTCACAGAAATGATCTAAATGATTTGATTATGAATTGTTACTTCTCAAACTCTCATGAATGCACCAAAAAAAAAGTAGTGGTGGAAGTCACAAATTTCAATGTCAGAATTTTGACAGAATTTTAATTTTTGGGTGAATTATTCCTGTAATGTGTTTCTGTATGTTTACTTATGTTTTCTCTTTTTTTTTTTTTTTTGTCTCACCACGTCCAGTGGCAGGATTCAGAGGAACCGTCCGTTATGCTTCAGTTAATGCTCACAAGAATAGGGTAACTTCTCTCTCTTACATTCTCAAGCCAATGGCGGATGCCGGTCAGATTTCTTATACATAGCAGGTCATGTTACTTATTCATATTTCACTAAAATACACATTCTTCTTGTTCTTTATAAAGGAAATGGGTCGACATGATGACCTGTGGTCTTTATTTTATATGCTTGTGGAGTTCATGGTGGGTCAGCTACCCTGGAGAAAAATCAAAGATAAAGTAAGTTCTGCTCTGATCATAATTTTCCGTGGATAAGAGATTTGCTGTTCTCAGTCCTGCCATTAATACAGGAACAGGTCGGAAATATGAAGGAGACGTACAACCATCGCCTCATGCTCAAACAACTCCCAGATGAGTTTAGCGTTTTTCTCGACCATATCTCCAACCTTGACTACTACACTAAACCCGATTATCAGGTACTGAACTTTCTTAGCCTTTCTTGACCATAGATTTTGTAAATGTAGACAATCACTAACATGCTCTCTCATTGGGTTGCAGCTCCTTATGTCAGTCTTTGATAACAGTATGAAGAGCTACAGTGTGGTGGAAAATGATCTGTATGACTGGGAAAGAACAGAGGACACACTTAATGTTGGAACCCTGGCAACCACAGCCCAGCAGTTGACCCGCCTCACACCGGCATATTTGGGGTAGATATCTAGCGTCTACAATCATTCAATGATATAACGAATCTCTGTATGAACAGTTTGAAGTCTACATGGTTAAATGAATATATTTCCTTCCAGTATGGCCAATGCCTCCGTGATCCCGGGGGATCTGCAGCGTGAGAACACAGAGGACGTCCTTCAGGGTGAGCGCCTCAGTGAGGCTGATAATTGCGCCCCCATCCCAATGCAGCCTGCACAGGGAGCAGATGTCTGGGAGGATATGGAGCACAGCCGCGACAGAAACCTCAACCATGTTCAGCCTCTAATCAGAAAGGTACTATTCATCACTCTGTCTGTTATGCTGAAATACCTGCAAACTTGTCACTTTTCAGGAAAGTGTCTTGATGCGTAATAAAGTAGTGTTTATAAGCACAGCACTGCTTTATAGCTGACTACAATTTCATAATGCTTTTATTTATTATATTAACACTTATTGAACTAAATTGAATCAACTCTGAACTGATTGGAGTTGAATAAAGACACTGTCGACTTCTGTAAAGTAACTTTGAGCTGAATTTGACTTGTTTCATAATTTATGAACTTTACAGTTATTGAACTGAACTGAAGCAACAGCTAAATAGCAATGAGCTAAATAATTAGACTATTATCGTTTTAGTGGTGCCTTACACCAAAATTTGAATTTGACTCATATTTGATAAAGTTTGCATCATTGATTCTGTTATGTTCCTGTTTGTAACTATGAACTGCTTTGAAACGGCCTACATTATGTAAAACACTATATAAATAAAGGTGACTTGACTTGTACAGTGGAAACTGAGGTGACTACCATATTTCTGCTCTCCCACCTGCTGTCAGAATGTGAATTTTAATTTAGCCAATTTGGCATTTTGTTGACTGTCTGCTGTTTTTGTAGACCAAATATATGTAACATATACCAGAAATGTGGGGTCTATCATTTCATAAAACTTTCTTTTGTCAAAACTTGTTTTATTTGAACTGAAAAGTTGTTTAAATAATCAGTTTTTATAGTCATTTTACAGTTTAGGATGGACACTGATGTTGTTTCAAAATAACATTGCTCCCTTAACAACATATAGTTCTATTCTAATATCAAACATTTCCAAAATGATTTCAACTGCTCCAATTTTTAATTTTATTTATTTATTTATTTTTGAAGATTTAAATGAGTAGGCCTATTGTTACTTATACCCCACTCATCACCTTTTTTGCCAGTCTGGAGTTTGCAAGTATAGTGTTTAAGTCGAGCTTGTGTTTCTGATACAGGTGGCTAGTGAGGAGGAGCGAAGCAAAGAGGGCAACCAGAGCCCCAACAGTGGCTCCATCCAGGGCTCTCCTAGACGTGTGCGCTCAGAGACCTTGCTCATCGACCGTGTTGCTCCTCTACTGAGAAGGATGCGCCATAGTCAGAGCATGGGACTAGACAAAAGACTGACCCCTGAACCCAAACCCACCATTGAACGCTTCCTTGAGGCCTAGTCAGTAAATAAAATCCTAATATTCTTCCTTTTAAATGTGAATTGGTCTCTAAAACATCATACCACTTCTCCTTCTTCATCTTATTAGTTTAGGAAAGCAACGTCCGGGTCTGCTCCAAGACAGGTCTGTCTGTCGGGTCGAGCAGGGCTCGTTGGAGGACGAGGAGTGTGCGGCCAGCAGCGGTTACGTTGCCGTCAACCTCAGCCCCGTCCCACAAGAGGGTGACTCACAGGAGTGGGTCCTAGTGGAGCTAGGTAGCGGTTCAGCAGGATCTAAACCGGATGAGGAGGAACGCTCCGGGATCTCACCACACTCCTCCAGCCCCCTCGCCCTCCCTCGCACCTGGTCTGACCCCTTGCCTCAGCGTGCTAGCAGTCTGAGTGGTTCAGCAGAATTCCACACAGGCGTCTGCCACACTGGTCCTCCATTCGCCAGACTACAAGGCTTGCCTGGAGTGATAGGCCTGTCTGGATTAAGAAGACTGCCCACAGTACAGCCTGCGTCAGTGGCCCTAAGCAGGACCCATCTTGAGCAGGTCAGTATCTCATGCTACATTCTAAAGTAGATATATTAGCATTTCTAAACATTGTGAAGTATACAGCAACAATTATACCATGACAAAATTCCTTGTCATTAATTTTACATTATAGTGTAATTATCTCATGAAATGTAACCTGGAGCACAAAACCAGTCATAAGGTCCAGTCATAAGTTATTTAGATTCGTATTTAGTATTTAGGAATTTTCTCAAATTCCAGATTTTTAAATAGTTTATTATTATAATCTATTATTTCATAGATGCAAATTCCTTACCTTTCAGTGACAAGTTTTGCATAGTATTTTTTTTGTGTGTGTGTGTGTGTGAAATATTACAGTTTTGGACATATAAGCTAATAAAAAATATATTTAAAAAATTTCCTTAAAGTAACTACAAATGAGCATGTAAAGCAAATATCTTCATTAGAAATTCAGTGTGGTGCATGCCCCCGATCCATGCAATGTTCTCACCTTTTTTCCCCCTTACCTTTTTGCATCTCTGTTATTTATTCAGCTTTCAGATGATGTATAAATCTCAATTTAAAAAATATGGTCCAGGGTCACAGATATGTTTGATTTGTCTATTGAAAACTGTAGCAGTAAGCAGTGATCGTTTATGGGTGCATTGCAGTGGTTTCACTGCAACATCACTATGTCTCAGATTTTGGCCAGCAACTTGTATTTACACATTACTGTATTAAAAACATCAATCGACCGAAAGTGAAGCTGACACAAAGCTCACCAGAACTCAGCAGATGATGGTACCACTAAGAAAAACAGATGTATAAGAGTTTTTCCCTGCAGAGCTCCATAAATAATGTCCTGTCTCTTAATGTTATTCACTTCACAGTCATCCAGTGCAGTGGTACAGCCAGTTCAGTCTCAGCAGAAGACAGGAGACGACTCTCAGCCTGACAATCCATCAGGCCCTGCAGAAAAAGAGCACAACCACGTGCCAGCTATTTCACCCTCTAAAAGCCCTAACAAGCCAGATGAAAACATTATCTCTGTCAAGGCCTCTGACAAGGATGTGGAGAGTGACTCGGGCTGTCCTGACGGTGGGCCTTCTTCAATCCCCAACCAGGGTGAGACCACTGGACACAGTGTTGATGCAGCTCCGGCATCACCTCGTGAGCTCTCACCCCGAGCCAGTCGCATCCCCATCCGTGACCCGGACTCTCCAACCCGTAGGGGTTTTCCAGCTCCGCTTTCTCCGTCTCTGTCACTGTCTTGTGAGCACTTCCCCTCAGCGCTGCTGCGTGACAAGTTCACCTTCCCCACTGGTTCCCAAAGGTCAGACTGGCAGGTGGAGGAGCCACTCTCTCTGTCTTCCTCCTCAGGACCTGTGTCAAGCAAGAGTAAAATACCAAGACCCATGAGCCCCACACGAGTGCCGGATCAGCTGTCTGCACGATTTATTCCACGGCCGCCACCAGGCAAACCGCCCCTTCGCACAGGTGGCGAGAACAGGTGAGAGGACCAAGAATTTAAAAATGTATACTTTCATCATGTACTAAGTTAGAAGGTTCCCTGTGTCCGTGTTTTGAGTTGTATCCTCACAGGCTGCATGCAAAAACAAAAGCTGGTTCTTTTTAGAAAATTAAAAACATAGAGTGAGCAATTTGTAGTCAATTCATGAACAAATTATTCTTACAAACCTTTCTTTTTAGTGAATTCAAGACATATGAGATGAACAGAGTTGTCCAATTTACAAACAAAGGACTATTATGAGCTGGATCATTTTCATTCAGTGTAATTTGATTAATGAATAAACTACTTTTATGAACCAGTTCTTTTTTACTCTAAAACATTTAGTTCAACCACTGTAGTCTGATTCACAAACAAATGACTCTTATGAACCCTTTTTTTAGTGAATCAAAAACGTTGCGAACAGCCAATGTAGTCCCATTTTAAAAATCTTTAAATAAAGAGTTTAAAATAGCTGGTTCTTTTAAGTGAATCAAAAACAAAAAACGTGACCGGCCAATCAACTCTCATTCTCACTTGGTTCTTTTTAGTTAATATAAAACAACAGCACAGCCAATGTAGTCCAATTCCTAAATATACGTCTACATGCTCTGGGTGTGTGTGTGTCCACTGCTGTGTGTGTGCACTAATTCAGAGTATGGGTTACCATACTTGGCCACATGATCAGTGTGATATTGAAAGTTATTCTCATTTCAGACGTAGACGCTACCGCATTCGTGCTAGCAGCACTGGTGACACGGACCTCTTGGACAACCTCTCTCAGCTCATGCAGGAGCGAGGAGGACTGGCCGCCAGCACCTCACGTTACCAGCGCACCACCGCCTCTTCTCTGCAGCGCTCGTTAAGCTCCTCGCCTTCCCGTTTTGAAGGGGTTCACAGCCATTCACCAAGTAGCTGCTCGGCCTCCCCACCTCCTCGAATCAGTGACTTAACAGTAAATCACGGGTCAGGGTTCTTCCCCAGAGTCAGAGCAGGAAGTCCTGAGAGCAAAACCACAACCAAAATGAGCAAATAAAGAGAAAAGCTTGTCACCGATGGCGTGAGTTGTCAGTAATTTGACAACCGGTTTCAACAGCAGCGTTTGATGAACTGTAGCATTTTTACAAGTAGTGTTTTGATAAGTAGAGCGATAAAGGACCAGGTATTTGCTGGTTGGTTGTGATTACTTGAAAGCATCATGTTTTTTGGACATTCTTGAAAAACGTGAAATATTAACATGCTAAATGTTCCAGTGACGCTGTGTAACTTTCTTCTAAACAAATTGCCCATTGCATTTCATTGCAATCAGTTTTATTTTTTAATATTATATATAGTTTGTGCCATATATTCTTTATCTTTTTGCTATGTAAAAGATCGGTTTACTTTTTCATGTTTTTTTTTTGCACTTTCTGATTTACATGCCTTACATATGTCAGATTTTCAACATTATTAGTTACTATCAGTGAGAACGTTTGAAATCTGAAAACAATGGGGCTGCACTTAGTAACTTATTGTATTCTGTCAAACAGATGCATGGTACTCTAGCCTTATTTTTCTATAATTTTTCTGTTTTTCAGTCATGAGTGAAAAAGTCTTTATGGTTAAATGCTCATTTCAACAGATAGCTGTCTATACAGTGTAATATCATTCATGTATAGTTACATCTGGCACAAGCAAGCATGTGTATATATGTATTTCAGGGAATGTATGTACTTTAAACTGTATTATCTATAGAATGTATTTATTTATTTATTGGATGTGGTTATGTACCTGATGATGTAGCTTTATTACTTGCTACTGAGTGAATTCGCCATCACACTAAGGGTCAGCAACCTTGCAATTGCCAAGTATAATCTCTTCCATGCCTGCAATATCATACTAACAATCCCTGTAAATAGTCCTAACGTCAGAAAGAAACTTACTGATATATTGCAGTGAAACACTATGGACCCTTTAAATGAACTTGATTCAAACACTATAGTCCCATTACCATATTACTTGAATACATCAGCAAGATGCTGGCTGCTTATGCCACGATGCTTCTGCGGATTTTGGGATTGAATTCTCCATCATGGCATTTATTGAAAGCTGCCTGAGGAGTGTGAGTCCCATGTGATGTACAAAGAAAGGGATTGTAGCTACCGAGTCATTACCACGACTTCATTGTGTGCTGTGCAGCTAGAATAGATGTTTTGTTCTGGATCGTCTATTTTGTCCTCTGGAAGTACTTTTACTTTAAAAGCATCAGTATAGGCCCACAACTGTTGGTACGATGGATGGTTTAGCTTAAGAATTGTACATAACCTGAACTGTATATAGATATAAATATATTAAGAAAAAGAAATTCCACCTCATGCTTCATGTACTGTATTTTGCTAACAAACATTTCAATCATGCAAAAAAAAAAGTTACCATGTTGGAATGTATATGTATTCATATCAATGGAATAAATAAGTACTCTTAAGTACTTGATGCTTGATATTGTGACAATATTATGCTGTCATTAGCTTAATAAACATAAAATGCATTGTTTCATAGTTTATTTAAACAAAGCATACAAAATATTCTGTTGCATAAATACTGGAAATACAGTAAGACATATTTACTTTAAATGAAATTATCAGTAATAACAAGCAGGAATCTATTTTCGTGTGTACCATTTTAAAAATATTTGATCTGTCTAATCCAGTCTTGACTTATGTATATCTAAGTGCTGCATAGAAACAAAAATCCTATCTGTGATTAACAAACTGATTATCCACTCAAACCTAACCTATCTTGGTCAGTCAAACAGATATTCCTACTGCAGACTCATAGAATTGGCAACAGAGCAACATTGTGCATATTAAGATAGGATAAGAGAAAGCATTTTAACATGGGAAATAAAATAACACTTTTATGGAAGCTTGTTTCTGCCACGGAATGAAATAGACAAGGTAACTGCAACTTTTCATCTTACAATTTGGAAAAAACATCAGAATTACCTTGTTTATTTTTTTATAATGTAGCAGAAAACAAACGTTCTTGAAATTAGGGTTAACATCTCACAATTCTGACTTTTTTTCTCAAAATTGCAAGAAAAAAGTCTGAATTGTGATAAAAAGATTTGTAATCATCTTTTTTATTTTTCAATTTGGCAGAAACAGGGTTCGAAACACTTTGAGTGAATCAAACATAGGATGATCATCAGAAAAACACAAGCGATTCCTAATAAGGTTTAATATTTGTGAATGACTCAAATTCTTGTATCTTTATGAGTAAGAGCTGTGCTGTGAACCTTAGAGCCTTCCCTGAAGCAGTAGAAACAGAGAGCACAATGAATTCTGCGGTATATTCTTCTGGATTAAACCTGACAGCATGTCCTTCTCCAGTGCTAAGCGTATATAAAATGTTGCATGTCTTATGGCTCCCTCCATCATGCATAACCATGCTTCTTCACAAAGAAGTCAATTCCCTGTCTCTGTGTCTGGGCAAATACTCTAGAACAGAGGCGCTGTTTGTCTGGGATCGTCTGGCAGCACACTGATGGAATCCTCTGCTTTTCCACACAACATGCACAACATTGTGTATTCCTGCAAATATGAAAATAAAAAAGCCTAAACAAACTAAAAAAAACTGCCCCACATTTTAGTATTTATGTACTTTTATTTAGTAACTGAATTGAGAGCAAGGCTCACCTGATAGTCGTCCACCACAGTGAAGGTGTACTCGTGTCTGGCTATGACGTGATCACAGTTCTTGCACATATCTGAGGAAAAGCAGGAGTTACGGTGATGACACATTTTACAGAATATTTACGCATACTGAAGTCACGTGACTCACGCAGGTAAGTGACAATCTCCTCCTCATCTTCATTCACCATCGTCCTGTCGCTGATCAGCACAAAGTCCCGCTGGTGACAGTTAGCGCAGCCGAGAAAGTTCATAAGATATGAACCATTCTCCAGACAGGTATGACCCTATGCACAAAACATAAACAACCCAAACAAACTCTGTTTCGTGCTATCAAATGGATTTTTTTAAAAAGAGGTAAATTCCTAATGCAAGTTCAGTTGGGTTCCAAGAAGAATACTTTAGAAGTATTCAGCACACAGGAGCGCAGTGCTATTCAACTTTGGCTGGAAAACAACAGCCAGCGCTGCTTTTACCTCTATACACTTTAATGGCATTAAAAGAGCAGATAGCAAATAAGTTAACAGCAGAAGGATTCGGACAAATGTGCAGTCAGCATTGATCATGAACTCACCCTGTCAGGATACTGTTTCTGCACACAACCAGTACACATTTCGTATGAGACGAATAAAACTAATACAGTAGTGCAGATTAGAAACACTGAGACGCTTCCGTGTTCGTCTTCTTCTTCGGTGGATTCTTCTCTGTACGAACTGTAGTGCCTCCAGCGGTGCATTCGTCACATCTGAGATTACAGCTAATAATGATTTGAAGGTAAGTAAATAAATATATGAGAAATGCAAAGTAATTTCTACAGTAAACTCTACATTACAAGGAACTCAAACCATGTTATTGCATTTTGACTGTAAGGGCTACAGAGAAATGGTTTAATTATTATTTTTTATTTCTGAATATAATGAAAATAAATTGAATTTTGCATTATTTTTATCAGGTTTGCACAAGAATTGTTATTTATATATATTTTTTTTAATTAATATAAAAATTAAAAGTCAACCGCAAAACTAATTGAAGCATCACCAATATCTCAAGCAACATAAAGTACTCAAGATTTCTGTGTCAGCGCTTACAGCAGTGTTGCCATGTCTGCAGAAAATAAACGAAAAGTCGTTTATAAACGTGTAAAGTCACGAATTACACTTTCCCTACATACATTTCCCGAAAGCTTTTTCAATCCTATTAAATCTTAAGTTTGGTCGCTTATTTGGACTTATTTTGGTTAGAGAATTTGCGTAGGTTGGACACGTAATAGCTTGTTTTTACGAGATCTGGCAACAGAATCCAGTAGACATGGACTGATTCAGCAGCAAACACGTGGACGGGCATCGCAACACACTGAAAACTTATAAAAACGGTCTTTTTGAAAGGACTGCCTTTGTGACTTATCTCTTAAGACTGATATGAAATTGATCAGTAGTCTCTCATTTTGTGTTTATCTGTGGGTGGCCTGATTAATGTAATGACAGGAGTGTTCCAGCTAGAGTGAATGCTCTGAATGTTTAGCATCGATTAAAATGTATAAATATAATCGCTAGCTCTATTTTGTAAATCAAAACACTGTGACCGTAGTGACTGTGAACGAGGATTTCTTTCTTTCGTTTACGCTCAGAAACACCACAACGATGAGCAAAAAGACCAAGAAAACCAACGTCAACTTTGGCATTAACGTTAATGTTAGCTGTTATATCTGCGGTCAGCAGTACAAACAGAAGGTTTGTTTAACTATTTCTTTTTGAAACGATTTAGTGTTTTAATCGTATTATTTGTTGTCATCTGTTGCGTCTATAAAAAGGGTATGGCTACTTTAGTATTGTGCCTTCAGATACATTAAAACACAAATATGGTTTAGTCTTTTTGTGTGTGTGTGAGTGTGTGTGCAGTATATATTGAAGGACCTGCACCCTTTTGCCTTCTATTTTATTTTATTTTTTTTGTCATAGCTATGAACCATTATTTGGTATTTGCTAGTTTGTTGCAGATGCTACAACGGTGCGGGGCATTGTAGATATTTGATTGGACAACACAAGTTAGTGCAGGATGAGTCATCAAAATGTTTGGTATATTTTTTAATATATTAAATGCAATGCAATCAGTGGAGAGGAAGTTCAGAATGAAAACGATGTGTTTTCTTTTATGCCTCTCACTACTTGATTAGCTGTATATATTTTGTTCTTACAGGTTATAGATAAGCATATGCATTCTTATTTCCACCATGAAGCAATTGAGAAGATCAAGGGCAGGTATGGAATTACTCTGAACTGATTATCATGTCTTTCTCAGCTATATGAAGGAAGTTGAAATGAACATTTTTGTTGTTGCAGTGAACAGCTGCATAAGTGTTGGGCATGTGATGTATCTGTGATGGGACTAGAGCAGTACAAGGAGCATATTGCTGCCCAAACGCACACACAAAATCTGTTTCAACTCCAAGATAAAAGACATAAAAGAAAACCTTTTAAAGCGGACTACAATGTTGACATGACTGATAATGACCTTTTTGATCTAAGAAAGCAAGACAGGTAAGTTTGTTACCTTATACATTAAATACATCTATCTGTATTGTTAACAATAAATGTTTTTAAAAAGAAATGCTGTTAAATTTGGACAAATTTGCTGTTTAAAATGAGTTTGCTTATTTTATCGATAATAATTTGTTTATGAACTAGATCCAAAGATGAAAAATTAATTTTTATCTATTTTAGGAGAGAACGAAAAGATCTGGATAGATGTTCTATCTGCCATCATCGGTTCCCTGAACAGGTCAGTAATTTAGTGTTTTGGTAGAGTAAATTAAGAGTATAAACGGTGTTTGTGTGTGTATATATATATATATAATGTACAGGACAGTACTACTTTCCCTATGAGAGAACCAATGTTGGATGGAGCCTACAATATTCAGCTTTATAATTGTTCAGGGAATTAAAATCATACTATCAGTAAGAAATACTTTTGTGTATGGTGTAATGGTGGACCTATAAATATTGGTGTTTGCTTTCCCAAATGTAATGTTTTAGGGTCATTTTAGGCTGTAATGTTTAGGCGAATTATGGCTATGGATATAGATCTATCCTTTTATAATTAACCTTGTCTTTGTTGTAACAGGAGTGGGACAAACATATGCACAGTTATATCCACCATCAGACAGTTGAGCAATTGAAGGGCAGGTATGGAACTAAAAAGTGTTGTTTGTTATGCCCTGCTATAAAAGAAAATTCACACAGAAATAAAAAAAATATTTTATTTTTTACTCATTATTTAAAAATGGACAGCAAAGACTTTTATGAGCTTACAAAAGATTTCCATTTCAAAATAAACTGTGTTCTTTTGAGCTTTCTATTCATCAAAGAATCCTTAAAAAAACAAAATGGCAGTTTCCACAAAATAAATGTTTAGCCGAAACATTGATAATAATATGAAATATTTCTTAAGCAGCAAATCATCATATTAGAATGATTTTTGATCAAATAAATGCAGCCTTGGTGAAGCTCCAAAAAGAGCCACGTAAGCCACTTAGACATTCTGCTTAATAACTCCTTTTGACTTCCATGGAAAAAAGCCACAAGAGTAAGTAAATGATTACAAGCTAAACTTCATCTTTATTAATGCAACGTCAAATATATGCTTTTCTTCTTATAGTGAACACGAGCATAAGTGTTGGGCCTGCGAAATGACTGTGACAGGAATAGCAGAGTTTAAGAAGCATATTTCCACCCAATATCATAAAATGAAGCTATCAGAATTGACGAAAAATAGAAAACTTGGAAAAAATACAGTGGACTACAGTGTTGAATTTAATGAGCTTAAAGACCTTTGTTCACAAAGAGACCATGAAAGGTAAGCTCATTGTCAGCTCATTCATGTGGTTATTTGTTTAATTCTACATCTTTTGAATGGCTGATGGTTGAATGATTCAAATGCATTCGAGTTTGTCAGTTATTTGGTCAGCAGCATTAGTTTTATGCTGTAAGACTTGTTTCTTTCTTGTTAGATTTATGAAAAAGAAAGAGAAAATGAAGAAGTGGAAAGCAAAAAGGCATAAGTCAGTGAGGTTAATTCAGATAAGAAGCACAGCTGAGAACGAGCATTGTACAACACCTTTCACGGTGAATGAGGAGTTCGAAGCTAACCAGTTGCCACCATCATTCCATTTCAATTCCTTTTGGGAAAATCAAAATGACCATCCAGCATCTATCCAGCATAACCAAAACCTGCCTACACAGAGACAAGAGAGCATGCTTGACGTGGACAGATCAAATGAGCCGCTTGTGAAAAGGCCTTGTCTTGAAAGACCATCAGAAAATATTCCTCAAGCAATGTCTGCTCATGGCACTCGTCCCAACCGGGATGGAAAAGTTACAGATGTTTGTGTGAACGACGTGACTCCAGAAACTAAATCTGGTGCTGCTGCTGAGCCGACATGTTCCCCTGGACTGGTCCAAAGCAGGATGGAGGCCAACATACCCAACTTGACAGCAGCAAGGGGAGTTTGTTTAACACGGAAGGCAGCAGCTGGGAATGAAGCTGTTGTTCTTAATCCTCCACTACACACTTGTTCCAAAAAGTCTATGTTAAAAGTAAACAGAGCAGCATCACAGAGTGAACACAGCATGACCAGGTGAATAAATTATGAGTTTTATTATTTGCTTAAATTCTTTTATAGTCTCTTGAGAGTTAGCCATAAAATTGGATCCAAGAGCATGTTTCAGTCTTAAAAGTCTTCCTAACCTTAGATGAAGGTCTGATGTCTCTAACATTTAAACTATGATCTCTTTGACATCTTTTTTTTTTTCCCTAGAGATTGTATGAGTGGACAAGAACCATACGCAGATTTTCTTCCGCCTGTAACTGTCCCGGCTGAGATGTTCGAAATTCGGCATAAAAATCACCATATCAACAAAAAAAAAAACAAATCAAATGAGTGTGAGACAGAACAGGGAGAAACATCACTGGAGCATCACAGCAGCTTTAAAGCCATCTCCTGCAACGTCCAGAAAACCAAGGCAAAAAAACAAGTAAAGGAGTTTCAGGGTGATGTTGTGTCTAATAGAAGTACCTGGAATTCATAGAAATGTATCAGAGTTTTTATTCGTTTTACAGGACGATTCACATGATCTGAATCCTGAGACAAACGACAAAATATCCAGAAAAAGTGAGTATTCAGTTTTATTACAGCTTTAATTAACATCTCTTATTTAAATAAATTAAGAATGGAATTCTTTTTATTTAAATTATCTCATTTTATCAATGCAAAAAAGCAAATTTAGATTTCCTATTTTAAATTTTATTGGGAGAATAAGTCAAATATGTTAAAATGTCCTTGTTTCAAATAACACAGATCCATCATGAAATATTTAAAGGGGTCATATGATGCTTTTTTTTGAAGATCATTATTTTGTGTATTTGGAGTAACAGAATATGTTGACATGCTTTAATGTTCAAAAAACACATTATTTTTCAAATACTGTACATTATTGTAGGTCCTCTATGCCCCGCCTTTCTCAAGCGTGTCATTTTCTAGCGCCCTCCTTCTGACAAGCACAGTCTGCTCTGATTCGCTAACTGATCCAGTGCATTGTGATTGGCCGAACATCACAAGCACTCATCAGAAATGTAACGCCCTTTTCCATAATCGCGAGCTTCAACTTTCAAAATAAATGTAAAGACAGTTAATAATGTCCTTAGTTTCACCATTAGTTCAAGTCCTAAAGAAGAACAGTCGCGTGACGTACACAGCGATGAAGCTTGTATGTGTTTGCAGTACACAAGCCACGGACGGTAAAGACAGCTGACTCCACTGTGTGACCCTCTCTCTCTCTCAAACACACACACGACATGCAAAACTCTTCATTTGAACATTCAATAGCAAATACTTAACTAATAACAAAACATACTGTACTTACAGTAGCTGATTCAGAAGCGCCATATTGTCGTAGCAAAGTCTGAATGACCTCCTCTTCTAGGTTCACGAAACGGTCGTCCATAAATGCGTTGCAGCTCTGTTGTAAATAATCTTAAAGATTCCTAAATGCATCTACTTTCGGAAGGCCAAATAAAGTGCTTTTGCTTTCGCCTACACACAGCATCTCCCTGACATGAGTGCTTCAACACTAACTGCAGTTACTGAAACCACGCCTTCTTTCTTTGCGTGAACATTTGGGCGGCATTATGCAAATATTTCTACATAGTGACGTAGACATGTGGGGGCGTGTTTGAATTAGCTGTTTTAGGAGGGTGTGGCAGAATCTTAACTTTGATAAAGAATATCTCTTTGGATTTGAGATTTTAGTCTTTGCAGCTTTACAGATCTTCTTCATGCACCAAGAGCTTGTAACACTCCAAAGAGAAAGGAAAAATTGAAATCGCTTCATATGACCCCTTTAATAGATGTTAAAACAGCTGTAACTGATTATCCAGCGCTGTCTCTTCCAGAAACACACTGGCACATGTCATAATGTTCATCTGTGTGTTTCTGATTTTCAGGAAAAGTGAATAAGTTGATATCGCTGTCTTTGAAAGAAGAGGAGTTATCCAGCTCTTTGGAGAATGTAGGTGAGCAGCTGTTCCAGGCCTACTCCACCCTGCAGAGCGCATTCACAGAAGTTCAGCGTCTACTAGCTGTTAAACAAGAGGTACATGGCTGTTCTATTAATATGCATTACAGGCTCTTTACATACTTCATGAGCAGCTTTGCTCACAGTAAGACAAAGATATTTTTCCCCACTTTTCTTTTCTGTAGCCAATTTATACTACAATAATACTCCTAAAATGTATAATGCACTATGAGATATATATATATATATATATATATATATATATATATATATATATATATATATATATATATATATACACTAATGCAATAGGATATTTATTATACTGAAACTGTACTAATAATGCATTAATCATTTAACATTATAAACTCTGTTGTCAGGTAACCTCAGAAATGGCCTCGCTCAGGGCAAAGCGCATTAAGATTCTGCAGGATATGAAGAGTAAGAGCTCTTGTAACATCTGTAATATATTAACTCAGAGTTGAACCAAATACATATATGTCTGAGATTAATATGTAATATTATATGTGTAATTATGCATGTTTATAATAATGCATTATCAATGTTTGTGCTTGAAATGTTTTGTCAGGTCCTGGTGACGAGCAGGAGGTGCTAAATGAATCTTGACAGCTTTGTGAACCTCTGATGAAAGGATTGGACTCCAGTAACCAAATGAGCCTCACAGAGCAGCTGGAACACAGAAGTATTTGATGCTCAACATACCTCTCAGTACACTAAATTGAGCTCTGTGAGCAAGTACCGCATTGCAAAGCCCATAACTGCACTATTAGAACAGACTTTAATTCTAGTTTTATAGTAGTTTTATGGCAAATCACATTGGATTGTGCATTAACCATCCTTTTTTTTGCTCCGATTCTGGCATGAAAAAATTTAATTTCTATCTTGACATGTAAAAAAAAAAAAGTTTGCTTGCCTACAGTTTTGAAAAAAATGACATGAAAGGAGATGTTACAGAGTCCAACAAATTCTCCATCCAGCTGAAGATTCAGGTCAGTTAAGATTTTCAGAACAGCAGTTAAGTTGTGTGTAATCATAGTAATCATCTGTGTTCTTGCTACTCCAGCACAAGAAGTTTTGTTCATACTCACGGTTAACCATATGTTTGCAGTCATGACACACATCTATTGTACTATTATGTGCTGTTTGTTTATGCTTTGCAAATCATGGCTATGGTAACAACTGGAATAGAACAGTGCAATGTTGTACACTTTATTCAGTTGAATTATTTACAGTTGCACAGTAGCACACACATTTTCCAAGGATGGGTTCAAATGAGTGTCATTTTAGGCATGACATTTAATTTGACAACATTCTGTCACCTTAACGGGATAGTCGACCAAATAAGTGCTTTTTATAAGACATAAATGAGCCATCGTGGTCCGTTCCGTAGCTCATAGTCAATCCAGTTTGTTCTAGACCAGCATTTGCTGAAGAAAGAACCTGCAGTGGTGTACAGTACAATTGATTCGGATCCAGACCTTTCTCCACTTAATGGAAGTTGAAAATGGGAAAAGACCACTTGCTTTCCACCAGGCTGACCTTATATCTGTGTTTGTGTCTTTAGGCATACATGGTCAGTTGAAGCCACTGTATATAGTGTAGAAAACAGAAACTTTTTAGAGTGTAAAGTGATCAGTACAAATAATGATTCAAATTCATGCTGCTTGTAAATGTTTATTCTGTTAATATTCAATAAAGGAATTAAGAAAAAAAATGATGCTGCTCACCTCAAAAACATTAAGCTTGATAATGCCATCTCCATCCCTGTCAAAGGCTCTGAATGCCCCTGTAGAAGAATATCTTTCACTACAAGTATCCGATCGCTACAGTCTCATTTCAAAATCTTGGTTGTAATGCCTGAATGAACTTAATGGTACTTTAGAAGAAAAATATTTCTGAACAAAAAAGACTATGACACTTACTGAACATTCCCTCGAGTCGCACTAAGCAGCTAATGTAGCTGTCGAAATCCAACTCCATGTTTTCATTGGCGTATCGCATACAAATAATGTCATACAGCTGATTGTTGAGTTGAAAACCTGAGGTACAGAGAAATATCTTAGGGATCAGCCCAATAAAAATGTGTAAATCATCAAATTAGAAGTTAAATAAAGACATCAGACTGCCTCACCTGCTTCAGTAAGAGCATTCCTCATCTCAAAACTGCTGATCGTACTGGATTTGTCTGTGTCGTAACGTGTGAACACCAGCTGAAACAAATGAACAGAGAAACCATGTGTCTATGGCTTGAACTAATACAGTGTATTACAAAAGAATATGACTGGACCTGCTTTATAAAGGTAAAAACAAAAGCATACCTTCCACTTTTTAATCTTGTTCCATAAGTGTTTAAATTCTTGCAAGTTTAGGTGGCCTGTCCCATCAGTCTAAGGTGTCGTGGTTAAGTCACATTTCTGAACTTTTGTATGGCTGCGTGTCATCATGCATGTGGCAAATTTTGAACTTGAAATACCAAAACTATTTGTGATAAATCATCCAGGCCACAAGGGGCACTGTTCACATGCAGCAAGAAATATCAATCTACAGAAATCAAGATGCATAGGGCCTGGTCAAATACCCACACTTGTGATCTTTGCACTTGACCACTTGTCTGCTTGCTTGATGTATTTCCTGTATTTGACTCAAGTGTTCAAGTGGACGTGAAGATCACAAGTGTGTAAAACTTTTCATTACCCAATGGGACACACTTATGCAAGTGTTTACAGAGCAATTTTATTACGAATACCTTTATTGTCATTTGTCTGACAGTCCAAATGAATATAACTGAAATATAATTAAATTATATATATATGAAATTATATTTTGTCTCTCATTCCAAAAAAAGTGCACACACCAAAAAACAAACAAAAAAAAAAAAAAACCGCACAAAACCTATTAAAAAATAAACACAAGTGCATATACTATATTTCTTCACATTAGTCCTCAGCCATTTAAAGCTTGTACAGCTACTGGATAAAAACTGTTTGGGTTCGATTTGTCCTTGTTTTAATGGCTCTGTACCATCTGCGTGATGGTAACAGATTGAACAAAAAATGACCAGGGTGTGAGGAGGAGTAATTAATGATACTGTGAGCCCTCCTGAGACAGCAGGAACTGTGAAGGTCCTCTAAAGTTGGGAGAGGGCACCCAATGATTTTATGCTGATTATTGTGAATAATTATTGTGGTGTTTCTGATTAAGTAATAACGTTTTACAAAATACATATCTCTGGAGTTTGGACCAATAAAATGTGTAACAAATTTCTAATATCTACTGTAATTATTATTATTTACACAATTGTAATATCAAATTATTATTATTA
Source organism: Cyprinus carpio (assembly GCF_018340385.1). Classification (NCBI taxonomy): domain Eukaryota; kingdom Metazoa; phylum Chordata; class Actinopteri; order Cypriniformes; family Cyprinidae; genus Cyprinus; species Cyprinus carpio. The sequence goes on from NC_056616.1 coordinate 15,154,936, forward strand.
TGAAAATGAGGGAGCTAGTGGTTGAGCATGCATCAGTTGTACACTTGTTATTGCGATGTGCCATAGGATTAAATGAGTGCACTCAATAATGTCCACTATAGTTCTGGACACCATTATAAATGGCTGTTCCTTCAAATAGTGTATTATTTAAGAGTAGGGGGGTGATTTGCTCCGGGTGTGTGTTCACTACTGTGTGTGTGCACTTGGATGGGTTAGATGCAGAGCACAAATTCTTGGTATGGGTCACCATATTTGGCCACGTTTACTTCACTTCACTTCATACGTTATTTGCCCATAATGCACAGTGAAGGATACATCCATAAGTGCAATCATACTTCTGCAGCTCTCCAGACTGAAACCCTCTGTTTTCAACTCTTTATCTGAGGAAAGAAAGGGATAGATTATCAAAACCCTGCAGACAGAGACATACAGAAGAGAATCAGTGGCAGACAGTAAGTTTTTACACACGTTTGGCAATCACTCTGTTAAGGACAGTTCTGAGTTCATTGGCATTAATCTGCATGTCCTGCAAGAAGAAACAGAATCACAATGATAGTATGAAGTGATTATGCCATTCAAAAGTGCATTTCCATAACTGTACTCACGTCTCCAGCTATCTGCTGAAAGATGGCTCTGAACTGCTTTTCCTCTTCAGTCTCCTCCTCCTCAAATGGCTAAACATGAGAAATAAGAAATACTGAATGTACAACAAACTAAATTAGTGGACATCTAAATATGTGTGCATGTGCCTTTAAGTAGTTCAGAGTTTATATTTATTTTGTTTATAGAATTTATAGAGCAAATCCACTTAATCTTTGCTTACAAGTGGTCATTAGATCAGAGCTTCTACATTTTTCCTTTTTTTCATGGCTGTTGTGATATAAAAATTAAATCACAACAAGGCAGTTTTGTGGTTATTATTATGATTTTGAGTGTCATTATGAATTATAGTTTTGACATACTGTACCAGCTCATGCTGTGCGCATGCTGTTTGTCATTACTGAAGCAGAACTGAAGATGAAAACAGAGCTGCGTGTCTAGAGCAGTGCAGCCAATTAACAGAACATCACATCACAATGATTTTTCACCTCCTTTTCCATCTTTTTTTATCCTTTCTATCATCTGACATGGGCTGACATAGAATATCAAGAAATTGATGGAACATCTTAATCTCATTTCCATATTTACCTTGATTTTCTTCTTGATATCCATCTGTTGGTATAAGAAAGTGAAACATATTAAAAAAAATATATTTTTTATTCTCTTTTGTGATTATGTAGAAGAAGAAAAAACTGAACTACTTTTGTTTTCGGTGGCACTAAATTAATGATCTACTACATTCAAGAGACCAAACCACTTGACGTAGTGATCATAGACAAGCATAGAGACAGGATGTAGAATGAGGTGCCACAGAACATGACAGACAGACAGAGACAGGTGTGGACTCACCACAGGCTCCACCTCAATCTCTTTATCTATAACCCTGAGAGAAAACATGCAGCTGTCAGCAGGTCAAGAGGTTCTTTTAAAAACATATCTGACTGTAACAAGAGCTTAAATTTAAAACACTTAATAACTTTTCATTGAAAAGTCTTTAGAATAACAGATACATATGTACATTTGTATATGAAACATTATATATATATATATATATATATATATATACACACACACACACACACACACACACACACACACACACACACACAATTATGCAAATATGTTATTATATTTATTTATATAACTAAACTAATAATGTATTGGTAATTAATACTGGTAAATATTATTAGAATGACTGATTTGACGTGCACAATCAACGTTAAGACTCACTCTGAGCTGCTCCTGCTCTCAGAGAAGACTCTGAGCAGAAACTCGCTTTCCTTGTGGGGATCGAAGGTGGATGGAATGATGACATACTCGCCCGGTTTCAGGCAGAAACGCTCCGTTACCTCACGCATGTTGACGTAAGACTTGCAGCGAGCTGTCGAAGCATTATACAGGAAGAAATCCTTTGGCAGCTGTTGTTGGTTGCCCTTCATCTAAAATCAAGATAGCAGATAGAACATTTCAAGAAATATGACTTTTTCTTTTTAAGTAAATATTTTATAGCTGAGAAAAATCTGTATTCTATTTAGAAATAGTATTCCAGACCTAAAATCACAACTTTAAAATTCCCTGATATTTACAAGTTTTCTATGACCAAATACATCATGCAGTAATTAACAGATTTAAGGACTTAAAATGAATGAAGCACTGGCAAACAACAAAGATGTGTCTGTTTAAACGCAGTCACACTGACATATGATGTCATCATTTGCGGTCTCTTCAAGATGTAGTCATACCTCTTTAGGAACCTGTGGGTAAAACAGCATTGAAATAAATCAGCAACCATGGTAATTACCTGAAAAACTGTAGGTAACTAACTTTAGCCTTGCATATTTAGTCTAAAAATTAAGGTTCCAAAAAGGGGCTTTCACACCAGTGCCATAGAAGAACCTTCCAGTGAACAGTTCTCAGTTTTTAGTGTGAAGAATATAACCTAAAGGACCTTTTTTCCAAAGAATGTTTTGCACATTTGAAAGGTTCTATGGATGTCAAAGGTTCTTTATGGAGCCATAGTTGTCAATAAAGAGTGTGAATTACGTATGTAGTGTATGTTGAAATGTTCTTTGTACTGAGGGTGTGTTTAATTGATCGCACCTCATAGATGGCGAACCCAATGTTGTGTAGGGTAGCACCTAAGCTGCGCTCTTTTCTTCTGCCCTTCTGCATTAATGCCACCACCACCGTGCAGGTCTTCTCTTTAGCATCCGCCTCTGGAAGAACCAAGCGGAATTGAGGGTTTGTCCAGTACGTATCTGTGTCAAAATGGACAGAAAGGGATTATTGTGAAATAGTATTTTTTTTCTAAATAAATAAATAAATAAATAAATAAATAAAAGAACTTAAAACCATAAAAAACATTTCCATTAATATAAATTAAATAAAAATGAGCTGAAATAAAATATAAGAAAAAACCTTAAACCAGGAAAATGGCTATTCTAAAAATAAAAGTTATATATAGTATAGTATAGTATAGTATAGTATAGTATAGTATAGTATATAAGCCACATCTCCATGAAAAATATCAGTATTGTTAATGTAAGGTGCTTTTAAAACCATCTCATGAGGACAAACTAGTCTACAATTTTGCAAGATAATACTAGATACCTGGAAAGTTTCTGCAGCCACCAGCAGAGCAGCCTTTCACCCATCGGCCCTCATGTATGGTCACATTCCACTTGAGCATCTGGTCATCCTCAAGAGTGTCTGGGGTGAGATTACAGATCTCCAGTTTGGTGAAGTTCTTCTTAAATTCCTCAAAGCACATCTGTTTGAAGAAAGATGAGTAAAATTATTAGAGGTTCCGGCTTCCATTTATGAGCATTAAATGAAGTGTAATAGACTGTTTGAGACTTTCTGGAAGCCTGATGGGATTCATAAAGCTGTGAACTAACCAGAACTCCCCTTGCTCTGTAGGCCGGAGTCTCTCCTTGTCTTGCTCAGATGTGGCTAGTGCAGCCCAGTCATTAGATTTACAGGCAGGTGGGGGGGCAACTCCCCAGGGGTCTCGCACACGGACCAGACGGATCATTAGGTCTTTACCATCCTTGCGTTTACCCTGTGAACAAGGTTTTTGCTATTGCATTTAAAGGTGCAGCTGATGCTAGGACCAGGGTTAAAACTAAAACCATAAAAAAAACACTTCGTTACTTGAAATAAAATAATTAAATATAAAAAACATACTTTTAATGTAATTTCCTAAGCAATGTTTCTAAAATAATAATAATAATAATAAATAAATTTAAAACAGAAAATATTAAAAAAATTAATAATATTAAAATATTTACAAAACTATAATAGTATCTCAATGATACTAAAATAACACTTACTGCATGCATTCTCACACAATGCTCTGAACTGTCGTGAAGTTTGATACAAATGCTCGATTACATGACAAGCCCACCTGCTCAACTCCAGTGATTGAATATGCATGGCCTGTCACAAGTCCAGATGCTGTTTTAGTCCTTTGAGCAGTTGGAACCAAAACCTGTGCAGAAGAAGCTAAATGTAATGGCATGTCACATTAATGTCACAATAATGCAGCAGTTTTTATTCAAATGCTTCATTATATATTTGATATCAGTTAATTGTATAATTAATCAATATCGTACGTGAGCACGAGTTGGACTGTGATTATGTAACAACTAAGTCATTTTATTTTTTTTTACATCGTTTATTTTTGCTTCACCAATAAAAATAGTTCAAAACTTACCCCAAGCAATCAACCATTTCACATTTCTAAGCAAACAAAACATAGTAGGGTTTCGTTCCTGAAAGAATCATTGTATTGTAAAATCTCATACTTCCCTACTACACAGTAGATGAAACACAGCATGTGAGACGAGCATTATGACCAAATTTATATTATTCATAAAACAGTAGGTGTAAAAAGTGCACATGTGATGAACACTTTACTACCCAAAAGCCAACTGATGCTGGTAGATCACGACAACATAACAAATGTAAACTGTCTGAATTACATTTACACTTCACACATTCATACAACATAGATTTTTTTTAATGGACACAAACTAATTACTTTTGCTAACTAATTAATGCAGCCAGTCATTTCCTTCTTGAATCATTCTTTTTGTACAAATAATTTGAAAGAAGAACGCACTCAAAACACTTGCTGCCACCTACTGGCATATTGATGTAACATGCAGAAAAACTGACTTAAAAAATCCTAGCACTAATCCACAGAATGACAGTCAGTCTGAAATGTACAAACATAGACAAGTGGAGTGTGTAACAGTAAGCTCAATAGTTATTTCATTTTAGATTTTAGCACACACAGAGAAGCATCAGATATATTTATCAGATTCAGCTGGTTTTTATCCAGAACAGCATCCAATTCATTTAGAATACGTACATCAATGGCACAGCTCATGAGGGATCCTCTCTTCAGAGCCTTTCTCATGATGTTGTACAGCTCCTTCGGGGCCTCTGTAATCTCATAGAACTCAGTTAATCCTCCAGTGAAGTCCTCCATCGCTTCCAGTGAGTTTCCTCCCTTTAAAGCCTCATAAGAGCCGTGTAGTCTAGGATCCAGAAGTCAAACCATCACATTAAGCACCTTAAACTGATTTATGACACACACTAAGGATATCTAGAAGAGCATAAACAGGCCTACTATGACAAAGGATTATGGTGTTACAAAAAAAACTTACTTTGCATATGCCTTCTCCAGAAGAGCACTCCAAAATTCATTCTTCTGTCCAGACCTGGTGAACACCAACTGGTTTTTGTATGTAGGAAGTCGATCATCCACAACCACATCCACCCACTCCCCATAGCGCCAGAACTAGAAGAATTTAGAGTTAAGTTTGTGCTTCATTCATTAGACAGTAAAGGATGGTCCAGTTTTGATGCTCATACCTGGAAATGGAAAATGCCAGCATAGTTTTCAGTGAAGCTCTGGTCATGAGGAACCACCCTCTTCAGAACTATATCATTAAGGGTCAGGCAAGCAATGGCAGCCAGCAGCCAGCAGTCTCCTGCAGATGTTAATATACCATCAAAAATAAGGTTTTACTACATAGCATTACAACACTTTTTATTTTTTATTTTATTAAATGTGACATTTTATTTTCAACATAGAAATGTAAGGTAAAAATGTATATATTTGCTGTAACCCACTGTTTAAGGGGTTTGCACCACCTTTTAATCAACATTTTAAGTCATTAGTTCATTTTAATGGTCATACAAATACAAATAAAAACAGAAATACAATATTAGCAATACATAGAAATATTAGCAAATATCTAAAATATTTAAAAATTAAATACAAAATAATGAAACTGCATGCATGATAATTGTAATGCAATTTGAAAAAATGCCATAGTTTTGGATAGAGTTCAGCATAACACTATTAGATACCAAGATATCAATTCAGTTAGATCTTGTACTATATAAAAATATTTTATGCTTGGAATATAACGCATTACGCATAAGTTGTACTTATGCAGTACTCATTCACTTTCATTATTTAAAATAGTGGACTCACCTTTACCAGAGTAAAACTAATGGAAAAAAAAATAATAATAAAAAATAAATAATGCAGTATTGCTCATGAAAAACAATTTAAAGGGTTTAAGCTTTAAAAAATAAAAAAGAACTGAAACTCCTTTGGGTATACAAAGCTGTACAGTCTACAGGTGCAGAAAAGAAGGCCTTTGCTCTGTGCGCCTCTTGCATTCACTGGATGCCTCTGTGGAACACAGCACGCAACACAGATACCGCAGCAGACACTTTCTTCATTTCTGCAAGCCTTCTGCGTCACGCAACTGATCTATTTTCCAACAGAGTATTTGGATACTCTGAGAGGAAAGGAAATCCCTGTATACAGGTCACAAGCAGGTGCTATGTAGTTAGATTACCTTTAGTAATCTAAATGTAAGTTATCTTTGGCAAATTTTAAAATGGATATCTAATTTTCATGCTGTTCCTAAATTCACTTAGCATTTAAAATGGTTGATTTCAGTTGTTTATAAAATTATTTGTAGACAACAGAATTTTTTTTAATTGTATTTTATTTTTAGACACAATATAATTTTTAATATCGGCCATTCATAAGACCATGAGAGAAAAATAATTATTTGCTTATTGATATTATCTTAAATTTTAATATTGGTGCATCCCCAAAAACATTATGTATTTTTATGAATTTAGAAAGTCATGCATTTGCACTTTCATACCCAGGTCTCCTTGGCAGATATCTGTCCTGTTGGCTCCCCCAAGAATGAACTGTGGATTGCTACAAATGTCCTGTTTAGGAAAGAGAAAAATATATGTATAATGGTTATAAAAATATTTGACATGATAACTGTATTTTTAAACTTCTACTTGCTTCAGAAAAAGAATATGACTATATCTGTAAAGATCTGTGAAGATCAGCGCCACCACCACAGAAATTCAGCAGCTGTCCATGGGTCATAAAATTGCTGACCGGAACTTTTTATGAGCTGCATCTCAAAAGAGGTCAAGTACAGTATGTAAATCCTTCTCATTATTTTTAAAGTGTCAGTAAATGCAAATGAAAATGCGTGAAATCCAAAACCAATCCAAAAATTGATTTAACAACCTAGCAAAGGCCTTGCAGGCCATGTCCAGTAACCTGATTCTCTGAAGCAGTATTATGAAGTGAATCTAGTGTATGTCTGTCACACATCAGTCAAAACAAATAGGTCAACTTTTAATAAGTCACGAGATGGACTGAGGAAAAACATTACATAAATATTCACTTAGAACACTAATGCAAATGCATGACACATTTCTATACTTTAAAAACAAGATGCTACTTCAACATCTTTGTTTACATTATTTAATAGTGATGATAAGAAAATAGAGCCATATATCAAACCTATTGACACAAGTCTATTATCAGATAGAGCTCTGCTTTCTGAAGCACTAGCACAACAAAGCATGCGTGATTTGGCAAGTCAGCTGCCTGAGACTCCAGAGCATGCTAAACCACAACCATGTCCCCAGCACACACACTACAGAAACCCTGCCACATTCTAAAGGCATGCCTGCAAAAAATAACTTATCTCATGCTGTCTATTCAGATAGCAAATGAACACAAAAGTAACTGATTGTTGCTTAGGTATATAAAACCAACTGAAACACTGCAATGAATTATTAATCAACAGTTTGAGTATATACATCATTTTTTTATGCATGTAAGGGGGAAATGTTAAAAATACAAATTAAATTAAAAATATTTCATTTTTTCAAATTTAATTTAATTAAATCAAATTAAAAAACATTTTTAATTTTGAATAAGCCAAGAAGAAAATATCCACATGCAGAACTGCAGAAATTCTATTATCATTTTATCCAAACAACTGTTCCACAGAGGGTCAGATGTAACTGATCTCATGCACAGTGCCACCTTATGGTAGGTCACTCACCGACGGGCGCTTCCATTCAAGCTTTAGAGGGAACTTTTCACTGAAAAAGAGAGAGGAATCCTGGGCAGGGAACAGCGGGTCTTCAAACAGCACTTTCTTAAGTACATATTTGTCTCTGAGCTCCTGAAAGTCCTTGAGACGCCTAGCATCTTTAACAGCATCGTTGCGGCTTAAAATGGCTGAATAAATGTTTCCCGGGGCAGTAAAACCACTGCCCACAGTCTGTGGAGCGGCCTCAGTCAGTTGGACAGATGTTTCTGAGAACTTTTGTTCTTCTGCCATATTGCTATTTGATGACAGATGCCAAAGAAGCGATGAATAAATAGGGCTCAGTATCAGTATCCGAGACAGCTCAATTTTCTCTTATCCCCTAATCCTTATTTCACTCCTCAGCTCCTTTATATTCTGATGGAGGCACACCCCTGATCATGTACGCAAATAAGCACTCACGCTAAGGCAAACGCTTTACACTGGTTCACACACATGCACACATGCGCTTGCAACTTTTCCCTGTTCCTCTTGGAAGCTAACTCTATTTATAGGCCTCCTACAGGGACATGAGGGTTTCTCTCTTTCTGCCTGTCTAATGGGGGCACGATTCCTAGCTGGTGACCTCAGACATTTCCAATGCAGATGATGGGAATAACAGAGGTCCAGTCAAAGATTAGAAAAGTAAAAACCCCTGAGCACTATACCACAAATCCAAATGTTTATTTCTATAGATGTTTACAGATGAACATGCAGGTGTTAGACAGCAAATTCTCCTTCATGGAAATGTTTAAAGGGAGACTCCACCCCAAAATGAAAATTTTGTCATTAATCACTTACCCCCATGTCGTTCCAAATCCGTAAAAGCTTTGTTCGTCCTCGGAACACAATTTAAGATATTTTGGATGAAAACCAGGAGGCCTGTGACTGTCCCATAGACTGCCAAATAAATAACAGTGTCAAGGTCATAAAAGGTATGAAAGTCGTTGTCAGAATACACCATCTGCCATCAGACGTGCAATCTGGGTCATATGAAGCGACAGGAACACTTTTTGTAAGCGAAGAAAACAAAAATACAGACTTTATTCAACAATTCCTTTGTCAACTTGTCTCTCCATACCATCATATGCTGTGTATGCTCTTCTGTATCATTCGTGCCACAAGGATGCGCTGTTTTCTTTCACATCAAAGCAAAATACATGTAGAAACAGCGCATCCTTGTGGCGCGGATGATACAGAAGAGCACACACAGCATATGGTGATATGGAGACACAGAGGAGACGGTTGACAAAGGAATTATTGAATAAAGTCTGTATTTTTGTTTTCTGCGCTTACAAAAAGTGTTCCCATCGCTTCATATATCTCAGATTGCACGTCTGATGGCAGATGGAGTATTCTGACAACAACTTTCATACCTTTTATGGACCTTGACACTGTTATTTACTTGCCAGTCTTTGGGACAGTCACAGGCCTCCTGGTTTTCATCCAAAATATCTTAAATTGTGTTCCGAAGATGTACAAAACTTTTATGGGTTTGGAACGACCTGGGGGGTAAGTGGTTAATGACAAAATTTTCATTTTGGGGTGGAGTATCCCTTTAAATTTAACACATACTTAAAATTTCTATTTACTTCTAATGCATCTACAATACCTAATATACACATGTTGTATATTTTATGTATTCAGAAATTATAAATTTCTCTCTCGTTTTATAGAAAAAGAAAAAGGACTCTACAGAGGACAAAACTGTAAACAAATGAATAAAATGAATGGATGAATAAAAAATAAATGAACGTTCTACAGGACAGAAAGTTGCTTTATACAAAATGTATTTAAAGGTGTTCTTTTGTATTTCATACCATATGCAGTGTTGAGCAAGCTACTTGTAGCGAGCTAAGCTAACAGTTACTCTTATTTAAATGAAGCTTCACTGCACTAAAGCTACATCCCTGTGAAATGTAGCAAGCTAAACTACAGCAGCATGGCAAAAGTAGTTTACTACTTCTAAGCAATTTTTTTTTTTAAATCATTTTTATATTGAACCAGCATCATACCAAGTCAATGCTCTCTCAGTGATCATTAAACTGTCAGTCAAGCAGATAGACAGGCATAATAGTTTATTGTTCCAAACCAATTTGGCAAGAAAAACCAGTATCATGTACAGAGCCGGATTTACCTCATATTGTGACATAGGCTAAATAAATTTTTGTTGTCAGTCCGAAACCTCCTATTGGTAGTTGGTATTGTGGCTTTATTGTACACAGATATATTTATATAAATGTATGTTTTATGTGCCCTCTAGAAGCTTGCGTTCTGCAAGTGAACATCGCTTTATTGTGCCATCCCAAAGAAGCACAAAATCACTTTCACAGACTTTTAAATTAAATGTTTCCTCGTGGTTAAATGACCTGCCCAGCTCAATCCCAGCAGACTTAGCCTTAGCCATCTTCAAGAATCGGCTAAAAACACATCTGTTCCATCTTTATTTGACCCTCTAACTCTAGCACTCTCTATTCTAATTCTATTCTTTATAATAATAAAAAACTTGACCCCTTTAGACTTGTACTCTATTCATTTACTAACTGCTTATTTTCTTTAAAAAAAACACTTGCTTTTCTAGTCTTTTTGTATTTTATCTCTGTTTTCTTTTTATTTATTATACAATTAACAAAAGCAAAAAAGGCCTCTAACACTAGCTTGCTCTTTTTCTATTCTATCGGTTTTCTTTTTATTTATTATATGATTTAAAAAAAAAAAAACCTTGCTACATGTACTGTGTTAAGCTAACTGAGACTTGGTACAGCACTTGTTACATATAATTGCTCTTTTGCTGATTTTGACTGCTTCCATTCTCCTCATTTGTAAGTTAGGGTTAGGGCTAGGATACGCTTTGGATAAAAACATCTGTTAAATGACTAAATGTAAATGGTAACACTTCACAATAAGGTTCATTAATTAACATTAGTTAACTAGTGTAGTTAACATGAACTAAGAATTAAAAATACTTCTGCAGCATTTATTAATGTTAATTTCAACATTTACTAATGCATTATTAAAATAAGCTGTGTTTGTTAACATTAGTTAATGCACTGTGAACTAACATAAACTACAAATGAATGACTGTATTTTCATAACATTAACAAAGATGAATAAATACTGTAATAAATGTATTGTTCATTGTATGCTCACGTTAGTTAATTCATTAGCTAACATTAATGAAATCTTACTGTATAGTGTTACCATATAGATGTATAGGCCTACAAATAACTTAGGCTACATTTATTTGCATTGTTGCATGTGTCATTATATTATTAACATTTCACCAAAATCAAGTTCAAATTCAAGGTTTTTGACCAGCGAATGTTTTTTTTTCCGTCATTAAAGGGATAGTTCACCCAAAAATGAAAATTTTATGTTTATCTGTTTACCCCCAGGGCATCCAAGATGTAGGTGACAGACAGTTCTAACAGTTCGGACATTGCGTGAATCAGAGGTAAAAAATGTAAAAAATACTGTTCAGTTTCTTGCACAGACCGGTCGTTTTGTGTAGTTACACATCAATTTATCATCACGAGCCGCAGGGTTTAATTTGGTTTTGTTTGTGTATGTTTTTTTTTGTTTTATTGTATGTTTTAGCTTTGATTCCCATCCACTTACATTATAAGAGTGATAGACTGCAACAGTTTGAGTTAAAAATCTTAATTTCTGTTCTACTGAAGAAACAAAGTTACCTGCATCTTGGATGCTCTGGGGGTAAGCAGATAAATATAAATTTTAAATTTTTGGTTGAACTATCCCTTTAACACCATATCACAGGCAGTAAGGGCATCGCATTTACATTTTTATGAAGTTGCAGGTTATATACAGCGCTTTGCACAAGCTATTTGACTGTGACTTGACAAAAAAATGCTAAGACACTCTTCTCCGCTCCTCAAATACAAAAAAAAAAAAAAAAAAAAAAAAAAACCTTAGCCTTTATAAATATAGTGTTTCTTGAGTAAAGAAAACGCTGTATTCAATCAACAGTTCTTTTATTTACCCTCAGAGTTCAGACTGCAACAAGCTGAAACGCTCCAAACTGCGAGCCATTCACGAGAGAGGCGGGAGGAATAATGAGGTTTGACTGACAGTTTGAGGGGCCAATGGAGTTACAGGGTTTAGTGGCGGTGGCGTCACTTACTGATCCAGGATCAGTGATCCTTAGCAGTTATATTTCCGATTTGAGCTTGAGCTTCAGAATGCTTTGGATAATGTAATGTTTGCTTTTGTCGACGCTACCGTGCTACTTGATCAAAAAAAGAGCTTCGCTACTGAAAAACTATTTGATTTCATAAACAGCGACGCTACCACCACGCTACTGCCCATCACTGATCATATGTCCATGTATGCTAAGCGTAAATAAGCCAAACGTATCATATACAATATCATATAACATATAAATACATCATATTTAATAATCTCTCTCTATATATAATGAATTAATATACAAAAGGTTAACGAATAAATGTGTGTTAGTTTCTCCCTCTCGGTCATCGAGGGGTTAAACCCTGAGCTGAGACGGTGTCAGGATGACGTCATCCAGCAGATGGCGCTGTGTGAACTTGGTGCAGCTCTACACTCGCTTTATAAACCACAGAGCGGTTCGTACAGGAATAAGCAACAGCGCACCACACAACTCGGAGCTGTCGCAATTTACCTGTAGCTTTTTCAGGAATATCGGTGTTTGGTTAATTTGAGTCCATTCGTGTTGTAATACTTACGTTGAGTGTTAAGGGAGAAACAGATCGTTCTGTTTGGACTTCTGTGAAGAAAGCGAATATCCGGGAGTGTAGCATCCGCGGCTATCTGACTAAACGCATCAAATCCGACAGACAGCTAGCAATATTTGTTTCTGTTTTAGTCGATTTTGCTGACCAGAAAGTTGTGATATTTTGGTTATTTTATTTAACATTTAGCATATCGTCCAAGGATATCTATTTCTCAGATAATACTCGCGAAGGCTCCGGAGGCCGCGGAGCTGCGCTGCTAGCTTCTCGCTCACGAGTCGGCAAAGGGGAAATTGAACAGTCATTTCATATCTTGGAATTTCTGTGGACCACTAACTCACCCCTTGACAGTTACACCCCTATACGGACCCATATTGTTTGAGGATTTATCATAGTTTCTCCTTGTCTGAAGATTTTCCTCCTCTGTGTCCTCAACTTCCACCGACTAGCTGCTTCCGGCGAGCTGGCGACGCCGCTCCTCTCAGGATAGACTAAAGTAAGATCATCTACAGTGCGGTTCATATGCTGGGGAGCAGTGTGCTGTTTGTTTCTTATCATTGAGGTGGGATAGTCGGCGTAGTATGTTTTGAATGCTTGAACATAAACCGAGGCCTGGGTTGAATTGAGGACAGGACTATGAGGAAAGAGAAATGATGTAAACATTACAAAAGCCTGTCTGTTCATGCCTCGGCAGTTTTTACAGTCTTGTACAGTTTTGGAGGTCAAAATTACCTTAGTTTTAATTGAAACTGACACTGAATTGACAGTTGAAGTGATTCAGTCCAGTTTCTGCTGTGGTTTAGATTTATCCTTCATTTTGAAGTTTTTTTAGTGTTTCAGAGTGATTGTTTTGCTGGTTCCCTTTCATTTGAGATTTGGGCATTTTTAAAATGTATAATTTTACATGATATCATATAACAGTGGAAAGTGTAACGTATGGCTCACTTTACCTGTATTTAGTTTACAATCATCATCATCAATTTTCAGGTCACAGAAAAGTATCAAGAAAATCAACAAAACTGTAAAAAGTATAAATAAATTAAATAAATATTGTAATAGCTAGATTCGTGATTGCAGTCTTTACCAGATACTGGCTGAAGGAGGAAAAAAGCTGTTAACTGAATCATAAAAGTTGTGACTGTGTATTTAATTTATTAAAAGTAATATTTTGTTTTGATCTTGAATACATATTTATACTGTTTATGATTACTGTTTATACTCCTTGTGATGAATCACTTCTGATATTGCAGCTCTCTGCCTCCTGCCTTTGAGGTGTGAGTCAGCCAGTCTTCTTCTCTGTGGCGGTTCAGGACAGGGCTGTCAGGTATCAGTCAGTGATGTCAGAAGAAGGAAAGCAGAGCGCCGCACCTGCCCCTGCATCCGCTATGGACACGAAGTCCGAGTCCACAGCCTCACCACCTACCGGCCAGGGGGTGTCATCAGTGTCTCCTCCGGTGTCCACAGTAACACAGCCTGCACCACCTGCAACCGAGGATGAGGAGGAGGAGAGCGAAGATGAATCTGAGATCCTGGAGGAAAGCCCCTGTGGACGCTGGCAGAAGCGGAGAGAAGAGGTCCATTCCAAGTCTCTCAATAGCTTTGTGTAAAGAATGGATCAAAATATAAGAAATTATTCACTGATAGTGTTCCCCTCCTCAACAGGTTAACCAGCGCAACGTCCCAGGCATCGACAATGCTTATCTTGCCATGGACACAGAGGAAGGTGTGGAGGTGGTGTGGAATGAGGTCATGTTTTCTGAAAGGAAGAACTTCAAACTACAAGAGGTAAAACTTCTAATTCAAAATATATTAAAATAGGAAAGTTATTTTAGATTTTAATAATATTTCACAATATTAAACCCTTAACTGTATTTTTTGATCAAATATGCAACATTGGTGAGATTTCTTTCAAAAAAAAATTCTTACCGTTCGTAAGGAACATGCATTAAAGTAAATAGGGTCTGTTTTGATATTATGTTGATCTTAGTTGTAACCAGTATGAATGAATTAATAGTTTGCTGCTGAATGTTAATTTAAACGTGATGTGAGCGTTCCGGTGTGAAAGTTCACCAGTGATTATTATCTCCATACATAGCCACAGATTCAGCTGTACTGCTTCCTGTGTTCTTGGTTACTAACATGTTAAGCCGTGAATTAGCAATACCAATGAGTATTTAACTATGAGTGTGAGGACAGCTTGATTGCTTCACAGAATGAGTGTGCTTACCTTCGTTTCTTGGGTGTAAGCTCCTTACATAAAGTGGTCTGACCTGTTTCCTGCCAGCAATCTCGCTCAGAGCCTTCAGCTACTTATGAAAAGTATTGTAAGAAAAGCATTCTCTGTGGTTATATAACTATCTTCTAAGTGTTGAAATATTTAAAAGGTCATTCTTTTCTTTCTAATATAGCATACTTTACTCTGTAATTGCCTGTGAGCGCTTTTAATCAAACTCGATTCATTAATGCCTGGCATAGAGTCGTGGACAGCCATCTGTTACTGCGCTCCGCTCACTTGGCAGACACTCTTCGTGGAATTCAATAAGTAATTTTAGAGGTTGCGTTTTGACAGGCTTTGCCGTCTACACTGCTGATTGCATTTCACATAAACACATGTGACTAGTGCAGTGAGTCCAGCCATAAAAAGCAATGGAGTTTTTCCCTTGATCTTTTAAATAAGTTTGTAGTTATTGCATAATAAAATAATAAAGCGAGAGTTCAGTATTATATTATAATAATAACCTGTTCCTCTAAAAGTCAAGACGTTATGTTACATCTTTTTGTCAGACAGCTCCCTCAAGGTAAAATTAATCAAATTTTCTTTTTATATTTCTCAGGAAAAAGTCAAGGCAGTGTTTGATAACCTCATCCAGCTGGAACATGTGAATATAGTAAAGTTTCACAAGTACTGGGCAGATGTGAAGGAGAACAGAGCCAGGGTATGAAACGCAACAACAAAAGTATTCAAAATTTCCCATTTTTGGAGTTTAATCCCTTTTTTTTTGTCACCCCCTTAGGTTATTTTCATCACAGAGTACATGTCTTCTGGGAGCCTGAAGCAGTTTCTAAAGAAGACAAAGAAGAATCATAAGACCATGAATGAAAAGGTAGCCTAATATTGCTGCTCTGTCTATTCAGACAAATAGACAAAAAAGACATAATACATATTTTTTTTGTCTTAAATTACTTGCTTGGATGTTAGTAATGGTTGATCTTTAGAGAGACTACTATTTGCTAGTAGTTCTTGTACAATATTAATAATTTCATATATAGGATATCATAAAAACAAAGTGCATTATTTATATGGGATTAATGATGTAACCAGGGGGCTGTTTCAGAAATTAAGTTTACCAAATGAACCAGGTTTATTTAATTTAGTCTGACTTCTTGTCAGTTGATTTGGTTGAAAATAAGTGAGATGAACTGAAATAAGCCTGGCTTATTTGGTTAACTAGTTTTATGAAGCAGCCCCCTGCTGTAGAATCAGACGCTGATTTGTCATCTCAATGCCAATAACTATTTCTGGGACTTTTCTAGGCATGGAAACGCTGGTGCACTCAGATATTATCTGCCTTAAGGTGTGTGTACTTTTCTCTATACCTATTTATTTACTTTTTGTTCAAATACTAATGTCTACCAGTAATGTGGAGATATAATTGGAAATGTTGACACATTCTACATTGGTTGCTGGAAAGTTTTCTGTGACTGTTATAGTTGTCCATTTCTTTTTGTTTTGATGTTCCACTGTGAGTCTCGTGGAGAGCTCCTATTACACTCACATTTCTCACCGTTCTTCCTTCAGCTATTTGCATTCATGTGAACCTCCCATTATCCATGGGAACCTGACCTGTGACACCATTTTCATACAGCACAATGGACTCATTAAAATCGGCTCAGGTTTGCTGAAGCACACTGTTGAGTATGACTGTTTAAATGTTACACATTTTATTATTGTTGCTGATGTTTCTGTGTCTTTTTGTAGTGGCCCCAGACACCATTAATAACCATGTGAAAACATGTCGGGAGGAACAGAAGAGTTTGCACTTCTTTGCTCCAGAGTATGCAGGTAAAACTAGGTTTTAAAACTCATTCTACAGTATTGGTTTAATGCACTTAAGTAAAAAAAATTTCTTCCTTCATCCACTTCAGCTGTTGCCAATGTCACTACAGCCGTGGACATCTATTCCTTTGGAATGTGCGCCTTAGAGGTGAGTGCTGTTTGTTGATTATTCGTCAGGGTATCGGACTGACCAGACCAGTGATTCAGGTTTTTCTTCCGCTGTTTTAGATGGCTGTGCTGGAAATCCAAAGTAATGGAGAGTCCTCATATGTGTCACAAGAAGCCATTAATAGTGCCATCCAGTCTCTGGAGGATCCACTGCAGAGAGTGAGTATAGATTATCAGTGCTTAAATTATTTGCATTCAAAGATTGGCTACTGTTCAAATGGGGCGTATCTCTTACGCTAAGCAAGGCTGCATTTATTTGATTAAAAATACAGTAAACATTTTAATATTGTGAAATAGTATGTTATAAAATAATTACTTTTCTATTTTGAAAATTTTCAGTAGCCATTACTCCAGTCTTTACTGACATATGATCCTTCAGAAATCATTCTAATATGTTTATTTGCTACTCAAGAAGTATTTATTATCGTTATTGAAAACACTTGTGCAGCTTAATATTTTTATGAAAACTTTGGAATTTTTATAAAAAAAATAATTTAAAAAAAGCTGGATTTTTGATGAATAGAAAGGTTAGAAGAACCATATTTATTTGAAACATTCACTTTTTTTTTTTTTTTTGTAACATAATAAATGTCATGTTTTTTTTAAATCAATTTAATCCATTCTTCGAATTATCCTGCATTATGGACCCAAACCTTTGCATGGTAGTTGTACAGTTTTTTTTTTTTTTTTTTTTGTTCACAACTGAATAATTGAAAAATTCTGGAAGATGAGATCCATGTGGAATTTGAATATGCAAATCTGTAACAGGCTTTACAGATTACAAATAAAATAAATAATTTGTAAATTCAGTTAGATTGTTTCCCCCACACTATTATATGATGTGTTGCATGTATACAACTAAATTGAAATAACAATCACAAATATCCATCAGTAAATCTGAGTGTTGCAGTATAGCTGAAATATGAAGAATTATGCATTTAGTAGCAGAACACAGCACCTGACCATCTGAAATGGTTCCCTTCTTCCTTTAATAATTTATGGTTAAATATAGTAACCATTTTTTTTTTTAATTTTCCCACACATCCCCACTGGTGACTGTGTCTGTAAGAGCTGATCAGCTTTTCGACAGAATAATGTTATTCTTAATATATATGTACTAATGGATGTGAAGTGTCATGTTTCTGTGTGTGTGTTTTAGGAGTTTATTCAGAAGTGTCTGGAGGTGGACCCCAGTAAGAGGCCCACAGCCAGAGAGCTGCTTTTCCATCAAGCTCTGTTTGAAGTGCCTCTTTTGAAACTATTGGCTGCACACTGTATCGTCAGTCACCAGCGTGAGTCATGAGCTAATCTCATTATCATTCAGACATTTCATTTTATGTCCGCTTCATGAATGGAATACAATGAAACTAAACACACTGAAACCATTTTCCCTTTTGGCTTCTAGACATGATCCCTGAAAATGCTTTAGAGGAAATGACCAAGAACATGGACCCCAACCAGGTCATTGTGGAAAGGAAAGAGGTCCAAATGAAGTGAGTCTCCTCCTGTGATTCATTTGTGCCTTGTTTTTGGATTTAGGTTTCAAATAAGCTGTCATGCCACGTAAATGGCTTCTGTAACCCTGTCTATTTTTCCATCAGACTCTCGCAGTTTCCTGCTTTGGAGCTTGACAAGTTTCTTGAAGATGTGAGGTGAGCTAAAAAAAAAAAATAAATCGTAATAATCTTACCATTTTTTTTTTTTTTTTTTTTTTTTTTTTTTTTTTAAGAAATGAGTTGGGCCAGATTCAGATGTTAAGAAAGCAGTAACAATGTTCAAACAAGCACAAATATAATATCAACATGTGCTCTTGGTTCTCGTGATGTAGGAACGGGATCTATCCGCTGACTGCCTTCGGTGTGCCCTGCCCACAGCAGCCTCAGCAAGAGGCTGTCAAGTCCCCCATCGTGCCACCCTCTGTCAAAACGCCTACGCCTGAGCCTGCAGAGCTGGAGACCCGGAAGGTGAGAAACGGACTGATTTAAGAGACTGTGACCGACTATCAATGATTAAGAATAAATCACAGTTTTCTCACCTTCCCTCGCTGTTGATCAGGCTGTCTCTGTGTGGCGTATTACTACTTCCCTCTTAGACAAACCTAGATGGGTGGTTACAGTCAAAGTCAACAGCATTTCCAGTCATTTAGCATCATATGTTTGTTTTAAAACATAATCTCTCTCCTTTAAGTCGTGCAAATGCAGTGCAACATCGAGCCTGTGGAGGAAGGAGCAAAACATCATGTAAGCCTTTTTCCGATTTATTGCTGTAATGACTTTGAAGTTAGATGATAATTCTGTGTTTATATCTCTCTCTGCTCTTTTTATAGCTGACCTTACTGCTTAAACTGGAAGATAAGCTGAACCGACACTTGAGTTGTGATTTGGCACCAAGTGAGTACTTTATCAGGCCCCAAACACACTAGACAAGCATGTAAACGCTTCCAGCTACACAGCTTGATTTCGCATGCCTTTGTGTTCTGAAATGTGTCAGAATGAAGCACAAGTATGCGTTGCATTCTCAGCTGCAAGAGACGCAGCTATAATGGGCATCAAATTGGTTGGTTTTGTCTTTCAAGTCAAGTTGCTCAGAATCAAGAAGCTTGCTGGGTTAGTTGAATAGCTAGCTACCTGAATACACATCTGATTTAATCCAACATGGATGTTTATTACCACCACAAAAATGCAATAATCTGCTAATCAAGCAATTTACAATGACTATGTGCCTTCAATCAAATTTGTGCACATGCATAATTTGTTTCTGTTCTAATGTTCTTGTTTTTGTTCTTATTTGTGAATTATGAAATAATTTTCTGATTTAAAAAAAATGAGTTGAGCAGATACACTGGAGTGCATCAGGCTCAGATTACAATTGTCACTACTGTGTCTTAACATACGGCACTTTTCCACCCGCAGCATTTTGACTTAAGAAATGGTGTTCTGTGTGTTTTAGATGAGAATGTACAGGAGTTGGCCGTGGAACTGGTCCAGCTTGGCTTCATTAGTGAGGTAAGATGTTTTTTTCAAGATTTGATATACATTACCATCCTTTTTTTAAATAAATTACCTTTTTTATAAGTTACAGTAAAGACATTGTGTTACAATAGACTTCAGTTTCAGATTAATGCAGTTAATTACTGGTACTAATTTTAGTTTCATATCACCACAATAATATTAAGGCTGAGGGACATAGGGCTGAGCGAATTTTCTGATTTTATTG
Organism: Cyprinus carpio; assembly: GCF_018340385.1. Taxonomy (NCBI): domain Eukaryota; kingdom Metazoa; phylum Chordata; class Actinopteri; order Cypriniformes; family Cyprinidae; genus Cyprinus; species Cyprinus carpio. The sequence goes on from NC_056616.1 coordinate 15,175,146, forward strand.
ATTAAATCTAATTTAATGTTTTGCCACGATTTGTTTCTTTATAAATCGAGGAATTACAATTTTGAATAGAAATATTACTGGACACTTTAGCAAAATGCTAATGATAGCAGTAACGAGAAAAGAATGATCCAACCGCATGTCGGCAACTCCCATCTTCTTGCATTAGGGAAAAATGCAAGAAGATGGACTTGAACTTCCTTTAACTAGAGCACCACGTTTTTAGAATGCCGTTTAATGCTTAGACATGTGCCGGTATTAGGTAATGCGATATATCACATTATATATCATAAATATGCACAATATTGTTATCATGGGCACTTCAAAATACTGAATAATTAATACAAATTGAATACTTTTCCCATCAACTGGTCACAATGCACAACACTGTATGCTGCGTCAAAGACACGTGCACTGTCACGTAAACAAGCACGAATGAGAAATGCATGGCAGAACAAATGAAAGAGACTGAAATGAATGAAGATGCACATTCACTCTCTGACAGCAGATGGCGCTGAACAGCAGAAATACAGCCGTTACCCCGGAAACCCAGTAAACAAATGTGCTGCACTACTTTCTGTCTCTGAAACATGTTTAAATGATTTAAACAGACATTCAGATTTTTGTATTCGCTACCTTGGTTATCAGAGCGCCAAATACTTTTACTTAATAGGCTATTGATTTTCAAAATTTCATACATTTTAATCTGGACTGCAACATGCCCTGGATATCGTTTGAAAATGTTTTTATTCTTTATTGTTTAGTCACACTTTACATTAAGGCTTCATTATTTAACATTAGTTAATTCAGTAGTTAACATAAACCGCCAATGAAAAAATCTCCTAAACATTCATTAATCTTAGTTAATTTCAATATTTAATAACACATTGTTAAAGTTAAAAGTTGATACTGTGTTAATGAACCCAAGCTAATATGAACTAACAGTTGTATTTGTATTTTTTTTTTTAACAAAGATTAATAACTTCTGTAGCAGATGTAGCTATTGCTCATTTTGAATGTTAATGCATTAACTAAAGTTAACTTATGAGGTCTTATTGGAAAGTGTTACCTATTGGTCTTAATAATTCCTTTGCACTTTAAGCTGTACTTTATACATTTTTTTTGTGTATTGCTTTGTATTTAAATGTTCAGTTATTTTTGTTATGAGAAAAAAGTTATTAAACCTGTTATACTTTATTATGACAGCACATTATGACATCATAATAATACCTTATACTGTGATTAAACACATAAGCAATTAATCGCAACATGAATATTTGATACCGTCACATGCCTATTCATGCTTGAGATGATTTAAAATTTAGCAAAAATTACTTTTTAAAATGTTCAAATAAGAAAGTAACATTTAAATTGTAATATTTTACAATATTACCTCCTTTTTTTTTTATAACTGTACTTTTGATCAGTAATTACAGTCATGCTGAGCATAAAAGACTTCTTTCAACAACTTAAAAAAACCTTAAAGACCCCAAACTTTTGAATGGTAATGTAGTTTAATGTGTAAGGTCTCAGTGATGGAAATAGTGTCCCGTAGATTATGAATCTGAATATAATGGAGCTAAACTCATCTGTCACATGAAAGATTTAAAGATAATGGAATAGATGAGAATAGATATGTCATTCAAAAAAACTTTCAAGGGATTAAGTTTTATTGTTGGCATGGTTACTGCATTCAGCCAGAATTGGTGAGATCACACAATGTTCTGGACTTTTTATTTTAAACATGTGGCACCAGGTTCAAATTTATGAAGCACTAGTTAGTGCCAGCATTCATAAAATGTTTCCAATCAATAATTCAGTTGCTTGAGGAAATGTTTGGATCAGCTGTGGCTGATTCCTGGAAGAGTAAGAAAAGAGAAAAAACCATGTGAGCTAATCAGAAGAGCAGCACATAGAGTCCATGGATGAGATGTACCTAAAAACAGACATGAAATCCTTCTCTGTTAATGCACAAACCAGGACCAGACCTCTCACAGAGAATACCACAATAGAGTGGAAATCAGCATACACAGCTTTTTCATCTGTACCACCCTGGCTTTCTGTTGGGTAGTACCATTACAACTATTTTCTGCAGTTCACAGCCAGTTTTCTTCATTTAAAGAGGTTTTTCCTCCAGTCTTAATTCATGCTCTTTCTTGACTATAAGCAAGGAATTCTCTGTTCATCTCATTGGTATTGTCATCTGTCAGATTTAGCACTTTTGTAAGGAATGCTGCTGTACCATCTGTGTTAACTCCAGCATTTTTTTTCCTGTTTCATCTCTCTCTGCCATTAAAACCTGACCCTGCACAGTAGTTAATTCAGCTTCTGTTTAGCTTCCCATCGTGCCTAACAACGGCCCTTAGCTGTTATAAATTCACTGTAAACCATGGTTTCTTGGGGCTTATTGCTTTATTTTACAGCCACTTGCTTTGGCGTTGTTCCTTTTGTTTCAAATATTTATTTGTTCTATACTAGGGATTCCAATTCCATTTGATCTACTTGAGATTTCAAGAGGTGCTTTGCTGCATCCCTGTAGTAGAATTTTTTTTTTTTTTTTTTTTTTTTTTTAGTATTTGTATTTCATTTTGAAAAGGTATTCATTTTTATCTTTATTTTTCCTTCAGTTCCTGGTGCCACTTTGTTTTAAACTTTTTTTTTTTTTTCCTGGCTCTGTCAAGGGGGATCAGCCACGTCTCACTACTGTGCTGGAGGAGGCCTTCTCTAAATTCTACAGCCGTAACGGCTCTCTGAATCCTGTAACCGTTTCCTCATAGCAGAGGGTCAGATCTGCCAGCTCCTCTCCATCATCCTTTATCTTCATGCACGGGACGGGACGGGACTCTGAGGAAACGCACCCCTGCGCTCTGTTCTTCACACTGCTTTAGGTGGTGGAAAAAGTGTTGGCTGGTGGTACCCGTGTACATTTATTCTGTCAGTGTAGCAGTCTGCTTCTCTGTTTTAAAAGAAGAAAAAATGACTCTTATTATTTAAATCAGTATTACGAGCTGTATTTTGGATGTGTGGGATGGGTTACTTCTGGTTTGCACTTCAGCAAATCTTTTTTTTTTTTTTTTTTTTTTTTGTCTTTTCAGGCACATCACATGCATATTTCATGATCTTTTATTCACCCTTTCAATCGTTCATTTATTCTTTTTTTTTTTTTTTTAGTGTAAGAGGAATGCGTTACTGTGTTATTTTGAAATTATTACCAAATAACAATGTCTTTGTACCTTTTAAGGCACACATTAATTGTGGTTAACTTTGGTCTGCAATGCAAGATCTACAACGACTGTGAAAGGAAAGGGGATCTCCAAACATTGAAAAAAGCAAACAGATTATTTATCTATATGCGTATGGTCTATCTTGAAGCGTGTTTCACTTTCAACATTGTGGCGGCTTTTTTTTTTTTTTTTTCCCTTTATTACCTGTGAATGTATGCTGTAAGTTTTCATTTGAATGGTTTCTAAGCGAGGGGCACTTGATTTGACTTGTCTGTTTTCCCTGTATGTGACACAGTTATGAGTTTCAGTATAAAGAAATGATCTCCAGTGCACCAGACGTGTTCAAATGTGCCTTCAACAGACACAATCAATCCATCTCCACAATCAAGACCCATAGACTGACAGACACATTGTATTATTCCTTTTTTCATTGAGCAGATCCTGTAGTGTTGTTTTCTTTGTCAACTGGTCTGCATGCTTGTATACTGTAACAATTTGTTGGCATATTTGCAGTATATCAAATCTCCGAGGGTTTCTGGTGGTGTGTTTTGTTTTTGGGCAGCATCATTTCAGCCCAAATGAGCAGTTTGCACTGATTTGTTTTATGTTGATGGCAATAAATTTCATATTCACTTCGATGGTATATGAACATCATCTGTTACAAGCAGCTAATTTGAAATAATGCATGAAATGCAGTTTAACAACTGAAAAACTCTAGTTTTCTTCTGATTGCTAATTGTGTTGCTTGTTTCTTTTTAATTATATAATGGCTCGAATTGCAAATTGCTTCAGATATCAGACAGCGGAGTGAAAATGATGCCCGAACCATTGAAAAGCACACAACAAACAATGCTTTCTTTTGTTAATGCAGACCAGCAGTGACAAATTAGAACATTTTAAATGGATGATTCATTCCGTGGTTGTTTTGAAAGAAACAACAGGCTTTGTATCAATCCCTCTCTCTGTTTGATCCGTCTAACGGGAGGAAACTATTGCCCAGAATCATTTTGAATTGCCTAGTTTGTCTCATGCTAAACATTCAGAAACTCATAACTGCTTTTACTGTTAAATCAATTTGCACCATTCATTGATATAAAGATGAGATACTGAATACTTCTATTCTTTGTCTGTTTCATTTCAGCTCCCAAGTACAATATTAAAAGGAATAGTTCACCCAAAAAGCAAAATTCTGTCATTTTTTATTCACCTTCATGTCTTCTAAATCCATGTGACTTATTTTTTCTTCTTCTGTGGAATACTGTCCATACAGTAAAGTTAGTGGATGACACTAAACTGCATTGACATTGACTTAATATAGGTTTGGTTAAAAAAAAGAAAGGGAGTGAGTAAATGATGACAGAACTTTAAGTCTCGTGTCAGAAAGTCATGTGGAAAAGATTACAATATTATCATTGAAAATGACTTTATTACTGCTTCCAGAATTATTGGAAGAAAAAGCCCTTGCACAAATGCACAATTAGACATCAAAATCTTTTTTTTTCTCAAAACAATCAAAAATTGTTTACATAAATATTTTACATAAATTGGCATGCAGACCAACAAGTAGAATTACAAAATGAAACCATTATTTCATTTTAATTTAGAAAAAAAAAAAAAAAAAGTCTGTCAAGCCAGAAAAATAAACTTCTCATAAAAAACATCCCATTGAGATACATAAAAAATGCAACAATTTCAGAAACATGAAAACCTACAAACGTTTTTTTTCTTTTTTTCAGTGTGTTGCTCACTTCTGTTGTAACGTGTAATGTAAAAAGAATACAAAACGGTACAAAGCACTCAAATATTCACATACTGACTTACGTTTGATATTGGCTTGTTATATAAATTGAATTCACATAAATAACGAGGCACAGAATGACCAAGTGAGGCATTGGCCTGTTATTGTAATGGCTGAAGAAGAGCCTCTTCATTTGAAACCCAACACAGGATATCCTGTCCTCATGATAAACTGTGCTCCTCATCAAGTTCACACTTTTTATTATACTGATGTCTTGCCGTTTATGCAGCTTGCAGCGGTTTGCTCAGCATTCTATGGTCATCCGCTGGTCAACAATGTATTTACAGTCAACTTTGATTTCATCTGGAAAGAATCTCAAAGCAAGGTCACCTATAAGTGGCCTCAGTGTCTCTGCTGAAATCAGTAAACACAGCCGTAGACGCAACAGAGGCTGGCTGTTGGCATTGTCAAAAGGCAAAGTTTTTGGGCAAACCTTGAAGCAGAGATGCCCTCATGTTTGGAATGTTGAGTCAAAACAATCCTTCAAAATCCGATTTGTCCTCGCTGGTCTTATTTCTTAAGACACTGGTACATGAGCGCTCTGGGATTCAGCATGTAGCGCTCAGAGTTGAAGAACTTGAGGTACTGAGGCATAGAGGACCTGGGGGTCATGTATGACATACCTGGAGCCACGGCCATCGCTTCAGCAAGCTTCTGTTTCATTTCTTTGACCTCGTGGTCTTGTTTCAGAATTTTGACTGTAAAGAAAGACATTAAAAATTAAAACAGACTGATGAAGATAAGTTGGGGGAAAAAATATTTAAACCAGCCAATATTGTGTTCTTAGATTTTAAAAAAAAATGCAATATAGGTCTTGTATGCATAACTGGCATAATTTGAAATGAGATGAACCTTGCGCTATCTCCAGCTGTCTGCGTGCGTCTCCGAGCGCAGAGAAGAGGTCTAGCTTGAGACGGGTTTCTGCACTCAGGTTGTACTCTAGATGCTGAACCTTGTCCTGAAAGGAGGAGAGAGCTGAGAGCAAAGCGTCCGCTTCCTGCTCCGTGCATCTGTTCCTCTGGAGGGTCTGGGGAGGAACAAGAGAATAGTGCACGCATGAGACAGGAACAGAGCAGAACAGTACAAAATAAAGGTGATGTGAAATATTCGGGTGATTATGAATGATTCAGGTGAACATTTGAATCCCATCTGTCTAGTTCCAAAAAAAAAAAACCCTGTGCTTTCAACCTTATAATGTTTAAAGGGTTAATTCAGCCAAAAGTCATCATTTACTCACCCTCATGTTGTTTCAAACCTTTATGGCTTCCTTTCTTCTGCTGAATGTTTGTGACTAAACATATTCAGTTCCTGTTGACTTCCATTGTAAGTCAATGGGAACTGATACAGTTTGTTCACAAACATTCAAAAAAAAAAAAAAAAAAATTGTAGTTGTACTTAATGTCAATTTATCTGTTTAATACTGCCATTCTCATATATATATATATATATATATAAACACTGTTTTGCCTTTAAACAACACAAACAAACATCTTCATTCGATAAGGTACCCAGGGTTTTATTATTCATTATTTTTCCAATTTCCTTTGGTTGCTACACAATGCAAAGAAATTACACACGCCATCTTTAAAGCAACTGTATGTAGATTTGTGTATTTTTGCTACTTTGGAGCCCCCCTGAATTTGACATTTGTTGCTGTTGTAAAGCAATCCAACCATATTGTGAACTTTCATACCCACTCACCAAACTCCCACAACAAAAATTTCAAGGTTAAAAAAAAAAAAAAAAAACCTAAGTGCAATTGTTTTAAATGTTTGTTTACAACTTATGGAGTCATTATAGGAAAATATGCAGTTGTAAATTTTACATGTTTGATGGCTATTGAAAAAAATTGTCATCTTTTTTTATTTTTTTTGTAATTATCTAATTTTGTATGCACAAATTTAGTTGAATAAATATCTGTGAGTCCAGCAGAGTTTAATTCCCTTGGGTCAATACTCTATCAATACCAAAACAAAACAAAACAAAATTAATTTTTTTACAATAAAAGAGAAAACTGTTCAAAAGCTTGTTAAATTCATCATGATACAAAAAAAATGCAGGTTGCACAATTGTTTCTGAAAGATGTGGTTTCTGTTTTGGCATGGTTTATATGGCAGATGGCAATAACAGCATTTAAACTGGGCGAGGAACAAGAAATAATGACACCAAAAGAAAAAAACTCAGAATCAGCATTCGGCACAGAAACGTTCACCCACACCAACCAAAAAATAAATAAATAAAAGAAAAGAGCCACAGGCTAAACACCACAGACAACAAGCTACCAGATCCACATGTGTCAGAACATGAAGAACATAAAAATATGAATCACAAACATCCAGCACAGCACAACTATTCAATGCAGTATGTAACTGAACAGATCTACGAATGCGTCCTTTACCTCCACTTCATTCTCTAGAGCTATCATTCGATTTTCTTTCTCCTGATATTCCAGCTGTAGTTGTTTGTACTCTGAGTCTAGATCTTTAGCTTTTTTCCTCAACATTTGAGTTTCACTGTGTTCTTGCCTATAGTGGATGGAAAAAAGACAACATTTTACAGGTTTATTTTGTTATTGCTATTTTGCATTAAGAATTTTACTGCCAACTATAACCATAATTAAAAAGCTGGACATTTAGACCTAGTCTCAAAGACACAGTTTAAGCATCAATAGTGACTGAAATCCAAAAATTCTAAATCGCATTGACAAGATTAATATATGCATATGTATGCCTCTATTATATGCACTATTGCTTTATTAATACAATTACCTGTGTGATGCGCTCCGAAGTAAAATCGTTGCTTCATCAAATTTTTGTGCTCTGACTTCTGCAAGTTGTTTTTCTACTGCAACTCGAGCCTCTGTTTCCATTCTGATTTTCTTTTCCAGCAAGGAACAGTTTTGTTTGTCCTTCTGTCTGGATTTCGTGAGACACTGAATCCTGCACAGCAGAGCACCACAGAATTTAAAGGAACAGCGTTAGATTTCGTCAAATTGCACATCGTTCATTTGTAATGTACACAATACTGTTGAAGAGATTTTTTTTATGTTGTTGAAAGAAGTCTCTTATGCTCAGCAAGGCTGCTTTTATATGAACAAAAAGCATATACTGTTTTCTATTTTGATATATATTTTAAAGTTTATTCCTGTGATGACAAAGCTGAATTTTCAGCAACCATCACTCCAGTTTTCAGTGTCACATGATCCTTCAGAAATCATTTTAATAAGCTGATTTGCTGCTCAAGAAACATTTCTTATTATCATAAATATTAAAAACAGTTTTGCTGCTTAATATTTTTGTCAAAACTAATAATTTTGTAGGATCAACTTCAGAAGAAGTTATGTTTTTTTACACATAAGCTGGTTTGGAAGTACCACGCAAAATAATCTGTTCACACATAATATTCTTTGTTGTTTTTCTTTGTGTGTGTGTATATATATATATATATATATATATATATATATATATATATATATATATATATATTATTATTTTTTTTTTTTTTAATTATGTTTTTTTTACATAAACTGCTTTTAATAGATTTGTTATTAAAATTATAATAAATATTTTTTATGATGGTTAAGTTTAAACGTCTGAGACAAAAGGTCAAACAATCCAGTCTATAAATAAAAGCTGGAAAACTATTCGAGTGTTAAATAAGAAACACCTATATGTTTGATATATAAACACAAACATCAAGCAGCGTGACCTAACATCAACCCAGATCACCAATGCCATGCCATCAGAGGACTCACTTGTTTTGCAGCATTTCATTTGCATGTCTGAGCAGAGAGACTTCAGGGCGCAGACTGTGTTCACTGTTGGTCAGATTACAAATGTGACTGCGCAGCTCCTGCTCGCTCTGTCTGCTCGCCTGCAGCTCTCCCTTCAGCTTCCTCATTTCTTGTTCCAGCCTGTGGAGCAGATGGAGATCACAGTGTAAATGTACTCGAAAATTCATCAACCATCTTCCACAGTCCATTACACTTTTGCAAACATATGAATTTTGAGCTGAATCAGTGCATATAGAAATGAAATAACCTAAACATACTTCAGCATCTGCTCAGCATGTGGGTTCGGAGGACTTGGGGGGATGTTTGACGAGCACCTTTCAGCAGAGTCCCCTATTGTGTTGATGGCTTTGGGGGCTTTCTGCCTCTTCTCCCCTTTGCTGTTAGGGATATTCACTGAACCTCGGTGCACTTTAGGCAACGAGCTCTTGGAGGGTCTTTGAGCTTTGCTGCTCTGATCCTCCTGAGGTAGGTTTTCAGTCATTTCTAGCATGGACGTGGAGTCCAAATGAAGTTCACCTCCACGGTGCTTGGGTCCTGGAGTTTGTGGATTTGTGTCTCTTTCGGGTCTTGCAGGAAGTCTGTGGATTTGAAGGCAGTCCTCCATGTTTTCTTTGTCCTCTGAGGTGATAGAATCGGATGGACACTGGTATTGCATCGGCCTACATTTGGCCACCTTATATTTGGGATCTGTACAAAGACATTTGTCACAATTGTACATTTTTAAACTTCATTACGTTATTTTTATTTATTTTTTAATGCATTTTATAAGAATGTGCGTCAAAGACTAACACGGAAGAGATGAAATTGTTGAATAAAGTAGTTATTTTCATTTGCGCACAAAAAGCATTCTCGTACCTTCGTAACATTATGGTTGAACACATGGACTATTTTAACGGGTTAGTTGTGTTGCTGTCTATGCAGGGTCAGAAAGCTCTTGTGTTTCATCAAAAAAAATCTTAATTTGTTTTCTGAAGATGAACAAAGGTCTTACGGTTTGAAACAATCTGAGGGTGAGTAATAAATGACTGGATTTTCTTTTTTTTTAATGAACTATCCCTTTAAACTATTGAACTTTTTAGAAAGATAGCTACATAAAAGAAATTATACATACCTTCCATCCACAATTTTGGGTACAGGTGCATGTAAGGAGGTAGGGATTGTTGCAGGAGATCCATGTGGAGGTCATTCTCACTCTGAACTGATTTCTGAGTGCGCAGTTTAAACATACTGGAGAAGTAGCATGTTGCATCAAATCCCATATACACTAGTGGATACCCAATGCTGGAAGAAATAATAACAGCTTGTGTTAAATTACAGCATGAAACACAGCTGGTAAAATTAGTTAATTTAAAATCCCATATTACATTCAGCTCTAAAATAAATTGCCAATCAGAACCTACCAGTGTGCAGCAAATAGATGGGACAGATTTGCATGAGGGCTTTTCAGGTCCCGCAACCGGAGAGAGGCCTCCATATACACTAAGAGTATCCATAATGTCACAGTTGACATACAGATTCCCTTTTCTGCAAATAAATAATGTAAATGAATGTATATATTGTTTATATCCATAATACTTCCAAGAGCACAGTGACTCTGTAAGTGTTAATTAAATGGCAACCTAAATTATTAAAAGCATTTAGGGCTCACCTGTATGCCACATATAGTTGAGTAAGACGTATGTGCTGGCTGCAAAAAACAGCCAGTGTAAGGGTACAAAAATGAAACAGAATAAGTCCAGGGTAAATGCTGCACACACGAAAACAACACAGATGGCCTGTAATAGAAAAGCAGAGGTTTGCTGGTTTAATATCTATCTATTTTTTCTTTGTAAATATGAAAGGGGGGGGGGGGGGGTCAGGAACACAACATAATGAAAAAGAAAATGGAGCAAGAAAATTCATTTATAATGATAGATGGATTTTTTGTTATTAAAATCAAACAATACAGCTGCAGAAAATTGCCTACCAGTCCATGACAGTGAAATGTGGTGTAGACGGTCCCTAGAAAGAGCCAGCATGGCCACAGGTATTCCAGTCTGAACTCCAGAACAAAGTCTGCTAACAGCACCAGCATCCAGACGATCATGAACTTCAGAACAGAGTACGCGCTGGAAACAGGACATTCAAAAAGACTTACCATGAGATTGTTTTTAAAGAAATGTCATCAGTGGTACAGATACAATTATGTGAATTCTTTTTAATTAAGTAACTATATAAAAAAATAAAAATGCATCTTTCTAAAGTCAAAACTGATTGTCAAAACAGAAGTCCTTATTCAAACTACAAAACGCGCGTCCACTTTGATTATACTTTTTTTGTTAAATAACTTCATGTTGACAAAAAGACAAATATTTTCTGTATTTCAAAGGAAAAATGAACAAGCATATATTAAGACGTAAAGGCGCAGAAAGTAAGTTCTTGAAGACGTTACAATCCGTGTTTTGGTCGCACAGTCTATTGTGCCCCATTCCTTTGTTCAGGCTTTCTGCGCTCTGCATCCCTTTGTGTTTGGTAACCATAGCAACATTTCATCTTCTGCATCAGCACCTAAACGTCTAATCTACAGTGTTGCCATGGCTATTTAAAGAACAAGAAACCGTTTCAGGAGAAATCTGCGCACGTTCATTTCACTATGAAGCGTATAAACACAGGAGGTTATTGTCCAGATCACTACGATAGGATATAAATAAGAGACGGGTCCGTTCAGACTACACTGCCGTGTTTACCTCACTAGAAACAATGGTCTGGAATCAACCGATAAAATACAAAATGCCCCAACAACTTACGAACACAGCTCTGAATACTATTAAATATCATATAAATTTATAAATATACATAATTTAAGGTACAGCTAAATAATCCCTGAGAAAAATCAATTTCTGCGCGCATATTGTCTAGTCAGAGGCCCTTGTCAGTTTGTCTGTGTTTTCAGACAGTCTGTTTTTCAGACATCGTATTGTCATGAAGAAATAACATGACTTCTTGTTAGCTGACGCTGCATCAAATCACATTAATAATAGCTAGGTTTACTAATACCAGAACCTGAAATAAGATAAATACTGTAGCATTTTTAATATGCAACGCTAAATTCAACTGGAGGGTATTTTTGTTATTAAAATATTTTGTTAGCAACATGGCCCGCTACACTGTTTTTTTTTTACACCAAATGTTATAGATTCGGCCTTGTATGCATCCATTAAATCACAGCGAGCATTAGCTCGGAATTAAACCCCGATTTGTTATCATATCGGGAGATGCTATTTGTTTATTGTTTGCGTCAATCCGTTCAGCGCGCTATGAATAGCCAAGCGCGAGCCATTCAGGTGAAAACGAATAAGAGCAATAACAAAACAACAAAGCAGCGCGCGCGGTGTGTCATACCTTTCGGAAATCTTCTCAGTGAGTTTTATCTTTTTCATTTTCCGTAGCCTGCCTATATCCATGTAGCGTTTCTTCATATTATGGCTTCTGGTCCTCCTGGCTATTTAGTCCATTAAACAGGTAATCGTAGTAAGACTGGAGGTCTCATCTACAGTAACCTGAGCAGAAGCGCTTTGTGCGTTAGTGGAGGTGGATGATGTGCGCACGCTCGAGAACTTCACACAGAACCCAGCGCCACGACGAGGTGCGTGGAAGTACATCTGCGCTGTCTGGAGAACAAGAGACTCGGGAAAATGTTGCAAAAACCTTGTGGCCAATGATAGATAGATGCGGTTTCAATTTTAATCAATATCAACATTATTCATTGGTTTTTTAAATGAATTTCAAACGATTGTTATGAGACTGTCCAAAGCATAGTGAACTCAACATTTTAAATAAACAGCTGCAGCTCTCCTATTTGTATTACTTTGATTAGGCTCACACAGACAGACAGACAGACAGACAGATAGATAGATAGATAAAACCATATTAGATAGATACAAACATAGATAGATAGATAGATAGATCTATATCATAGCTGTATTGCTGGGTAATAAAATAAACTTGATGTAACACTACAAATCCATAGGTCTGACAAAATAACACATCCTCTTACTTCCACATGATGGTTGTCTTAAAGAGGAAATAGCACCTTATTTTCTGATAGTGGTGTTGTATAGCCAGTCAGTTTTACTAGGAGAACTACTAAATTACTTCAAAGAGTGCACCGCACCAGTTTCTCTTCCTTAATTAAAACATGCTGGATTTTTTTGGAAATATAATGCTGTTCACTATTTTGATGTTGCGGTTTGTTCTCCTCACACCTCAAGGTAAAATCTTTCACCAATATCCTGATTACAGACACATCTCAGTTGTCTAAATCCCCTATCATACCCTTGTGCTCGTGGCTTGAGCTGGTTTTCCACTAGAAAGAGAATAAACAGAAAAGGGAGCTTGGAGTCTTCTAATTTTTAAGGCTAATTATTATGTATCCAGGAAACAAATTAAGCAAATTTTGAGAACATTTATGTTTTTTAAGGTTTTTTTTATTTGATGCTTGTATATTTTGCATGTATATAAAATCACACTGTCATCAACCATCTGCTTTCAGTTTGTGTACAAATTAAAAACAAAAAAACAACAACATTGTTTCTTTCTGCAGCTAATGCAATTTTCCATGCAAAACACAATTCGTTGACCAAGCTGTCAGAACACAGCAAAGATTCAAGAAGCGGTCTTTAAAACATATGTAACATAAAGCATGTCATTCTGTCAGATTAAAAATGTATGCAACACAGTCAAACTAAAACAAGAATAACAGGCATCATCCTGGTAGCCAGTCATCTATATATTTTAGTTGCATCTGCGTTTGTGCAATTGTGCTGAAAGAATCTCCACATCCATCTGCTCCCACAGATTGTAAGGTCTGCTGTCAGATTCAGACATTTATTTCTGGGTGACGGGGAATGAATTCTGGTCCATCAGTTCTCCTACTCGGTCCTGGAGAATCTGCACAACTTCAGCTAGGATGAAAACATGTGTGTCGTCCAAATCCTGGATGATAAATTTCTTCCCCAATGCTGACGTCTCGTCCAGATATAGAAGAAATTGCTTCATAGCTGGGTCACTGTTGCATATTTTAAAAGAAGAATCATAAATGATGGTGCACTGCTGCGTGACTTTATTTTAAAATGTACTCATTTTTTTCTCTCCTTTTTTTTGATACCTTGTGCCAAAGTTTTCAGTTATAGGTAACACTGTAGAAATACTCTAGTCAGTCAAACACAAATATTAATAGACTGATTGCACAAGTATACAAGTGGTTTCCAGATATGATACTTCTGCTGGTCACGCGATGTTACCCATGTGGCGAAACGCTAAATGTAAAATAAAATGGCTTTAGACTACTTATTTCTTCATCTACTGTAAGTCTATATGACTTCACATAGATTTTTTAAATTCTTGTTTATTTCTAAGTTTTAAAATTTTTAATCAGAGAAAAAATACTGAATGCACATTTAAATCGTTGTATGTAAAACTTACCATTCAACGAGAACTCCTTTCAAGACATTAACCATTTTGGACGGGATGTGTTAACGCTTTTGGTTCTTCAGTTAAAGCCTATGTATCTACAAAAGGCAAAATTGTTTTGAACATTAGAAATAATAACAAAATGTTAGCAGGTTGACGCTACTGTGAATGTTTGTACGTTACAAACGTTTCACATACTGTGGGTATCTCCAAACGTATATACGCAAATCACATATATATATAAAAACAAGTAGAGTTTGGGAAAAAAATCTTACATGATTTTTATTGTGTTTACCTGTCGATTGTCAGTTTGTTTTGAACCTACAGTGTCCACCGTCAACTAACAATGGTCTTCCTCTACTAACAGACTGATGTTGGATCTGTGAGCTCTACTGCGCTCTGCTGGCCTGGAGCGCACTGATGCTCTGAAAACACAAGGCTGCAGTATAGCTATAGTAATAGTATATGATTTAAGTGGAATATAAAGTTAGGTAACACAACTTTATTCAGTGTGATACAAATTTGGCAATAATTGTGTCTTGCGCAATCTCAACATCAAAATAGAAGTAACATGGTCCTATGCAAGTACTACAATTAATCCACTAGTACAAAAATAGTGGCAAATTACAGCCAGCATCAGTACTAAACTGTGAGTCTGAGGTAGGGATACAAAGAAGGCTGGTGAGTTAAGAAAACGGCTAGTTTTCAGCTTCTTCCAAGAAAATAAATAATATAAACGCAATGGACTTTCTATAAATGATTTTTAAAATATGCATTGATATCTTAAACATAGTATACTTGATACTCATTTCAATTTGTTATAGCTTCCAGTTAAAATAAATGCCGAAAAGTGCTCATTCCAAATTACTGAAATGAAAAAGGCAATGGTGAGGTGGGCAAAACACATTAAAAGTTAAACCCAGAGGTTTTAACAAAAAGCATATTCATAACGGCTTGATTGAATTAAAAAATGCAAAGAAAAATCCAGTTGCAATTTTAGAACTTCCTTCTATTCATAGTTAACAGTAGCTTTTAAAATGTAATTGTTGAACCCTCAAGAGGAAATGAAATGGCAAGAGACCAGTTTTGGATTGTGGGAGTTCACTTAATTCTCTGTCCTCCAAGAGCATCCCGAATAAACTGTACAGTACGTTTATAGAGAAATTAGTCTTTTTTTTCTGGCTTGCAGATGTTAAGGTGATAAACCTCCACCTGGATGAGGTCCCCGATACCCAGACCTAAAAGAGCAAAAGGAGAATTTTTGTTTTCTGATACCAGGTACCTAAAACTGTCGATTATTATTTAAAAAAATGATACATCATGATGCTGCTTGTTGTTCAGTTATTCTGACCTACCTGCTGACTGCGATGGAACTATCAATATTTTGAGCATCGGTCCATTGTAGGTTGGCAGAGTTTCTGCAAAGCTAAGGACCTTGAACTCTTGTTCCTTTGCAATGTTCAGGAAATTTTCAGTCATGTAATGCTGGAAACAGTTGAAACAGGTGATCAGAAAAATGATGTACAAATTAGATTAAGAATCTTAATCTTAAGAGGAGGAATTAAAATCAATCACACTATACATATACAGAGTTCTTTTAATTCAATGGAGGGAAAAAGTAGGTATCGGACATTTACAGAATACTCTGTCATGAACCGTGCCGTGATGAGGAACGCTGTAGAACAGAATTCCCTTTGTGTTCTTGATCAGCGGACTGTGATCAGGATCTTTAGAGGCATTTAAGAGCATCTTTTCCACAAGTAAACCTGTGACAAGTTTTGATTTAGTTACAAATTTAATTTTTTTTTAGCTGCAACCAGGGCTGCATAATTAATAAAAAAACTGAAATCACAATATGGCCTAAAATTAATATTAAACTCTGTTGAAACTAAAATTTAATTTTTGTTATATATATGCAGCTGCAATATAAAAATTTGCAAAAAACGATTGTATTGCAAATTATTTAGACAGCTACACAAATATGATGTAGGAAGATTAAGAAAATTACTCTCATAGCTGGGTGCTGGTGATTCTAAGACCCACCATGGACTAACCTCCCATACTGTGGGCTACCCACACCACAGGCCTGTCACCTACACCTGCATCCTTCAATTTCCTCAGCAGTTCCTGACTTCTGTAGGCCAAGGACTTCCTGTATAACACAAAAATTTGACAAATTTGGTATGCTATATTCAGTTAATCAGATAATTTAGTAATGCACAGCACACATCGAAAAATGGACTGTTTACCTTTGGTTTTCAGCAGGACACTTAGCTTTCCAGTCACTTAAATGGGTGTCATACACAACAGACAGGATTCTGAGGTTTGGACAGTCTGCAGCCAACCACGACTGTGGAAAATGCAAAAAAAAATAGCTGACTTTAGACTTCAGCCAGAGTTTCATAATACCTCTGAGGCCCTGTAATGCCATTACACTGCAAGTAATATCTGGCCACTCATGAGCTTCTTTAAAATATATATAGATAGATAGATAGATAGATATATTTATCTCACACAGTGGCACTTTTATATGGATATACATTTGATTAAATGAAGTACAATGGTGCTTCAACACTTTTCAGGGTCTTTGATTCCAGAAGTGTTTTTTTTTTTCTCCATTCATTTTCCCATAGGGAATTTAAAAATAACTTGGTACATGATGAATCACAATATTACAACGGCAACAATTATTCAAAAGAATACTTTCTGAAGGTTCAATACACACAGATATTTAGATATTTTGAGAGCGTAGGTTATTGTTAAACAAACAATGGAGAAAAAGAATAGGATTTTTGGGAACTGTTGCACTATAGTTTGACTATGTATGTCTCACCCGTTGAGAGGCTATTGATTGGCTGCTCTCTCTTAATGCCAGAGAGGTGAAGAAATGCACACACTGATCCACCTCCGACTGGGGCAGAGATGCCAGTAACTGCCTAAGCCCATCTTCTATCGATATATCCTATACATGCACAAAACTTTAGCACAGATATCTGACATTACACAGCAGTTCAATATGGCTATTGTCTGAACGATAGCTACCCACATCGTCAGTATGCGGCAGTGGAGGTGGAGGGAGAAAGAAGCGCAGGTCCACGTTAGGTATGCGGGCGAGATCTACCACCTGTGCTGCAGTCTGGTACTGATAATCTGTGAAGGACAAGACAAAAGACCATTCAGAGCTCACAGAGTTATAGTCACGTATTTTTCTTTGGAAGGCAAAGGGGTCTGCACAATAGAAATAGGTTTTGCTGAGCCAGAACAACAGCAAGTTTTCAGTAAATTCAGCAGAACTTGACATTTTATTATAATGACAAAAGTCTGAATAAGACTGAAGTGTGCTGGCATCTCTCACCCTGTCAGTGGTGATTCTGGGCCAGTTCCTGCACCTCCTGTCTAACGGCCCGGTCAGCAGAGCGGGTTTTCTTCAGCAGCATCCAAAGCGCACATTCATGAGGGTCTGCGTCTAGATGACTGAGATGCTTTGATATAAACAAACATCAACATATGCTTATTTCACATAACTGCAAACACTAGAAATGACTAATCAATGTTTATTTTATAGAGCACATTTAAACACAACTGAGGTTTACAAAAAAAGTGCTGTACAATAAATGAAATAATACCAATGAATTAAAAGGGAGAAAAATTAAAGATGAAATTAAAACAAAGTAAACAAGCAATCGACAATCAGCTTAATACAAGAGAGACCCAAAATAAAATACTTAAGTAATGGTAAAAGCCAGAGGAATAGAAATATCTTAAGACAGGATTTAAAAGCAGTGATGGATGGGGCCGGTCTAATGTAAATTATGTTAAAATCATGATTTAATATGAAGTAAATGATATGAAAAGTTGATACAAAGAGTTTTTTTTTAGCGAAAGTCAAATGGAAACAGATGCCTTCAGTTAAACATGGTGTGTGTGTGGGGGGGGGGGGGTATAGGACTTCTGATCATCTCTACACATTTTTCTATAGTATATCTGTCTTCTGCTATTGCTTACTCTGCTAAACTTTTTATTCTAAATGTACTACTATTAAGGTTTAGAGGCAATAAGATTTTTAATTTAAAGTTAATCTTTATTTTTTTAATCTTACTGACCCCAAACTTTTCACAAGTAGTGTATATTATTAACTAATCTTCAGCCTCAAACCTGGTGCCTTGTATGCTGTGATTTAAAAAAAATCAGAGTGTATTAGATTCCATAAGCCGAAGAACAGAACAGACAGTAAGATACCTGGCCTATTTAAAACAGAGCAATATTTCATGTCAGTTCCTCTTTGTGCAAACACAGGTGACATCTAGGTCAAAAATACTGTAAAGTTAACTTTCAACAGAAAGCAGATGTTTCCTGAGATGCATTAACCATACTGTCCCTAAGTGGTTTTTCTAAGCATGTCCTCTGTTATAACCATGCTGTTTCACACAGTGCCTACCGTCAAAAATATTTACTTTCAATATTTTAAAACAGGCACGGAGACTTTTCAGTGCCATCAAATAGAGATGAAACTACTCACCATCCAATGGGCGAAGAAGAATTTCTTGATGAAATTTCAAGAAACTTTCTAGCTGCTTTATGAAGTTTTTTCCTGTTCTTGATAGTAAAGCCTAAAAAATAAATAAAGTATGTTGTAGGCAATCAATAAATTTGTATACATTAACTGTAAAACAAAATACATGAATGGGCTGTTTTAATGTCTAACTGTGCAAAATTTCAAACAATACATCTACAATATACTAGCAAAAAATAAGATCTAATCTAATCTAAGGCATGAAAAAGAAAGAAAAAAAAAGAAAGGATGAATAGTTTATGGTTTACTATTCCTCAGTTACAAGTTGTTTTCAAAGAATACATGTAAATGTAAATGCAAAGGAATCTTTTGGCTCACTGATATTTACACACTCTCTTAAGCACAAACACACATGTGGTAAAGATTCCAGAATGTACCAGAAGCAGGGCTCTCCTGTTCTCTTTTAGTGGTGTGAGTCAGGTAGATGTCTTGTGCTTCTCCTGTAGTATGGCACTGGTGTCGATAGTGAAGGCCTGGTTCAGAGTAACCACCTTGTATGTGATGAAAACACAACCTCTATGTAAGCAAACTTGATAGAGACAGAATGTGTTTCTAGAAAGGCTAACAAACCTGGCTTAGAAGATATATCACTTTTAACTGCTTCTTCCACTGACATTATCTGTTTATGTGCTGCATGATACTGTATAATATTATTTTATTGATGGCTTGTTAAATAAATGCCAAAATATAAAAATTTAATAAAATAATAAACCTACCCCAATACTATTGCTCCTGTCACTTTTGCTATTTTTCCTAAAGACAAAAAAAATAAAAAATAAATAAAAAAGATGAAGATCAGCATTCAGATTTATTCAGTTAAGCATTCAGAATAAATCTTACAATTTAATAACTAACAAATTAACAATTAATAACAATTTATTAAATAATACAACAAAAAATACCCATTATTTATAATAATTAATAATTTACAATATAAAATTTAATGTTTAAAGTCTCTTTTGCTCAACAGTGCTGCATTTATTTGATCAAAAGATCATAGAGTAAAAACAATAATATTGTGAATTTCAAATAACTGCTTTCTATTAAAATATAGTTTAAATGTTATTTATTCCTGTGATGGCAAAGCTGAATTTTCAGCAGTCAACACTCCAGTTTTCAGTGTCCTTCAGAAATAATTTTAATATGCTGATTTGGTGCTCAAATTTTTTTTTTTTATTATTATTATCAATACTGAAAACAGCTGTGCTACTTAATATTTTTGTGGAAACCATATGTTTTCAGGATTCTCTGATGAATAGAAAGAACAAATTTATTTGAAACAGAAATCTTTTGTAACATTATAGAATTTTTACTGTCATTTAATGCATCCATGATAAATAAAAGTATAATTTTCTTTAAAAAAAAAAAAACAACCTTATAGACCCCTTTTGAACTGTACATGTGTCAATAAATACAAAATCTATTTTATTTAAATCTATATTATTTTAATTTTATGTTTATCTTTATAATGTTACAGTAAGTGTTTTAAAATGTATTTATACATCCTAAAGTTACAAACAATTTTAAAGAATTTTCCTAGACAACATTTTTGGGCATCATGAACACCATAAATGCTGTGTTGGTAGACATGTCAGTAGGTTCAGAGTCTTACTAAGGTCTCTCCATGGCAGTGCTCTCTTCACAGCAGGTCCGGTGGTGCTCAGCCTCCGGACGCGGATCGATCGCAGGGCGGAAGCAGACATTGGCGGCTTCACGAGTAGAAAAATCACTTTTGACAGCAAATATAAACAGGAACTGTATTCAGATTAATGTAGTGCGTCATTACCGTAAGTAACGCAAACATCAGCGCGTCACGCGTCGAAAATGTCCTACCCTAAGTCTCTAATGCGCACACACATTGTGTCAAAAGCTTTTATTGACAATTACAATAAGTTTATGCAAAAACTCTGACTCGCTCTGGCATGCTGTCAATCAACTTCTGGGCCACATCCTGACTGATGGCAGCCCAATCTTGCATAATCAATGCTCGAAATTTGTCAGAATTTGTGGGTTTTTGTTTGTCCACCCGCCTCATGAGGATTGACCGTGGGATTAAGGTCTGGGGAGTTTCCTGGCCATGGATCCAAAATTCCCACAGCTGAAGCAACATTAGAAGACAGTCCTGGTGCTTGCTGGATTTTCTTGGGTGCCCCGAAGCCTTCTTCACAGCAATTGAACCTCCTTGAAGTTCTTGATGATCTGATAAATGATTGATTGAGGTGCAAACTTACTAGCAGCATCATCCTTGCCTGTGAATCCCTTTTTGTGCAAAGCAATGAAAACTGCACAAGTTTCCTTGCAGGTAACCACAGTTAACAGAGGAAGAGCAATGATTTCAAGCACCACCCACCTTTTAAAACGTCCAGACAGTCTGTTATTTTAACTTAATCAGCATGACAGAGTGATCTCTAGCCTTGTCCTCATCAACACTCTCACCTGTGTTATTGAGAGAATCACTGACATGATGTCAGCTGGTCCTTTTGTGGCAAGGCTGAAATGCAGTGGAAATGTTTTTAATTAACTGCAAATCATCTGATCACTCTTCATATCATTCTGGAGTATATGCAAATTGCCATCATAAAATCTGAGGCAGCAGATTTTGTGAAAATATTATAATTTCATTCTCAAAAAATGTTTTGTTTCATTCTCAAAACTTTTGTAATCACCCCTACCTTGTTTAGCAGGAAATTAAATCATTCTGTCCTCTCCAAACCGCTATATAAATTTAACGGTAATATTTCAGAACAGTAGAAGGACATAAACACATTTCTATAATTTTCATTATATCTTTTTATACTCGTGCAAATTAACATAGACTTGGCAGCTTCCATCCAAAATGCTTTGCTGGAATCTTGACAGGATAAACACTAAGACCTAGAGGAAACCTATCTGTCAAAGTGCAGATGGCACAGTTAGCATACATTTTAACCTGTTGCGACAATTCCTTCCTCTTGTCAGGAAAATTCACCACTTACCCATGGGTGTGAAGGATGCCAGGTCACTTCCAGGATGTATGTGCTCTAAACCCTCTGTAACGCCTCTGTCCTTAGTGTACTCATTCCTCAGTACCTGTTTTCAATTATAGATTATGGACATGTGTAGCTCTCCAAAATGGACAAATTAAAAAGGATCGTTCACGCAAAAAATGAAGTGATGGCGACATAAAGGTGGTTGTATTTGGGTGAACTATATCCTTTCTATAGTAAGTGTATAAAACTTTCTTTGAAGATTCGGGAATTAAAACATGCAGATGCAAAAAACTATTGCAAAATGAATTGTGTCAGTTTATTTTTTTGAGTACAATTACATTGAGAAATACTTACAATGATTCCAAAAGATCACAAAGTTCACAGAAAACAAACCAATAAATACATAATCTATTGAGTTTGGTGCTAAACGATTTTAAATTAAGTGTTTGCAATAGAGATCAATATGTCCCCATACTTATTTCAACCTTCAGTATTTCTTAATTTCTCTCTCTGTTTATCACATTTTCTGATCTTTCTCTCTCAACCTTTACAGACATATTCTCTCCTTGCAAAAATATAGGTCTTTTGTCTTTACTAATCAATAAAGCAGACCTGTAGAAACCAAAAAGTCATCTCACTCTCTCTTTCAAACATTCTCTATAAGTATTTCAGATTGACCTCACACAAAATAAAGAATCCAAAATGGTTTTCACAATGATGCCATAAAAGAACTATTTAGGTTATATTTGGTTCCCCAAAGAACCTTTCATGGAACAGTTCTTAGAAGAACCTTTTCTTTTCTTAGTGAGAAGAACATAACCTTTCATTCAATGGAAGGCTCCCTGGATGGTTCCTCATGGAATCATAGATGCCAATAAAGAACCTTTATTTTTTAATAGAATACTAACAAACAGAAATATGCAAATATACACACACTGAAAAACTGGCCATGTTTTAAGATGTAGGACATCCATATTGCTTTCAGCTGTCCAATTTTCTAGTCCAAGTCTATTAATACATTTATCTTCCTCCATCACTGTAGCATCTCCTCTTCCTTCACGTGGTTGTCTCCTGATAGGCTCGTATGATGCTCTCATAGGCAGGTGGTGGAGTCTGGCCTGCATGAAAGCCCCTTAGATTGCTGTTGCCCCAGAAGGAATCTGGTCTGGTTCTGGCCCGGGGCGGAGTGACCATGGAACTGACAGTGCTGGTGGAGCCAGCAGCCCCAGGGCTGGTGGTGAGAGAGGGGGTGCGTGGCAGGCTGCCCTGGGCACCCTCTTCTGCCTCACGAGCTATCTGGCTACATTGAAGAAGAGGATGAAAAGTAGAGGCCCGGAAGCTCGACTTGCGTCCCGGTGAGTCACCATAGTCTATCGGTGAGGATGAGGTTTGCCGATGGAAGGAGAAGGCAGCGCTGGCCAGACTGTTGTTGCTGCGTCGGTCGTAGCCGCTGCTGTATCGACTGTAGCCTGGCCGAGAGCGCGGTGAGGATGAACGGGTGGTGGAGCGGGACTGGTGGATGGGTAAGCGAGTGATGGTGGCTGAAGCTCGTCGACGAGACATCCAGATCAAGATCATATAGACCAGAGCTCCCAGCAGAAGACCAACAACCATAGAAAGACAGAAGGCCAGAATCACATCCCCTGGAGGAAGGAAAGAAATTAAGGAAAAGACATATTTTTAAGCAAGCACTCTGTGGCCACAGAGTTGCTTATAATAAGTGGACTTGGCAACATTCTCTGAAGCAACCTCCCAATCATTAACAAAACATGAAGACTGTCGATGGTGGTTTTGTTAAAATTGCCAAACATAATAAGTCTTGTAATTGTCGTTGTAATATTACTTTGGTCAAAAATAGTGGATACTAAAGCAAAATTTTGCTATGGTTACCACGGTGTCAGTCATTGCAATTTCGAGTGAACTTGGTTCCATATACACAGAAAACTGTACTTTATTATTTAAAGGGGTCATATGATGCGATTTCAATTTTTCCTTTGAAGTGTTACAAGCTTTTGGTGCATAAAGACTTTAAAATCTGTAAAGTTGCAAAGACTAAAGTCTCAAATCCAAAGAGATATTCTTTATAAAAGTTAAGAGTCAACCACGCCTTCCTAAAATGGGTCATTCTAACACGCCCCCACATGTCTACATCACGATGCCGGAAGATTTGCATAACACCACCCAAATGTTCACGGAAAGTAAGAAGGCGTAACTTTTATTCTCACTGTTGCTGCAGCTGCCATGTTGTGGAGTCCCTGTGTGTTTCGTTGTGAAAGCGAAACTACTAGGTTTGGCCTTCCAAAAGAGGACACGACCAGAAATCAGTAGTTAAGTTGTATTTACAACACTTCCAGTACAGTTCAACCCAAATATTCAGATGTGTGAAAAGCATTTGATGGCGGACTGTTTTCTGATCCTGAGAGAGTAGACTACAATGCTGGCTGTTCTGACTCACAGACTGTAAGTACGTTTTCATTTTTAAAGGATTTGCCATTGATGATTCAAACGCGAGTTTTGAGCAGTGTAGAGTATCACTTGTTGTTTGTCATTTCTCCGATCACAAATGCAGACATGGTTTTATGTTTACGCGGCACGATTCAATGCAACTCGTAAAAAGACAGTAATTTTCACTAATCAGTAATTTCGTCCCCACTGGATGCAACAAATGCCTCGTTAAAAAGTTTTTTTTTAATGTTTTGTCTAGTCGCTCCATCACAGTATGGTAAGGGGAGTAATATTTCCGTCACACATGAGGCATTCGGCCAATCACAACGCACTGGATAGCTGGCCAATCACAGCACACCTCGCTTTTCAGAACGATGAGCTTTTAAAAATCAACGCGTTTCAGAAAAGCGGGGCATAGAGGAGAAACAATGTACAGTATCACAAAAATAATACCTTAATTAACAACAAAAACAAAAACAAATTTCATAACACCAAATTACACAACAAGATGTTCTCTTCGAGCAGCACCCAATGGCGCGGGAAGGGGGGTGCTGCGGGGGCTGCAGCCCCCCCCGTCATAGCATCAGCCCCCCCTGGTGGGGGGCTGTGGACTAACCTAATATTGTACTTAAAAACGTGAAAAAAATAAAAATACAAAAATAAAAAACAGACATAACAATGTGTTTAATGTGGCATTAAGATATAGTGTATAAGATATAAACTAATGATTAATTATTTTAATATTTCGTTGATAAAAGACTAACCTAGCCTCCTCAGGAATGCTTCCGTCACCATCAGAATAAATTGGCTTCCGTCAGAAATAATGGGCGTTTACTAGCCGCTCTCAAGCGCACGACCGCATGCATAATTTTTGCCACAAAGAACCGGCTGAAGAAATGATTATGAATTTGTCAAAAATAGCAAGGAGACATTTAATTGTTTATTAATAAAATGGTGTTTTCTGTGTCGCTGCAAAGACAATGCGGACTCGCCATGAACGCCAGAGAGAAATGCACATTTCATATGGATTAGGCCTACATATTCAGAGAGTAGCCTATTTATTTTCGTTTTGAATATTTTCGTTTTAAAAGTAGACATTTTTAAGCTTTCTATAATAGATAGCCTATATTTCTCAAAACTGTCTGTGAGGCACAAGCTGCTGAGTTTGCTGCCGGCCCTTATTACATTGTTGCTATATATTTGCTTGTTTATAAAATTACAGGCAATGGGTTGATAAAATATTGATCAAAATTAAGATAACAATTTATACAAAAACGAAAATCTTTTAAACAGAGTCTTTCTACAAAACAAAAAATTCAATAAAAAGTGGTCAAATCATGTCTTACCTACTCCATGTCTCATAGGCTATTGAGCATGATGATCATATCTTTCTCATGCTGCATGCTCACTTTCATAATAAAGATTGATTAAATAAATAAAAAAATTACATTTTAGCCTATAATATTAAACAAACATGAAACCAAGATTATGTTTTCTTTTAATGGCTACAACACAATAGCCTAAACAGTACAGAGATTTTTTTTTTTATTATTATTTTATTTATTATTTTTATTAAACATCAAAGTACAAGTACATCAAGTACAATTTTTGTGTATAAAACAGTAACAATCACGCCAGGGGAGAAGACTAGTAGAGAAATTTCATGTCGTCAGTCACACAATAATGACGTCACATATTTTCCAACCCAGCCCTCAGCCCCCCCCCGCATGAAACAGCTTCCAGCGCGCCTGGTATCATATCTTTCTCATGCTGCATGCTCACTTTCATAATAAAGATTGATTAAATAAATAAAAAAATTACATTAGCCTATAATATTTAAACAAACATGAAACCAAATATGTTTTCTTTAATGGCTACAACACATAGCCTAAACAGTACAGAGATTTTTTTTTATTATTATTTTATTTATTTATTTTTATTAAACATCAAAGTACAAGTACATCAAGTACAATTTTTGTGTATAAAACAGTAACAATCACGCCAGGGGAGAAGACTAGTAGAGAAATTTCATGTCGTCAGTCACAACATAATGACGTCACATATTTTCCCAACCCCAGCCCTCAGCCCCCCCCCCGCAACCAAAACAGCTTCCAGCGCGCCTGGCAGCACCATATGATCCCTTTAAATGCGGTTGTCATTCCTAAATTTTTACAGTGAGAGGGTTTAAGGGGAACATTAAAATATTTTAAAATTATTTTATATGTTTTAGTAGTCTACAATAACACTGAAGAGAACACGTTTTTGCATTAGTTGCTTTTTACATTGTTTTTCTACGTAGCTAGAGACGGACGTGTTTGACCGTTGCAAGTTTGAAGCGACAAGGCGTTCTAAAAATGTAGCAATCAGAGCTAAGAAAAAAAGTAACATTTGTATTAATTTCATTGCCATTTGTTTTGATTTTTAAACGCATTTTAATTGTGTGCGTTGGCGAACGTTCACGTTAGGAGGTTACCATAGCAGCAGGAGCGCCATTAAGATCAGTTCTGGACGGTATCACGAAACTTTAATTTGCTTGATGCTTGACGCTGTTTGGCAAACTGCACTAGGGTCGCCAAAATACAGTTTGCATAGCGGTAGACGAACTTCACAGAAAATTACTGACAGAAATTACTTTAACATGGCGACCAGTCCGTAAGAATAATAATTCGCTTCTGTTTTCTTTTTTATGGAACGTGCTGTTAAACGATTAGTTCCCTGTGATGCTTGAACAAGGTTTTTATATATTTCAAATGGCTCATGAAGTGTTGACGGCCACTGACAGAATTACTTGTCTCTAGGGTCATTAAGGAGAAACTCTCAGGTGATTGAAGGTCAGTCAGGAGCGCCTGTCCTGACATCTCAAAGTGGGCGGGGACGAAAAGGCGCACCCAAAGTTTTCTTATCCTTTACAGTTAAAATGAATGAAATAGTTTGCATTTTAGGAAGCTTCCTGTTATGGCATACCATTGTCTACAGAAATACCAGTTCCATCAGCACACAGGGCTTCTGTCTGGCACAGGCCATTTAAGGACCTTTGAAACTAACAATACTTTGAATGAGAATTTTAGCTTTAAATTTTAATTCCTCAATTAAAATTTGTTTTAAAAAGAGTATAATTATTCATAGATAGGAGCCAGAGTAATGTATTTGATTAAAGCAGGCAAATTGTAGCCATTTTTAACAACAGCACCTAACTATTCTACAGATTATTATTAGTATTATAAAAATATGACATCACAAACTCTTTAGAGACTTGTGTGTAAAATAATGCTGGTGTTTATATGCAGTTTTCTCCCTAGGTGAAAGGAATCACAGTCCAGAGTGAAGGATCATCTGGAAATGACATTTGGAAAGAACGAATGGAAAAAGCTGCACACTGGCGATGTTGTTTTTTTATGGACCACTTTTTGCCAATATCTTTTGCCTCTAGTTACTACAGTTTGCATTTCTGTTTCTTAAAAGACTCGACACAGCATTTTCTACACTCTCCAGATTATTTTATAAGTACAAAGTTGACTTTGTAACACTGTGAGTTAATTTGTATGTATGCGAGAGAGAACTCTTTTATAAAGTGTGTAAATATGGTAAAATATCTTACTCAATCCGAAGGACTCCAGTATCTTCACAAAAGGATGAGTGCTGTTATCCGCCATAGCTCCCTCCAGAGATACAGGAGAGACAAGAGAGGACACAGTCTCTCCCCTCCAAATCTTTTGTTCTTTCACTCTTCCTTTGAACTTTTTCTTGTGTCTCTCTCTGTGCCTATCCAACTCCTCAATTCCAGGGACCCTCCTCTCTCACTTTCTCTCTGTTTGGGTCTCTTTTTCAGTCCCAGACTGCTCAGCACTGTGGCACACAGGATCCTCTCCAGGGCCGGGGTCGCTTCTCAGTTGTTTGTGGAAAAGCAAAGTCTTCACTTCACATTTCCTGCCTTTCCTGCGTAAAATTAGCAGCAGGCTGTCCTTATCTACGCAGACCAGGGTTCCTGTGGGATGGAGAGGAAAGGGAGGAGGGTACAGAGAGGAGGAGAGTCAAGGTGTATGTGAAAGCTTTTGCTCCTATCATTTCTCCCCTTTCCCCTGGCCAAAATTCATCATATTTTACTTCTCCTTATTTCCTTTTCATTTCCAGACACTTGGCATGAACAATGTGGGCTGTACCGTTCTGTGTCACCACTGATGGCATTTTGCCAGTTTGCATTGGCAAAGAGCTACACAGTTGATTTCATCCTCTGATCAAAAATACAGTAAAAACAGTAATATTGTGGAATTTGATTACTTTAAATAATAATGATAATAATTATATTATACTTTATAAATAAAAATAGTATTATTATTTAAAAACATATTAAATTATTTCAATTATTATTTATATATTTTAACATTTTATTACTTTTAATGATAGCAAAGCTGATTTTTTTTAGCAGTTATCACTCCTGTTGTCAGTGTCACATGATCCTAAGGAAATCATTCTAACATTTTTTATTGTTATCAATAATGAAAACAGTTGTTTTGCTATATATTTTGATGGAAACCATGATACATTTTTTCAGCATTAATTGCAAAAGAACAGAATTTATTTGAAAATTAGAAATATTTTGTAACATTATAAATATCTTTACTGTCACTTTTGATCATTTTAATGTGTTCTTGCTAAATAGAAGTGTTAATTTCTTAGAAAAAAAGTACTAACCCCAAACTTTGAACAGTAGTGTATTGTATAATAATATAATATACAATATAATATAAAAATAGCATGAAAAAAGTAATATTTCATTATTTGTTTATGATATTGCTGTCCAAAACATTAGAGGAACATGAACACATTCTCATGTGTTCATTTTTTTGTGATATCTCTTCCAGACACACTGTCAACATAACCATGGCAGCGGAAGCACTTGAAAAGCATCCAGAATTCTTTCAGGATTCCAGCACTGGAAACCAAGTCCAAACAGATGAAACCCTTGCATTTTTCTATTTGTTTCATAACAAAAGATTTCGTAACACAATTTCCAAGATTTTTGGGCTTTTACTGTTCCATTTTGTCTGCTGTAGTCGTGGTGGTCATCACAACACTTCAGATTTTCCATGTAGAGTGCCAGCTCTGTGCTGGGTTATCCTGACCAGGCTAACCTTTGCAAAAACAGAATCCTGATAAGATCCTGCAAAGAAAGCAGGATTTTGCCCCAAACCAGGCCCCTTTCACCTTTGTGAGAACTGTGTTCTTTCCTTCTTAGTGTTCATTAAGTGTATCTTAAAGACAGTAGATAGCACAGGATTTTAGCACAGAGCTGCTGGTCTGGGAGGAGTGGGACAGGCCCTATACTGACATTTCCTCTCATTGTTGCTTTGTACAGAGTGCTGAGAGCAGATATCAGCTGTTGCACAGGTCTGAAGTATACATTACACCAAAAAACAAGCCCATATCATGTGTTTTCCACCAAAATACCCTAAGCAAAAAATAAAAAACAATACAATAAGAAAAAAAAATATATTAATTAAATTAATTTCAAAATAAAACACATAAAAAAAAAAATTTTATTAAAAAGATTTTTTTTCGTGTAATGCAGTGTATATTTTTGCACGTTGTGTATTATATTTAATTTGATTTTTCTTTTTTCTTTTTGTATTGTGTATTCTGTGATTTATGGCTACTGTAACCCTATCCTATCCTATCCTATCCTATCCTATCCTAACCTTTTCTATCCTATCCTATCCTATCCTATCCTATCCTATCCTATCCTATCCTATCCTAACCTTTTCTATCCTATCCTATCCTATCTTATCCTATATTCTCTTGATGACCAGCAGATGGCTCTGTTACTCTTTAGAGAACATGTTGCAGCATAACAGCATTTCAGGCTGAAATAAGATTTGATCTGATTTGCATTTTTGCTAATTGGTTTGTTTGTTTGCTTGTCAGAATGAATCCCTCTCTTTCTTTCTTATCTATTCCTAGGAAAACATTTAGCAAAATGTTGATGTGCGATGCTGACCATTTTGTCACCTAATGGGCTCTTCAGAATGACGTAGGGTACAGAGCCTTCACAGTGGCTCCTTGGAGAAGGTGAGTGAACGAGAATGACATAAGATCCTCTGCGCACAAGGACTTGTGTCAGTAACTTCACACTGTGCTCTCTCTCTCACATCCATCTGCAGTGACCGTGTAGAGGTCATTGCTAAGCATCGCTGTTTGAAAACCAGCAGACTCAGCAGAGCGGTCTCTGAATCCTGAGCTTAATGCTCCAGTCAGGCATTTCACTTTGTTTTTTTTTTTCCTATAACATGCATGTGTGTGATTGAACCGGTAATGGAAGATAAAAGCATAACAGCGTGTCTCTGGTATGAGAGTTTTAAGCACCCCTCTTGAATTTCACTTAATGGAGTCCCATGCTTAAGATAAGCCATACTCCTACCTCTTTTGCATTTTCCATGAGCGGAAGCTCAGACATGTAACACGTTTTAATCGAATCATTTAGAGTAATGTTGTCTGGCTTTGCTAAAGTAACACACTCATACACAGCAGGGCCTCACTATTGGACTGCACTTGAGATCTGCACTCTGATTGGACACAAGGTGGCAGTGAAAACTTATGCGGATGCCTACAGTAGAGTGTGAGAGGCAGAAAGAGAGAGAGAGTGCAATAGGAAGAGGCTGCTTCCTGCAGAAGCCACAGAACTTCAAGGGGAGGAAAGGAACCGTATGTTTGCATGGCATGTGCTGATTGAAACCAATTACGCTTTTCATGTAGACTTCAGCTGATCCTGGATCACTGGAGAAGTGTCGGGCGGAGCCGCATCCGCTGACCTGCATCAGCACCACTGACTTTGAATCAGAGGAATGGCATCTGCTCAGCGCTATGGCCGTTCAGACAGGGAGATTGCCAATGAGATGCAGAGGCTGCAGGGTAGGTGCTTACGCATGCTTTCTCTTAAAGGTGACCTCGCCACTGTGTAGGATGACACAGCATATACGTACTCAAGATGTCATTTTCTTTAAAGGCTGAAATGACTTCTGAATGGATTCTAACTTGGATTGTGATGTCTGTGCATGTTTTGTTTGATGTCTGCACCTCTGAATCAGTATGATTCTGCTACTGTTATTTGGCTGCCCGGGGTCAGTACTGTACCTCTCTCTGCAGCTGTGTGTTGTGAAACGTGTGATGCAATTGCTAGGATTTTCACAGCTGCATGCAAATTTATGCATGGTTTCTGATTGATGCTTTGCGGTGCTCATGACGTCTCCTGTTGCAAAATCGTCATTGGGGAGACTTTCTGTCCTGGCACTTGATGAGAGTTTGTTTGTGTTTATGTGGATGCACTTTCAGTCTCATTTTTCAGACGTTTAAATCATTTAAGAATTTAGATGCTCTTTAGATTAAGCACTAAAAGTCAGTGCATCTTTGGTCTGTTTGTTATTGACCTGGATTGTACTGTATTGCTTGTGTGCCCTTTGTGTGGACCACTTTTAAGATTGAATCAGAGGCAGAAAGAGAGAGTGAATGAATGGATAAATGAGAATTGCCCAGAGAGAGACAGCAGGAATGAAGAAAAAGAGGGTTTAAGAGCAGAAGAGCTGACTGTTGAGGTGTGTAGTTCATTCTGCAATAAACAAGGTACAGTGTTTCACCTCTAAAGTAAATCACAGTGATTATGAAATGCTCTGTCATAGCATTTCATAGTGTTTAAAGTAATGGTTTAATAACAAAATTCCAAATATCATTGTTTACTTAATCTCATGTTGTTCCAAATCTGTACAACTTGATTTTTTTATGTAGAACACACATAGAGAGTTTTCGGAGACATTTTGTTCACGCAATAAGGATAAATAGGGACAGAAGAGTCCAATATTTAATAGAACTATAAAAATATCATAAAAGTGATCCAAATGACTCATGTACAATTTTTTGTCTGAAGACATTAGACCACTTTGTGTGATTAGTAAATAGAAATTTGTATTTTTTTTTCACATTCAGACAAACAAACATTTTCCCCAACCCTTCTTTTTGTTTTTTCAGTTGATATTCAGTTCATAAGCAAATTGTTCTTTTGAGTCAGATATTTTCAATCAAGTTCAGTGTGTTTTTTTTGTTGTTGTATTATTTATGTACTATTATAATATTTATTAATACTTTGAATCAGTTTTCATTTTAATTTCAGTTTAAATTTGAGTAATTTTGTAATTTTTAATATTTCTATTTAGCTTTAATGAATTTTTTATTTCAGTTTTAGTTTTAATAAATTTAGTACTTTAGCTTAATTTTTCATTT
Source organism: Cyprinus carpio (assembly GCF_018340385.1). NCBI lineage: Eukaryota > Metazoa > Chordata > Actinopteri > Cypriniformes > Cyprinidae > Cyprinus > Cyprinus carpio. The sequence goes on from NC_056616.1 coordinate 15,207,664, forward strand.
TAAAATTTCACATAATTTCAGTTAGTTGCCAAGGCAACAATTATTTTTTATCTTTTATGTTTAAGTTAATATTAATTTAATTTAATTTAATTTAATTTAATTTAATTTAATTTAATTTAATTTAATTTAATTTAATTTAATCTAATCACCATGAGGAGTACCAAGACTTATGCTGACATTGCTGTCTATGGAGGGTCAGAAATCCTTCGGATTTAATCAAAAATATCTTAATTTGTGTTCTGAAGATGAATGAATGTTTTACGGTTTGGAACGACATGAGGGTGAGTAATTAATGACAGAATTAAAATTTTTGGTTGAACTATAACTCTCTGATTCAATCTCGTTGTGGTGTTTTTCAAGTTAACAACTCAAAAGTCTTTACAGAAGAAAAAGTATATGAGGGTGAGAAAATGATGACTATTGAATTAAAAGTTTAGGTGAACTGTCCCTTTAAGAACTTTGTGTTTCAGAGTTACAGAGATAAACTACCGTATTATATATCATTTTTTAAACCACTTATTATTGCTACATAATATGCTTGTCTTTGCCTTTCATATCCAGTGTGAAAAGAATGATAAGATGTTGTACCCACTATTAATCTGACTATGATCATGTTATAATCATCTGCTGTTTAAACTATAGCACTGTTGCACACTATACTGTATTTTCTGTAGGTAACATGTTGGAGACGTAAGCGTTGGTCGCCCTAGAAACCAGAAGTAGAGCAGTGTTATGAGTGTCAGACCAGATTGATGGTGTGTGAAGATGCTTGTGGGGGGAATGAATCATGTGATGCTAACTAAATATGTTATTCAGTATGCCATTACTTTCTTACGCCTCATTGGTTGCAAAATTAAGGCAGAGCAGGAAACACAGCCCTAATGACATGCTCATGTGTATGCGTTCATGCCTAATATGAAACAGCAGTGGTAAAGCTGTCACATCATGATACTGCTTCAAGAAAAAAATGGTCAGCTTTTGAAGTAGCTTTATTATGCATTTTAGAGAGAATAGTCAATCATATAGTTATCATATTTGAATACTACAGGCTCTAGATATAGTAAGACATCAGCTACTTTGGATAAGATAAAAAAAACACTGTCAGTCAAGGAAAAAAGTGAATGGAGTTCAATACATGACGCCGTATGTGTGAAGATTAGGTTGCCTTAGAGAAGAAACCCCTATTTGTCTGTCTGAAAATGACGATGAATTACTTTTTGTCAAACTGGAATCAAATGTAATGTAGCCTATACATAATCCGTTTTTCTTGTCTTGCATTTTTTGCATAAATGTAACATTCAACATTAATTTTGCACTTGAGTTGAGTTTTCTCTATCCTCCTGAGTGAGCAGATTAGAGTTGCTAATCAGACCAATTTGATCCCCTGCTTTGATCAGATTAGATTACCATTTCTGTGTGTGCAAGTGTGTCGCTGAGAGCTTCCCTTCCTGCCTTAACAAAGAGCTCATCAGCAGCAATATTCATTGGGATCAAAACATTTTAAAGCATCATTTAAATTTCCTGTTTTATTTCTGAAAACAGAGAAGGAAAGTCTTGGTAATGAGCACCTGTTTTCCTAATGGTAGAGCATGCTGAACGCTTACACACGGGCCACATTAGATATTGTTGAGATCTTGTTTATTCCTATTAATCATGGCATGTACTGACAAAGAATGCAGGTAATAAAACAGATTATTTAATTATTTAACTCTGCTGCAATAAAACAGACAACATTATATAAAAATACAGTAAAATAATATATACATTTAAATATGTAAACATATTCAGTTCATTCATATAAATTAATATTAGACATTTACTTGTACTTATATTCAAATGAGCCCATGTAACAGTAACAGGCTGCACATATAATGTATATGCCTTGTTTCTTCCTTTGTCCTTTTTTTTTTTTTTTTTGGATACAGTACCTCACATCCAAACAGTGGCAGGTTGTAAAAATAACAGCAATTAGTGGCACCATATGGCAGAAAACGGCAAGTCTGCTTTGAAGCCCTCCCAGGCTAAAAATCTTTCCATATGCTAAGGAATTGAGCTATTTATTATCTCTCGTTATCCAGACAGAAACGCCTCTTCTCTGCATACGTCCTATATTTCAGTGTTTTTCAGTGGTCACCGTGTAGGCGGTCACAAGACCACTTCTCTGTCTACATGTTGGTGGGCTGAAATGAGCTTCACAAATATCTGGGGAATGGGTCAAACTCTCCTGCATTTGTTTTTTTCCCTCTGTGATTGATGTGTGCAGTGATAGGGAAGTAAGTTTGAAATGGTAGTTTGTCAAACTAAATGTTACTCAATTTAAAAGTGAAGTTAAACTGCAGCCAAGGGTCTCTGAAAATATGCATTTACTTACCACTATCTGTTGTCGTTACTGGAAAAGTCACAAGCTGCCATGCTTCTGAAAAGATAGATTCCTATCTGTCTGTCTATCTGTGAGTGACCATGGACCACAAAATCAGTCATAAGGGTCAATTTATTGAAATTGTGATTTATACATCATTTGAAAGCTGAATAAATAAGCTTTTCATTGACGTATGGTTTGTTAGGACAGTATTTGGCTGAGATATATATATATAAAAATCTAAATATTGAGTAATAAAATCGAATAATAAAATCGTCTTTAAAATTGTCCAAATGAAGTTCTTAGCAATATTACAAATTACAATAATTTTGACCCATACAATGTATTGTTGGCTATTGCTACAAATATACCTAATTGTTATTTTATGTCTGTTGTTAAACTAATCAGTTAATTTAGTTCAAAATTGTTTACAATACTGGTTTGAAATATTTGTTGATGTATAGAATTGCTCTGATTCTTAGTGTATGGCTTCAGGAGACTTAGAATGTAGTGCAATCAAAAAAATCTCTGAATATCACTTAAGTAATTGTTTGTGTTATACATACTAAAATAAATGCCTAAAAATTCAACGGTTCATGTGTGAAATTGTCTTAAATTTGCATTATATTAAGACTAAATAAATTCCATGTTGCTATAAAAGCAATATTTGTTTTTCTATTGCAGATATGGTTTCTTTGTTAGTTATGTTAGAATGATGGATTTTTAGTGGGTTCAAATGAAATAAGTTTACTTTACACATAAATAAATGTTTTTAATTTGGTTTCAAGTTACCTTAACTTGTTGGGTCTAGTCCGTTTTATTGGTCTTGGTAAATTTAGTTTTTATAATAAGATGCTTTTGAATTTTGAAAGCTCCAGCTCCTCTTTCATTGTAACTGAGTGAAAAAGAGCAACCAGCACATTCTTCAAAATTTCACCCAACATGAAGGTGAGTAAAAGACAGTGTTAAGTGCACTTCTAGCTGAACTACACTTCTAAAAGACTGCATTCTCCATATGCCCAGAGAAAGATATAAAGAGGCACATGGAGGTCATCTCATGTGCTCCAGCTCTCTCTCTTTAAGTCTGCTCACACCACTACTGGCACAGTGCCACACAGAAATGGAGCAGGACAGAAAGAGAGAGAGAGAGAGAAATGGGTCAGTTCTGGCACTCTGCCACAATGGCTGTGTAATGATGTGCCAGATATGGCAGAAACCGGCCCATTCTCTACTGACCAACACGAGCACAGACGGTCACCTTGAACGCTGTGGAGCTGTGAGCTCCTGTGGATGCAGTCCTACTCCATCAGTGTCTCCCTCATTTCTCTCTCTCTCTTTCCATTCCACCACACAGACTCAGCATTCTATTTCAGCCCTGCTGCACAAAGACGTAATACAATAGAGGTACAAACACAAAACAAGGTGCTGTAGGTCAGCAAAGAACAAAACAGATGTTATGTGCAATCAAATTAAAGACATAGATCACCCAAAAATGCATTTTTGTACTCACCCTCATGTTGTTCCAAACCTGTACAACTCTTTATTCTGTGGAACACAAAAGGAGAAATTCTGAGGAATGTGCTAGTTGCAATTTTCCACGCAATTGCAATGAACGTGGACTGAAGCTTACAGGTAAATGGTCATTTGAAAATAAATGATGAGTGTTTTTATGCAAAAATAATACTATACAGAGATTAAGTTTTTGGTCCCTACTTGTCTTTTCCTGGAAGCTCTCAGGAAATGGTGGTTACCAATGACATTGTAATCTTGACTCAGCTGCCAGTCAGAGTGATGATCACAATCACTGAGGCGGCACCCATACAATACAAGGTCCATTAGACATGAGCATGATGAGCTCTGTTCAGCTAAAAAAAAAAAAAAAATCAACAACAACAACAAAAAAATAGCCTTATTAGAGCCAGAGCATTTTTGTGGTCAGGTGTGAATTAACATCTGTATGAGAGCTAAGGAAAGATGAATGACAGAATATCTCATTTTGATGTATAAAGTAATTTCTGATCACACAAAGAGAATTGTGTGTGGGAGGGGGTGTTTAGTATGACAAAATATCTCAGGATTAACCCAAATAGTACTTGGTATGTAAACTACTGTTCAAAAGTTTGGAGTGAGAAACTTTTTTTTTTAAATGAAATGAATACTTTCATTGAGCTCGAATGCATTATATTGATTAAAAGTGTCTGTAAACACATTTATAAGGTTAGGAAATAAAAAAGGTTTCCACCAGATATTAAGCACAACTGTTTTATCATTGATAATAATAGAAGTGTTCTTGAGAGCCAAATCAGCATAGAATAATTTCTGAAAGATCATGTGACACTGAAGACTGGAGTAATGATGGTGAAAATTCAGCTTTGCTAGCACAGGAATGTATTATATTTAAAAAAAAATATTGCATAAGAAAACAGTTATTTAAATTGTAATAATATTTCACAATATTATTGTTTTTGATCAAATAAATGCAGTCTTAGTGAGCATAAGAGACTTACTTCCTTCAAAAACATTCATGACCCCAAACATTTAAATGGTAGTGGGATTGTGATTGCTGGGACATACCACTTGTTTTAGGTTCAAGGGCACTCCTGAGTGTTCTCTTTGCAGCTGCTGTGGGTTATGGCCATTCTGGGACGAGGGACTGGTTGATTGCCAGTGACGGTGATATTGCATTGGCACTTCTGTGTGACCAAAACAGACATTAACTGATTAGATGTGCTGTTAGATTGTGCTTCCCTTCTCATTTAGCTAGTAGAAACAGCCGTGACACTTACAATAGCCTGCAGACAGAGCAAGAATCCTCATAATACGTGACTGTCTTATCTTTCAGGAGCAGGTTGACCTTCGCTGCTTTATTCGGTCAGTATCACAACTGGTCACTAAAAGCCAATGTGACACTTTGCCTCTAGCAAGCTGTGTCAAATACTGAAGGTCAGCTGGGCATCAGTTCACCTTCTGCAGTAGATCAAATCTGCACTGTTGCCTGATTTGTGGCATGTGATTACACCTTTGAGTATGCAAATACTGAGCCACTATATTTAATCAGTGTGTCTGAATTATATTGTAATGCAGACCATGTACAATAAGACAGAATGATTTTTTATTTTTTTTATCTACCACACAATGTGGGTAGTATATGTAGGGATGCTTCAGAATTTCTCAAAGTGGATGAAAAGCTTAGACTGTCTGACCTACTTCTGCCCTGTCCCTGACCACAACATCATTTCATTACACAAGCCAACAGGAGATCTTTTAATACTTTCAGATAGCATGACTGTCATCCGCTGAGAGCTAGTGGCCACTAAAGCACTATATCACAGTCTTTCTTTCTTTCTTTCTTTCTTTCTTTCTTGTTTATTTATTTGTTTGTTTGTGTATTTTGTTTTATTTGTGTTTTTTAATTTTTTTTTAAACTTTATTTAGTTTAAATTATTTTATTTGTTTACTTGTATTTTTATTTATCTTTGAACAGTCAGGATAAAAGCACTTGACTTAATATAAAAATAAAATAAGCTAAAATCAATTGACTTAAATATTCAAGTCTATATTAAAATAAATGTTCAAACCTGAATAAAGTACATTTGCTAAGCCTTGAAAAAGTGATTGACTTTTGAAGTGATTTTTCTTTATTTCACTGAATACGTCTAGACACTGTCCAAATTTGAGGTGTATTGTGTACACATCTGTCTTGTCAAGAGCACAAATTGTCTGAAACCACAGGAGAGGAAGTTCCCGTTATAATAATCATCTTGAGTTATTCATAAAATAATTTGTGCCTTTGGACTGTAATTAGTAATGCTAATTTGGCAGTGTTGGGGATGGAGCCGATGTAGAATTATTCACATTTGAAAGATTCACATGTCTGAATGGAGAAGTGCGGGAGGGGAGACGCTCTCAAGACTTCCGTTTTCAGTGAGAGTGAAGTGCTAATAGCCACACTCACCGGTCGGAGATATAAATAATAGCCATATGTGTAGAAAGAGTTGTTGCTGTAGTGATGGGTGGAATTGGGCATTAATGGAAAAGAGAGACTTGATTCACTATACATGTGATGGAATAGAACAGTTTAGGATTAAGGGAGTTTTACATCATTAAAATAGGTAATTCATATACATTTAAAAGTAGATGTTTTTAGGAGTCAAATGGAGATCCACAGATGTATATTTTGAAACCTCTGATTGTAAGTGTGGTAAGTGATTGTGTGAAATTCAGAATTTAAACTCTCTTTCAACTCAGTGTTTTGGAATTTGAATTCACAATATACAGGAAGTGGAATGTAAATAAATTCAGCAGGTTGTAAAAAAATTTTCTTCCACTAATTTAATTAATGGAATACACAGATATAATAAAATGGTGATGATGATTAAAATAGTGAGAATTTTACTGTAAGTCATATAAAAAATGATAATTCAAAGTTTATTTTGACAAACTTTCTTTGTCTTGAGAAACTTTTTTAATTTCAGTTCATTTGAATAACTTAAGAATTAAAATTGCATCCTGTTCAAATTTAAAAATAGAAGTTCAATTAAAAAATGAATACTGCAAATCTGATTTAAGAGGCACATGTTTTCTTTAATCAATTATTATTTGTACATACCTAAATAACAAAAGGGAAATTCCTCACCAAGCATAGAATAAAAATGTCTCTTGGGAAATCACCAGCTTTTTCTGACTAAAGCCTCAACAACAATATGACAGTGTATACTTGAGTTCTAAAGTAGACCACTGGGTGGTGTAGTGCTTTTCTTTCTTTCTTTCTTTCTTTCTTTCTTTCTTTCTTTCTTTCTTTCTTTCTTTCTTTCTTTCTTTCTTTCTTTCTTTCTGTAACTGGAGTCATATCTTTTTCGAGCATTAGAAGGGGAGACCCATGAGGTTATTTGGATAGCCTCAGGTGTTAGGCACACTAGCCCAGCATCTGTTTGTACTCTAACCTCTGCAGATCTTTAGTCTAGAATAGCCCTCAGCCTTCACACAACCTTCTTTTAATAACTCAAAATCCCATGTTGAGAATGAATGCAATGCCTTTCCTAAATGCTTTTTTTTTCTTTTGTCTTTCTCATGTGGATTGTTCTTTAGCCTAAAGGGGCTCCTATAGCATCACCTCCAATGGGACTTGGGTATATAGTATATAAATATAAATAAGTATCTTTATTCTCAGTTTTACAGTATTAAAATATGTTATTCTTGTTTTCCGGGCTTGTTTTCTTTTGTTTTTCGATGGAGTGATGATGAGGTTTTTGCTCAATGCATGACCCAGAGTTTAGTTCAGGACCATGGACAGAGACTTGTCACGTCCACAGCAAAGCATTGCTGGCTCCTCATATATAAATATTTATGTACAGTACAATAAATATATACACACATATATTAATTCCTTGCCAAGTCAAATCTTCTGTCAGCAGAGAACATTAGCCACTAAAAATATATAAAAACATGTAGCAGATCACACATATACTGATATGTTTACTGCAACTGCTTTATTCTAAATTTTATAATAAGTATATAAAATAAGTACATGCATATACCTGTCAGAGAGAGATTTTCATTAAAGATTTTGCAGGACAGACTCAAGGCTTGAGAATTGAAGATAACTGGAGACTGATAGCGTATGACAGGAGCCATTTGATATTAATGACTTCCATCATTAAAGACCCTTTTGGGAGGAGACGAATAAAGGAGAAAATTATACCCGTGATTAATGAAACTATCATAATTTTAAAGATTATCATTTTCCCCAGGCTTTTCATTTTCTCTTATCTTTATTTTCAAAACCTGCTGTTCTGTAAAATATTTCTTTCATGCATCTCAAGCCAAAATACAACCTGTATTTCATTCTAAAATATTAATTTCATATATATTACAAACCCAGCAATACAGCTTGTTTGTTTATAGCACAGTGTGGCATAAAAGGCCCTGTTGCATCTCAATAATGCATCTAGCAGTGGAGGGCTGTTTGTTTTGTTAGACTGTTCTAAGAGCTTTATAAAGCCGCTGGGAGCGCTGAATCAGATCGAGCAGTGTTTTCAGGCAAAGTTAATCAGCTCAGGCCAGCAGCTTTTCCTAAACCCTAGAATCCAACACATTTAGTGGGAGGAGAGAGAGAATTCAGCTGATCTTGGGGAATTTCAGTGCTGAGCACGTCCTGGCCGGTTCGGTCTTTAAAGAGTGTGCGTGCCAGCAGGCTATGTGACGCACACCACTCCCCCTCCCGTCATACGCTCAGATCTGTGATGACATCATACATTCCCATACAGGTGATTGGCTGGAAGCACAAGAGGAATCATTTCTGCAGAGAGAGTAAAGACAGAGGGATGTTGAGACCGGTGCTGCACACATTCTCATGTTCTTCTATTACGTTGGATTAGATTTTCATTCTTATTACTTAATGACGTATGGCGATATAGGCAACCTAAAGAAGAGGTACATGAAGCTCTTCCTCTGTACTGACAAGCAACATCAAAAGCTCCACAAAAGGAAAGTCAAGAGTAGTTGACCTTTGACCATCACAGGTGGATGTGCTCTTCATGAACTTAGGATAACAAAGGCATTCTGGGAATGGATGTCAAGGGCAAGGTGCCAAGACGATGGGAGGATATAGCTGCCAAAAAGAAGTCTGGCACATCCCTCAACTTAGTGCAAGGGGTTTCTCAACACCTGCGTGGTAAGAGATTGGCAGACTTGTTTATAAATGCATCTGGTGTCAATGATGGACATGTTCTTCTAAGTGAGTTGCATATTTTATATGCAATTCTTTAGGTCAGATTTCCACAGTTGACAGCATATCTGACTGTTTTTTGTGCTTCTATGCAGTAAAAAAAATTAAAGCAATTTTCACTTAGAAACTGGTATAAATTTCACAATTAATTACAAAGAAACTGCTAAATACATATTGAATTAATTGTGAAATTTTGAGTTAGAAAGACTGAAATGGCATTTTCATGTAAAACGTACTCTAGTAATCTTTGTTTAATTTATAACTTCGATTTTTGGCAATGACAGGGTCATCTGTAGGGGAGCTCAGCAGGTTCTTGGATGTGCTGTGGATTAATTTTGACTGTGCAAGAGAGACAGTCAAGGAAGTGTTGATTAATCGTGGTTATTTTGGAAATTTAATTAGAAATTTGAAAAAAAAAAAGATGCCTAGTTATTGTTGTGTGCAGTGGGGATGTTTTGTGGGTGTATATGTGTCACATGCACATACAGTGAGTTTGCATCTGCGAATCCCGCTCAAAGTCACCCTGTCCTTATGACGGTGGGCTGGGCACACTCTCTCTCACACACACACACACACACACCAATACACACCAATGCAGCTGCAAATCTTTTCTGTTGCCATCTATCATACTCCTCTTCTCATCAATATTTGATTGCTTTAGCTCTGAAACAGACTTGATCGAACTATTAATTCACGAAATACTAGATTTTTAGCACAAATGACAGTGGCACATGTGGTCTGCATTATGCATGAGCCTGCTCCCCTCCTTACACACTCACAGACGGTGTGTGACATAGTGACCGGCTTCAGTGTAATCCATCAGACAGTGCTTTTATTAAAGATGTTGGCCTTGCATCAGCTGTCATCTCTTGCTGATAAAACTGTTAGGAGAAAGGATATTACTGTCACCTTGCAGTTCAGTAATCAGGGTTGGATCTTTTGTTTCGAGATTGACATGTTTATGCTGCTTTCATTTGCTTACAAGATACAGTAGGAAAAATTATTTTGAGTGAGCTTGGGAAAATTGGGTAAAACCTTTACCTAGTTATCTCTTCAGACAAAAGGTTTATTCGGTTGTGTCTGCTCTTTAAAACAATTACAAAACTAATTTCTGTGTTTTTTAATTGATCAGAGGATTTAAGTAAATGTCACTGCGACCCTCAAATTCAGTGTTTTTCTGGGCCTTGTTATGAGGGGGTCCCACTTAATGTCTATGCATTTCATTTTGTCCTGGTCCTTATGGCTGTATTTAAGTATTTTTGTTTGGAACCAATATGATACATGTTATTTTTATGTTTAGATGTTTTATGATTAAAAAATGCCAATATTCATAACCTATATGCATAAACCATGATAAAAATCACTGGACTCCAAAAACCATAATGCATTATCAATGTATTATTATTATTATTCCATCTAAATGGTCTAAAATTAAAACGTAAAATTAAACTTAAAAAGAATTCATTCAAAAATGTATTATTTTTGTGCTGTGTATAACTATGTATAACATTTTAAATATGTTGCTCACATGAGAATGAAACATATTTAGTGTATAATGCAATAATGTATATGCATTATACACTAAATATGCATATGCAATTAATGTATAAGTAATTTTCTTACAGAGAAGCACACCAAATGGTGTTATTTAGCAGTGCACTCTATATTAAAGAACAAATAACTAAATACTGTATGTATTAAAGTGTAAATATCTGTCATAATCAGTGTATTTTTCAAGAAAAAATACATATATTTTGGTCAACATGAACAGTCAAAAAGAAAGAGCTGGCTTTTATTGTGATTCCATGATATGGGTCTCATATCATATAGTGTCTCATGTTTAAGATTTAAGATCAGTTTTGTTACTCAGGATTCTGGTGTGTTTTGTTTTTCCTTTAGATGAGCAGGAAGCTGTGCAGAAGCGAACGTTCACAAAATGGATCAACTCTCATCTAGCAAAGGTGAGTCGAGTTGTGTGAGATTTCTGAACAAACATACACCCATTCATGTTTGAGAGAAAAAAAGTTCTGAAGCCAGCTATAGCCACTTCTCTCCAAAGTGCAGAATTAATCTGTCACAAGACCGGTGGCACCAGTCCAGCTCCAACGTGAACACGTTAATCTCCTCTTTAAATTACTGTGCCTCATTTTACCAGGGTACAGTCAGTCTGCTGACAGGATTTACCATTAGACAACTATGCAACAGTACAGCATTATGTAATGAAAAAGATGCTGTGTCACAGTCTTGTGTAATATTGTACTTACAATAAAACTGTTTTTTGGACTTAACAGGATAGGAATTTACAGGTTATGATTTTATAAAAGCACTATTGTATCCCAACATTTTTTCTTTTTAATATTAAGAAAAGAAGGGTTAAATTTACAATACTTTTTTTTTTTTTTTGTAATCAGCATGTTGCCACAATGTTGTCAGTAGAGCTTAACCTGTATTGAACCCAAAATATTCTGTTAAATCATTTACATTTCTATTATGACAATAGGGACATTATTAAAAGCTTACCCAATGACAGGTGCTTGTATAAATTTGCATGATAAACGGGACACAAGCATTTGGCTCCATGATATGCATGTAATAATAGCTTGATGGCTTATTGATTTGTGTGTAAAGAGTGACTGGTCAAGCCATTTTTTTAATTAGCCGCCACTCCAGATAATTCCAGTATGATCACCAAGACCTGACTTGGCTAATCTTCTGTGACGAGGAGCAGGAAATTCATTTGAAATATCAATCTGTGGGGAATACGTCTTGACGTGGCATTTTGTATTAGGTTGCACACCAGTGCCTCTCCAGCGTAAAATGTTAACCACAGAAGATTTGAGGTTTGTACGCTCCCTAGCCGTTATTTATTTATCTGTTTGCTCATTACCATCTGTCATGGACATATTGGACCTGTCAGTTAGAGTTGGCAGTGAGATTCACAACATCAGTGTGCTTCAAGATGACAGTCTTATGAATTAGTTTATGCTTTGATTATTTCTCTGACAGGAATCATAAACAGCTACTGCATGGATAGATGCTTTCTGGTGTATAAACACGCAGATTTTAAAGTGTATTTATGAGCAGATTCTATATAGGCAGATATAGTTTACATAAAATTCTAGTATACAACTTTGTTTAGCTTTTGTTTTTATGCTGTAGTGTTATTTTAGTATTATTTGTTTAGTATGTACAAAAATGTTGTAAATGTTTGAGCCTTTGCTGAATAAAAGTATTCCTTTCTTTAAAAAAAAAAACTTTTGAATAGTAGTGTATATTGTAACACAAAATTTTTATTTTGAATGAACTCCATTCTTTTTAACTTGAATCCTGAAAAAATATTAAGCAACTGTATGCAACATTGATTATAAATCAGCATGTTAGAATGATTTCTGAAGGATCATGTGACACTGCAGACTGGAGTTATTATGCTGAAAATTCATCTTTGCTTCACAGGAATAAATTATATTTTAACGTATATTAAAATAGAAAACAGTTATTTTAAATTGAAGTAATATTTTACAAAATTATATTTTTTCTGTATTTTTGATCAAATAAATGCAGCCTTGATGAGCATAAGAAATGTCTTTAAAAAACATAAAAAATCTTTTGAATGCCACTGTGTACTGTATATGACAAAAACTAAGAAAACGGCACTAGCACTATTTTTTTTTTTTACATATTTTTAAAAAGATATATTATTTAGCTGTAATTTATTTAAATTTAATTTTTTTTAGTCATTTTAGGAGTTAACTAACTTGTGTATTTCAGTTAGTTGCCAAAATGTAAAATTTTATATAAATTTTATTATTTGTTAAGTTGGTTCATTTAAACTGAGATAAATTTGTGAGTATTTTTTTTTTTGGTGATGGTTTATTAAAGGCAAAATTATAAAAGAAAATTTAATCTGGATCAGATCAAGATTTTGCTTTCAGTGGACTGCACTGAAGAGATAAAAATAAAACCTTGCCATGTATTAACTTGGACCTGCAGTCCTATTGTATGAAAGAGATGTGACATGATCCTATTGCTTCAATAGACATGAGACTTTTTTCATGAAATGTGTGTGCAGGAAGGACTGAAATGGGATCGTCTAATTAAAATTGCAAATAGAGAACTACTTGAACTGGTTCTACATCTGTCAGAATCAATTACATTCATTGTATCTTGCAAATCCAAATAATTTGTTCAATAGCCGAATACCACAACGCCATCCCTGGCACCCGCTGTTCCCACTTCTTTGCTGTTGCCCTTTAACCTCATCCTGCTGCTGAATGATGTTGCCTTGGTGACAGCACTCTCAAGTATTTAAGGGAGAAGTTTGAGAATGCATGTGCCAAATAGCAGGAAATCAGTGTGAATCTTATGTTGTTGACAGGATGATTTTAGACTGAAGAGAAACTGTATGTACTACTTTAGTAATCACTGTTTCAAACAGGTTTACATTTGGGTTTCAGGTATTTCTGGTCAAAATATCTGTCTAGCCCTCCACCAGATCGCTAATGCAAATCATCTGCAGTCATTTTCCAGCTCCATAATTCATAGCCCAAAGGCTTCGGATTAATTCTTAGCATGTGTATGATAACACAGAATGAGAATTACACACCGCTTCTATCGCTCCTCTCATTCCTTTATAGAAGTATCAATAGAGTATTAGAGAATACGCCCACAGGTCCATGATAGATAATGAAATGTAATTAGGTCTACAGACTAAATTAGGTCCGCTAGTTCCAAGTTTCACTAGTGAGTGATGACGATGTTGCATTGAGGCCTTACAGCCTTTTGTATGTTGACAGAACATAAATGCCCACTGGAAGGTTTTCATATTACTGTGCTTTGCAGAGTTTGCAGTGTTCAGTGAAGCATTAAGATTTGAACATGTTCCTTCATTATGGCTGTTTCTCACTCCTCATATTTACGAATATATGCTTCTTATTACCATTCTCTATGTTGATTAAATGGATCAGCAGGGGTATATTTATATTAAAAGTGACACATTATAATACAATACAATACAGTAAGTTGTATATAAAGATTAATTCATCCAAAAATGAAAATACTGTCATGAATGTTCACTTGTGATTTTTTGGAACTGTGGAGCACAAGAGGAAAATGAATGGATAGTGGTTTCATGAAAGAATCATTCATTTGAGCCAGATCTTTTTAATAATTCAGTTGATCCAGTTCAAAGAACCATTCTGAATGATTCATATATGACTCAGACTCTGGAACTCACTGGAGTTCACTGGAGGGGAAGATTGTTAGTGAATAATTTCGGTTTGTTTCTCATCTGAAGGTACGATATGACTTTGGTAGACTTGAAACATAGCACGTGTATGGATCACTTTTATAATAAATTTATGTTTTTTTGTGTCTTTTGATTTAGACTTGAAACCTCCAGTCCTTTTTCAGTGTTATTGTATGGACAAGAGTATCCAGTACATGCTTTCAAAATTTCTCCTTTTGTGTTTTACGTGCAAAAGCAATTCAAACTGGTTCGGAAAACAACATGATGGCAGAATTTTCATTTTAGGGTGAACTGTTTCTTTAACTCACAGAGAACATTCTGTGCACATCATATAAAATTGAAAAGGTGCAAACTTCTTACAAGATGCTTAACTGCTCAGCCTTAGACCAAGATCCTGGTGCAACCCAATAATCAATTCCCACAGAATTGATCAGCATTGCATTAAAAGATTTACCAAAATCCTCATACTCCAAACCATTCATTAAAAGATACCATCACAGGATGCATAGTGCCTCAGGTCTCTTTACTCATGCATGTGCTTGCAAATTTGAAGGACATCAGAGAAGCAGGACTGAAGCACTAATCTGCCTAAGAGCTTCAACTTGATTAGCCACTAGAGACCGAGAGAGAGAGAGAGAGAGAGAGAGAGAGAGAGAGAGAGGAGTGCGATTGAAAGAAAGGGAATGCTTAAGAGGCCACCCTCCATTTCAATTTTGACAAATCCTCTCAGACAGGGTTAGGGCTTAATTATGGCATGCCCAATACTGAGGATGAGCTCGTTTCTCATGTGTTTGACAGTTAGCATGGGTGAGCAGCACACAGCAGCCGCCCCAACACCCTGCTGCCTGCACCTGCTTTGTTGCTAGACATATATCAACGCCCCATCAGGCTTCTCTCTGAATTATGAAATTCAGTAATCAGTGCTCACAGATTCACAAACTGTAACCTCAATTTAACAATCATTACTCACAGATTAGTAAGCAGTAACCTCAATTTTGTCATTTGTACTCACAGGTTCATAAACTTGCACCCACTACTTTTTAGATTAGGAATCTGTGCGGTTCTCTGCAATCTTTTCCTTAGTTGCTTTAGAAGAGCTCTGTACTTTTATAATAGTGACAATAAAATATAATTTCCGACCTTCTGCTAGAGGGTCCATGTAAAGTTTGAACCTCATTATTAAAATTAATCTAGAAAATAAATGTAAATCTGATTTTTGATGTTATTACGTGATTTAGTGGACAATGTGCAGTTAAACAGTATTAATGCCGTGACCTACTCTCAACCTTAATTGAACTCCTCTCTGCCCCCTAACAGTGTCTCTCTGATCTCTGACTGATATTGAAATCAATTCGAGTGGCCCTCAGGCGTTTGTATGTTCACATGAACTTTGATTGGGTTGCACAGAACATGCAGCTACCGTAGCTAAATGCTGTCACTCCACTGAATACATCAGTAGCGCCTGCCGTGGCAATCTATTTCCATCAGTAATAACCAGACACAGATAATCAGTTTGTTAAGCCCTGCTGGTTTCGCCTTTGTGCTTTTTTCCTCTTATTTTCATTAGTTGCATAATTACTCAAAGTGCCTCTTTTTAATGTAATATCCTATAAGGTGATTTTATCCAATTAGCTTTTGAATTATTTAGAGCTAATTAGAATATCTTAGCAATTCCTCCCTCTGCTCTCTCAAAAATGCTTCAAGAATTAATCTTTTAAAAACATCACTCACTTCCCCTTTCTGCCTCTAATTAAGGTCATCACACAGTCGTTTCTCTTGAAATCGTTCACTTTCACTCTTAAACTACATTTCTTCGCTCTCTATTTTGCCGTTCTTTTGAAATATAAATGCCCACCCCCTCTACATCTCTCTCACACACACACGCAAGCACACACTCACTTTCACTGTTTTGTATTAATCTCCTCATGAATGACTTTGCCACCCGGCTGCTTTCCACTCCTAATCCCAGTCATGTGACTGCTGTCTTAAGAGAAATCCTAGATGTGTCGTCCGGGTAAAGAGGGTCTGTGTGGATGGATTAGTGGAGGGGTTTCATCAGGTCAGACAGACTGTGTCGTCTCTAGAATCAGCACTTTTACTCTTCACTTTTCAGATGCTTAAGCTTACGACTCTAACTGCCTGACAACACTAATATTCTATAAATACCTATAATCTATAAAACTCATTGAAACTCACATCTATCTATCTATCTCAACCTGTCCTCCAACTAATACGCTCGTATAGGTCGTTTGTCCAAATCCCTGAAATACGACCCATCAGAGCGTATACTACAATTGCGCCCCTATTGGCAAAAGGTCGTTTTCATATTAATGTTTTGTACTCTTTTATTTGCACTGTGATTTGTGTTTCGTGTAGCTCAGTTGATAGATTATTGCGTTATACCTTGATATGCAATCATGCTATCATGGGTTCGAACCCAGAGAACGGACGTGCACGTAAAATGTATATGCTCAATAAATCATAATTTAGCATGATTTCTGTGAGGGTTAGGTTTAAGGGGTGGGGTTAGGTGTGGTCATTCGAACGAATAAGCCACCTAGTAAAATATGTACAAATTACTGTGAGATTGGTTCAAAAAGTCCACACATTGCATTTAAATAAACGTGCGTTTTGATTGGTAATGACGTTATACGTCACTTCATGACGACAGACGCAACGCGATACTGTCATTATTTTTACGCCTCCTATATGGTAGTTTTTTGTTGGAGGACAGGCTCATCTATCTATCTATCTATCTATCTATCTATCTATCTATCTATCTATCTATCTATCTATCTATCTATCTATCTATCTATCTATCTATCTATCTGTCTGTCTGTCTGTCTGTCTGTCTGTCTGTCTATCTATCTATCTATCTATCTATCTGTCTGTCTGTCTGTCGTTTTATCTGTCATTCTATCTATCATTCTGTCTATCTATTGTTCTTTTTATTGTTCTAATTTCCAATTGTTCTATCTATTTATCATCTATCTATCTATCTATCTATCTATCTATCTATCTATCTATCTATCTATCTATCTATCTATCTATCTATCTATCTATCTATCTATCTATCTGTCTGTCTGTCTGTCTGTCTGTCTGTCTGTCTGTCTGTCTGTCTATCTATCTATCTATCTATCTATCTACACTCTAAACAATCTATCCGTCTGTCTATCTATCTATCTGTCTGTCTATCTATCTATCTATCTATCTATCTATCTATCTATCTATCTATCTATCTATCTGTCTGTCTGTCTGTCTGTCTGTCTGTCATTCTATCTATCATTATATCTATCTATTGTTCTTTTTATCATTCTAATATCAAGTGTTCTATCTATCTATCTATCTATCTATCTATCTATCTATCTATCTATCTATCTATCTATCTATCTATCTATCTATCTATCTATCTATCTATCTATCTATCTATCTATCTATCTATCTATCTATCTATCTGTCTGTCTGTCTGTCTGTCTGTCTGTCATTCTATCTATTGTTCTATCTATCATTCTAATATCCAATTATTCTATCTATCTATCTATCTATCTATCTATCTATCTATCTATCTATCTATCTATCTATCTATCTATCTATCTATCTATCTATCTATCTGTCTGTCTGTCTCTCTGTCTGTGTGTCTGTCTGTCGGTCATTCTATCATTCTATGTATCATTCTATCTATCTATTGTTCTTTTTATCATTCTAATATCCAATTGTTCTATCTATCTATCTATCTATCTATCTATCTATCTATCTATCTATCTATCTATCTATCTATCTATCTATCTATCTATCTATCTATCTATCTATCTATCTATCTATCTATCATTGTATCTGTCTGTAGTTCTATCTGTCTATCATTCTGTCATTTTATCTAACATTTTTTCATTCTATCTTTTGTTCTATCTTTTGTTCCATCAGTCATTCTATCGTTCAATCATTTTAATTCTTTCTATCTATTTTTCTATATATTTCCGTCTCTGTTGTTCTGTCTCATTCTATCTTCCATTGTTCTATCACTCTATCAATCTATCATTCTATCATTCTGTCGATTTATCTATAATTCATTCTATCTGTACTTCTATCTATCATTCTATCGGTCTGTTTTTTTAATCTATCAGTCTTTCTATTGTAAATCATTCTATCTGTCTATTGTTCTTTCTTGTCTTCTATCTGTCATTCTGTCTGTGTATTGTTCTATCTGTCTGCTGTACAATGTAGAGGTCTAAATAGTTTGAAGTAAAATGTCAAATCATCACTGGATTGTTTTCCCTCCCCAGCGTAATCCTCCTTTAGTGGTCTCTGATCTCTTTGAAGATGTGAAGGATGGAGTGATGTTGTTAGCTCTTCTTGAAGTCCTGTCTGGTCACAAACTGGTAAGAAAAATGCACTTTTGGTTGTTTTGGTATTTGATTTTCCTTTGTTAATAGAAGTTACTTAACAGCTATGCAAATGACTTTTACGGTATAAAGCATCATTGTCCCAGTCAGATTTAAATTTCTGTAATATAGAATGAACATTGTTTTTAAATTGTGACATTGTTTTAAATGATAGTAAACATGATAATACAAGACATATTACCAAAACATAAACAAAAAAATAGTTTATTCACTGCACTTTATTAGCGCTCACTTACTCGCACACACATGAATATCCACACTCTCAGTGAACAGTCCCATAAAGCTAGTGGTGCCTCAGGTCTTTGCAGTGCTGTAACAATCAATATAGCAAGTGGCACATGGCCCTTTGATTTTTTTTCTTTCATTTTTACCTTTCTCTCTTGCAATCTATTTGGTGCAATCATCTTTATATTCTCTGTTTTTCTGTATTATTTGTATATAACTATCCTGCCCATCTGCTTTTTTTCTCCCTCTTTTTTTCTTCATATCTTTCTCCCTGTTCCTTGCTGTGTATTTACATTTTCCTCTGTCTATCACCATTTTCCTTTTGTCTGCTGTGCTATCTTCTCCCATCTGACAGCCATGTGAACAGGGCCGCAAGCTGAGGAGGATCCACTGGGTTGCTAATGTTGGAAGAGCACTGAAGTTTCTGGAGGGCAGGAGGGTAAGGCAGTCCATTCCCAGAGTGCTTTGCTCAGGTGTACAGCTCCAGGTCATAACCACTCAGTCTGACCTACACAACCTTTTCCACTCTCTGCTCTGATACTGCTCTCATGCTTTACAACACTGTTTCACGAGAGACAAAGAGAAGGAAAACCCTGTTCTTCATTTCATGTTTAACTCTCATTCTAATGTAGAAATTGTTTTATTTAAAGCACCAACAAATGAAGGATTTATGGATTAATTAGAACATGCTACATGGCTCAGAATAGATTTATGAGGTGATGGTGACACGTCTGAAATCATTCTCCTTATTGAGGTTTAGTCCTGAGTCAACTTATAATAAATCTGTCTCTGGTGCCTCACATGTGGCGCTGAGCTTCCCACATACAGTCTCTCTGTCTGTGGTTGCCAAAGCTGAACAAATTGACTAATTAATGTACAGTCAGCCAGGCATTTTCACAAAATAAATCCCTAATTTAGGACCCTGTTGTGAAAGGGGCATAATAACAGACAATACAATACAATACAAAACACACACACACACACACACACACACACACACACACGCACACACACGCGCACACACACACACACACACACACACACACACACACACACACACACACACACACACATATATATATACATATAACATTGTGTGTGTGTGTGTGTGTGTGTGTGTGTGTGTATTTAAATATTTTAAGCAATGACAAATTAAATTATTTAAATAAATTAAAAATGACATTAATGACATTTATATATCATTTTTGTCAAAAAATGTAAGCAGCACAACTGTTTCAACATTACTACTACTAATAATAAATGTTTCTTGAGCACCCAATCAACGTATTATAATGATTTCTGAAGGATTACGTTACACTGAAAACTGCTGAAAATTCAGCTATGCCATCACTTAAATAAACAAATTACATTTTCAAATAAAACACAGTGATTTTAAATTGTAATAATACTTCACGATATTACTGTGTTTTCAAATTAATGCCTTGGTGAGCATAAGAGACCAAATTCAAAAACATAAAAATTATTACCAACCCTAAACCTTTGCAAGGTAGTGCATACAGTTTAATGGTCACAAAAATATTTTACCACTCAAAAGTTCATTTTAATGTAGCACTGTTATAATAGATAAAAAGAAGAGGATTGGTGTCATTGTCTAATATTTTATAGTTAAACCATGGAGATTTGAAATGGGGCCCATCTCTCCCCCTTTTATAAACAGGGTATTTTTTCATATCATCTCTCTTGGGAGAAGCACAGATATTTCATTTACTGTATAGCTGTGCTTCAGACTGTAATTATACAGCCTGTCAGTGAATGAAGCTGAGCTAAGCCTCCCACTCCTGAGGTGGTCTGTCTGTCTGAGTCTCTGAAGAAGCCGAGGATTCATTTCATAAGCTACAGTCTTTCACCATCTTATCTGTCTCTGTCATCCCTCTCTTATATCTCTCTATTCCCTGTGGAGCACAGTGGGAGAAACCAGAGTACAGAACTGTTTTGTATTATGCTGAAGTGTACTTTTATGTTCAATATGGGACACAATATTTTAAATAAATGGGCTTTTTTTTAAGTAAGTGGCTCTTATGATTGTGTATCTTTGTGTGAATTTTTCATTCTTTCGACTTATATGTGTGGCTGGTTTTTAGTATACATGCCTTGGTGTGTTTATAACAATAGGTGCATGTGTGCAGTGCACACCTTGTCTGTCACTGAAAGGTTTTAGGTTATCACAGAGCTGAGGCTTCTTATCACCTGTCCTTCAGTTGATGGGACACACTTTTGTTAACAGCATGCATGACCTCTATTCTTCTTCCTCTGTCTTTCTCCCCTTTGTTTTGTCACCATTCAGTCGGCCTACAGAGGATCTCCGGTTAGTGTGACCTTTCTTTTGACTGCCTATATGTCTATGATTGACGTTATCACTTTCTGAAACAGGATCTCTCCAAATGTAAACTTGAATTAGGAATTGACTTGATAAAAGTGATAGCAAAATCAGCATCCTAAAAATAAAAAATAAAAAAATTCTGTGCTTATTTCAAACCTGTATGATTTGCTGTTGTTCAAGGAATACAAAAGGATTTTGAGCTGCTCTCTTCCATATTAGAATATTTTATAAACATTGTTAGTGTGTATTAATATTTTGAATAAGATTTTTGTTATATTTACAGTTTCGATTTTAATTATAGTTTAATATTAATCATTTTGTTTGATTCGTGTTTTAAATATTTCTTTTAGTACTTCAACGATAGCTTGCAATGCATTTTAGTCAGTATTCACTGAAAAACTTGCATGACAGCCATTCATCATTCACTTTCAAAATGTGTAAACAAAAGAAATAAAGTCATGTGGTTTTGAAGTGATAGGAGGGCGAGTAAATAATGACTCATTTTCTTTCTTGCTTGCTTTCTTTCTTTCTTTCTTGCTCTCTTTTTTGCTTAACAGATTAAATTAGTTAACATCAACACAACAGATGTGGTAGACGGCAGGCCCTCGATTGTGCTTGGGTTGATATGGACCATCATCTTATATTTCCAGGTAAAAATATTAGAGTAATTTCCTTAAATATTTCAACCATTCTTCAACAATTAATATCTTTAAGTTACTATAATTTAACAAAATAACAGAGTAGTTAATAACATTTTCAACACTTCCTCTGCATCTTCTTGTTCAGATAGAGGAGCTCACCAGTCATCTACCAGCCCTACAGCCTCAATCTAGCAGCAATTCA
Organism: Cyprinus carpio; assembly: GCF_018340385.1. Taxonomy (NCBI): domain Eukaryota; kingdom Metazoa; phylum Chordata; class Actinopteri; order Cypriniformes; family Cyprinidae; genus Cyprinus; species Cyprinus carpio. The sequence goes on from NC_056616.1 coordinate 15,229,804, forward strand.
TCAGTGGAAAGCTCCAACAGCGCTGAGACCAGCAGCCCACCTGTCAAACGCAAGCCCCGCCTTTCTTTTCAGGGCGGGGCCAAGAGAGCCCTTCTCAAATGGGTGCAGACCACAGCAACAAAGTAAGAACTGTATTATGCTTGTGCAAGGCATTGAATGAATATATTGTTCTTTAATCCCGTTTCCCTAAGTAAAGCATATGACAGCATTCTTCCTGGGTTTTGACATAATGTACATATGCACATGTGTGTTTACAGGAGATTGGGTCTGGATGTGAAAGACTTTGGCCCCAGCTGGCGCACAGGGGTGGCTTTTCATGCTGTCATCTTTGCTTTGCAACCCCATCTGGTTAACATGGAACGTGTCTGGAGGAGACCCAACAGGGATAACCTAGAAGAGGCCTTCTCTGTGGCTGAGAAAGAACTGGGCATCCCACGATTACTTGACCCTGAAGGTGATACCAGTCATACAGAAAAACAGAATATGTAATGTTTCACGTTTGCAATTTTTGGTCCAAATCATGAGTAGAGATTTGATGCAGAGTCTGTTTTTGATGTCAATTCACAAATATGCCAGTTTGTACATAGTAACAGACAGACACAGTTTGGCTTTTGACTGTGTACTTTCAAATTTTGTTGCACAAGGCTCCAAGCGCCAAATGCTTAAATTCTAATTAGCAGCATGCCGCTCACAGAGGATATGATTGATGAATTTTTAATGGAGGGGTTAAGTCTTCGACCTCCTAGACGCCATCTGAGCTTCCTCATGCTTCCTACAGGAGTCTGACAAATGAAGTTTGACATTTAAACGATTAGTGGCCCATTAGCCACGGTAAAGCTAACTGAACAAATAGAAAAGCTACGTCAAGGAACATTGTCAGCCATAGTTCTTTTGTAAAGGTAACCATCAGTGAAGCCTCTGCCAGACCATGTCGACTTGACGATTGCTATTTTTTTAGACATTGCACCTGATATTAAGCACAAAAAGCTTAAAATTGCACACAAGTATTAAGCAGCACAGCCATTTTCAACACGGAACTAGAAATATTTCTTGAGCATCAAAGCAGGATATTAGAATGATTTCTGAAGAATAATGTGACCCTGAAGACTGAAGTAATGGCTACTGAAAATACAGGTTTGCCATCACAGGAATAAATCAAAATTTTTAAATGCATTCAAATAAAAAAAAGAGTTATTTTAAATTGTAATAATCTTTCACAATATTACTGTATTCATTTATTTATCTTTGACCAAATAAATGCTTATCGACCCCAAACATTTGAATGGTATTGTAGGTTTATGTAATATGTAGTGAAGTTTGAGACTGAAGATCTATATAGATCTTAAATACTGGAAAAAGACAGAAGTTTTTAGAGTTTTGAAACATTTAAAACAAAGAATCGTGGCAAATGCGTAAGACATTTTTCAGATTCTTGATATAGCATTATCTAAAGTTGTAATTACTGCCTGGTATCATTTTCAAAATACACCAAATACGTTGTGCATGCAATCTTTGAAATCTGAGTAGGTAATTTCAAGGTGTGTTAAAGCTAAATGTTAATGCATGGATGCACAAAACAGGAGACAGGAGCTAAAGCTAAAAGAAAATGACCGTGACTGAAAAAATCAATTAAATCAAATTAGCCACAGAACAATGAACCACAATGAGTGAGTAAAAATTTCCACAAAAGAGGATGACAAACCTTTTTAGGAAGAAAAGAAGCTTTTGAACAGGGTTATTTATAATGGGCCTCATCTGAAATACAGGGTGTTCATTGCAGAACCTGTATTTTATTTTATTTTATTTTAATGAAAATGGTAAAATTACTGTACATTTAAATCTTTTTTAATATGATTTAGATGTGGATGTGGATAAGCCAGATGAGAAGTCCATCATGACATATGTGGCACAGTTTCTGAAGCATCACCCAGATCGCCAAGAGACAGAGATAAGACGGCAACAAGAGGAGGTACTATAAATATTTCTCATCCTACAACTAAACTTCAACCAGCTCTTCATTCACTGTATGTCTCATGGTCTGATGCTCTTTACTTTGTTAAATGACCACTTTCAACAGTCTGTCTTATTTGTGGGTTCACGTCTCTCTACTCACCATTTTCTTACACTATATTTCTCTCTTTATACTCCTCCCTCTGTTTTTTCCACTAATGTGTTGGTGTTTATGTGCATCCCTTTTCTGTATCAATTCTATCTTGCTCCTCGAGCCATTGAAGAAATGTTAGAGGTACGTTTGCTTGTATGAAACAACATTATTCCTGCTTTGACTGCTCCGCCACTATTTCCACATGTTGCTGCTGCTACTGTGCCATGTAGTTTAAAATCCTTTCAGTGGAATTTTGCCTCCCTTTTCATCATGAGTGGCGTGGATGTTGAGTGGATTCAGGACATTATACACCTTTGATATGCCCAGTATAATTTTACTCCCTTTACTATTATATTTGCAATACAACTGGGTGAAATTTACATGACAATAACGACCTTTAGCTTTGCGTTAATGCCGATAACTTTAATGATTAGCATTAGTAGCAGTCTTTAAAAAATAATAATGGTTCATAACCAAATGGAGCGCTGAATTGATCCTGTCACCACCTGGTCCTTTTATAGAAACCATTAGTTCCCTCATGCCACCGTCTGCGTGTGTTTCAAAGTCACTGTAATTTGAACAATTTTCACCTCATTTAAACTGAGACAATGTAGGTTTTAATATTTCAGGGCATTGTATGCCTGTGACAGCATTAGTTTCGGGGAGGCGGGGAGGAGAACACGCAGCAGACGTTGGCAAGGTCATGATATAATCATTTTGATGACCCAAAGGCATTGCCTCGTGGAGGATGCCAAAATGTATGATGAGCGCTGGAAGAATAGGCTTAATTTCATTAGAATTAGCTGAACACTGCTCTCACTTTCTCGATCTTGTTCCTAATTCATAATAGGGAGGGTAAATGTGTGTAAAGTGATTAGTATCTCCCCCGCAGAGCTGATTTCTTGCTCCCCCATGGAGAGGTTTGGGGCAGATCCGTACAATGGAGGAGAGGAACTCTGCAAACAGCATGAGTACAAAGTCTGAGTTGGATTTATAAATGTGGCATTAGTGATGCATGTTTGAACTGCAAAATTGCATTGAGTCGGGGGTTTAAAGTGCATTAAATTACTTTAGGTAAGCAAATGATGAGTGTAGAGCTCCCCAAGGGCCTTAAATCTGCGCAAATGTTTGCTTTTTGTCTTGTTTTTACAATCCTAACTAACTCGGCACTCTTTTTTTCTCTCAGAGGGAGCAGCGTAAGACACTGAGGGAGCTGAAAGCGTGGGCAGATCAGTTGGAGAGAGACTGTGCTCAAGCCCAGAGGGATGGAGGAAGTCTCGCCGTGCAGTACCAGGTGAGTTCAGCGTCTCAGTCAGAACCTTTTGGCTGAAAGTAATGTATACAACATATGATATCAATTGGATGCCCAATGCCTGGTGGTCAGATTGCCACTATTCATACTGATATCCAAGAAAACAGTGTGGCTGTTGGTTGAAATACTGATATACAGGGTAAAGTTCAAAAGTATAGACTGTTATTAAAAATACTTCTTCTTTTTTTTTATTAAAATTTAATACAACTTTTTTCACTTTAAATAATCTTATAAATAGCTGGAAATGGACTAGCATGAATTTCAGATTTTCTTAAAAAAGACTCTTTCTTGCAAAGAAGAAATGACTCTTGTGAATGTTTTTATTTTTTCTCTAATGTAAAACAAATATGTTAAATAATATAATTTTACAATATTACTGTTACTGTTTGAAAAAGATTTAAAAAATGTATTGACCCCAAACTTTTAACCAGTAGTATATGTTGTCAGGCATGATTTGAGATTTGAACTGTTCATAGTGGTTTCAGATTTTGGACACCACTGTGTGTATAGTCATCATTATTCATATGACTCTGTGTAAGTAAAATGGAAAAATGTGAAAAATATGGTAGAACCCAGACAAAACACTGGTTGCTAAAAACTCAGCACACTCCCACATACGCATGCAGACAATGCTAATATACATTAGAGCTGAGAGCACTTATTGCTCTCATAATCATGGGCACTACACACCAGTGAGCGACGTCTGTTGCTTTCTGTAGCGCCCACGGACATGTTCCATATTCAGAAGAACCAGAGCTCTATAGCAGAGACCGCATGGGTAGAGAGAAAGTGGAAAATTGGAGCCCATTAGTGCATGAATACATGCATGTGCAATTTGGCTGTTTAAATTCTTTTTCAGCTTTTGGCATGTCTCTCTTTCTCTCTTTCTTTTGCTTTGTCATTTTTTGGACAGGCTGTGTTATCTTGCTGTCTTTCTCCTGTTAGCATTGCATTGGACGTTATTTGAATATTCCGAATTTCAGTAATTCAGTTTCCTGTAGTTCTCTCTTTCTTTCACTCACTCGCTCTCTGTCTCTCTTTCTCTCAGACATTCAAGCGTTATCGTGTACAGTTTGAGGTGCAGAGAAGGCAAGTGGAAAAATGCATTCAGTCCACTCAGAAGGACAGCAAACTGACTGAAGATCAGGCTCTGGTCAAACAGGCCTGGGAGAGACTGTCTGCACGGGTCAGATACACCATAGATTTGTGTTATTTTTATATGAAGCTAATTATAATAAATAGTCTAACCCTAATCTTAATCCATTTTTTGTGACAGTTTATGTGGTATTTTTCTTGCTGCAGTTTTTGGATTGGCATCTACAGCTGGATAGTGGTTTGCCTCATCCTTTGGGTGAAGTTGGAGTGTGGTTACATCAAGCAGAAAAGATCCTACGAGAGGAACTGGTCCCTCAGCAATCCCATGACGAGACCGCCAAAGCCATTCACAAAAAGCGACTACACGACCAGGTAAATCAAGGAAATCTGTGTTTTTCTGTATGAACATGTATGGTGTATTGGATAATAGATGAATGAGAATCTATTAATGATTCTTAACAAAACTGCCAAAAACTTCACTTTCTTCCTTTAACATGTATTCTGAGTCTTACATTTATCTGGGTTTTATTGTGCAGGAGATCTTAAGGCTTCTTGAAAGACACAAGCAGACCTTGCAGTTAATACACAGAGACAGATGTGTTAATAATGTCCCCATTCCCATGGAACAACTGCAAGACATGGCAGAGAGGTAAAAATCATAACAGATTCTACAGAGATTTATAATAGAATTTTAAATTAAATCTGCAATGGCTATAAATAAAACTTATATTATATTATATTATATTATATTATATTATATTATATTATATTATATTATATTATAGTATATTATATTATATTATATTATATTATATTATGTTATATTATGTTATATTATGTTATATTATATTATATTATATTATATTATATTATATTATATTATATTATTAACCTGCTTTTATTTAACTGCCTTCAGATTAAACTACATATCTACCTCCTCCCATGTTCACTTGAGCAAACTGGAATTCTGGGAGACAAAATACTCTATGCTGGCATTTTTGACCCTAGTTGAGTCCAAGCTCAAATCCTGGATAATTAAATATGGTCGACTGGAATCAATGGAGCTTTTGCTACAAAGCTATGGTGTAAGTTCTTAAGCCAGAGAGATTGCAAGAGACTGTTTAACTGTTTTTGTTTTATTCTTCTCTCATCTCCTCCATTGCCTAACCATGCAAACATGTTTTCATCCATAATTTTTGAGTCAATTCCATCACATCCAGTATAGCTTAAGATACGTATTACTTTACTTTGTGCTTTGATTCCACAATTAAAATATCTGATCTTTACTTTTGTTCATTCTTTACTTCTGTAGTCTTTTGTGGAGGGGCAGCAGTTCTTTGAGAAGTATGAATCCAGCCACCAGGCTCTTATAAACACTGCTGAGCTCTACATTAAAGCAGACAGCTCAGGTATGCTTCATATACTGAACAATGACGTGCTTTATATGTATGCATGTATGCCTATGGTTCTGTTAAATGGTTGCTTGGTAACAGCACTACAACTTTTAACAGTGATTTTGCAGTTTCATCCCGGTTTCACTGGTTCAAAAAGTAATTATTTATTTTTCTCTTAAAATTATATGAGAATCATTAATTATGGAAAAATATGTTTTCCTGAATAACAGAAGGCGGTACATGGGGAAGAAGGGGATTAAAAAAATAAATAAAAAATTAAGCGGTGGTGGCGGTCTTGGGTGAATCAAAAACTATATTTGTAATGTAGAAATCATATCATGGCTGTGCAGTTAAAGGCACTTTTTTTTTAGAGAGAGAGAAAATGCTTAACATTTCACCATCTCAGTGTCCAGAGGGCAGAATGATAGCAGCTCACCTCGTTTCCCCCTCAGTGACTCAACCCTCGAGTCAATCAGTCTCTCTGCCTGTAGCCTCTTCCTGCTGTCTCTGTCTCTCTCTGTGTATCATCCTTGCTCTTTTCCTTTTGGTTTTTCTTTCTCCTTCTATGTTCATGCCCCTCTCCTCGGGCCACTGGTAAATGAGGTTTTCCCAGGCACAGAGCTCAAAAGGGAATTCCAGTCCATTAGTGCAGATACTGTATTCTAATTGGGTTTCTTTGGGCAATAGACTGCCAACATGTTGCTTTGTTCGTGCCTAAGGCAATCTCAACATAGAGGTGGTCTTTGTGTTATATATCTGAAGTGTGATTGGAAGATCACAAAATACATCTCCCAGAAGCCAATCACATCTTATCGTTGTGATCTAGTTCAGTGGTTCTCAACTGGTGGGTGGCAACACAAAACTGGGTCATGGGTCTGTTCTAATAGCATCACAGACAGGAGACGTTATGTCCAGTTATATTTTAGAAATCAATAAAATCAAATAGAAATATTAGATAATGTTTATAAATAAAAATAATAAATAATAATTTATAATAAATAATATTATTTTAGATTTAAACTTTAAGAAAAATCGAATGAAAATTAGAAATGTTGCCTTTGCAAATAACTGAAATAACAATTTTAACTTGAAGTACTAAAATGACTAAAAACTATAAACAGAAAGTTAAAAAAACGAAATAAAAAACTTTTTGCTAAAAAGACTAAAATGAATGTAATCTCGAAATATAAAAATAAAAGTTAAGTTAAAGTATTAATAGATACTATAATAGCATTTACTGTAAAAATACTAAAATTACACTGTATATTATCACTGCAATGCTAATAGATAGCAATAATAATTAGTTTTTGATAGGGAAGGTTAAATGCTTGTTGTAGACATCAAGGACTGTATTTATCACTACTTTCATGAATCTGCTCTGCTTTTGTATGTGCATGTTTTGATGTTGTAGTTGAGGGAGGGGTAAAGCTCTTCCTGCGAGAGGTGTCTGATCAGTGGAGGAGTCTGTCGGTGGAGGTGCGAAGCGTACGGTCTATGCTGGAGGAGGTGCAATGTAACTGGCTGAGGTACAACAGTTGCGTGGCCTCATTGCAAGCCTGGCTAGAGGACGCTCAGGGGGCTCTTAGACAACCTGAGAACACCAAACGGGTGAGACATCCACATACTGTATATGAAAATAACTAGTAGGGCTATGTTTATAGTACATTCTCATTCTCTTTTGTTCTTCTAGGAGTTTTTTCGTAATCTTCCACACTGGATGGAGCAGCACGCTGCTATGAATGATGCAGGAAACTTTCTGATTGAGACCTGTGATGAAACAGTGACACGTGACATAAAGCATCAGCTCCTGCTTCTCAATGGAAGATGGAGGGAGCTATTCCTGAAGGTCAAAAAGGTAAACAAGCTTGTTCACATCTTAAAGATAGGAAACTGGTCAGTTTAAAGAGATGGTTCACCCCAAAATTTTAATTCTTTCACTGAATCTTTATGCCTTTGTTTCTTTCTTTAATGTCAGAACTACTATAAATAATTAATTTTGTGTTTCATGAAGGAAAGAGAGTCATATGGAGTTCATGTTTAAGTGAACCATTTCTTTAATAATAAACTCTGTTTTTCTCTTTTCACAGTATGCTCGTCTTCCTGAGACTCATAATGTGAGGATGCACCAGGATGTCAGCTTAGACATACAAGAGTTTCTGGACACTTCCATTACCAAACTTTCCTCGCCGCTTCAAGTGTCATTGTTGGATGTCAAAGCCTTTATGCAGGATGTCGAGGTATAGAGGTTTCAACATTTACTGTATTTGGAGTGTGTTGTTAAAGGGGACATCAGATGCCCATTTTACACAAGTTGTTATGATTCTTTAGGGTCTTCATGAAAAGTCTATGACATACTTTGGTTAAAATATTTCAATGGTAGTGTAAAACAACACCCCTTTTAACAGCTATGTTCACAGTGAACCATTTCGGTGCATGTCCCTTTAAATGCTAATGAGCTCTGCTCACCCGCCCCTCTCTTCCATGGGGTGACTAGCAGTTTTCTAAAGCTGTAAACTTAAGCCGCTTTCATCACAGAATTTGCTAACTAGTACATTATTAGGAAAGGCGATTTGCAAAGTATCATAAAAAAAATAAATAAATAATATTCACTTCTTCTGGAGGTGAAGCTGGATCACGATTGATTCACGCAAACATAAATGCAATCATAAATCATAAATAATCATTATTACATCCAACAACAAAACACCACAATCGCTTAGGAGTCATTCTTGTCTAAACCTGCTCCAGTGATGAAACAATGGCGGACTGTTTACAGCTCACTCAGGGTGGGTCTGTGGTAAAACACCAGTGTCAATCAACAATCGTGGGAGGGGCCTGCCAAAAGTACGTGACACTGCCAAGATTCTTTGAACAGCTTGATCTGAGAAAGAGCTTATTATTTATGGGGATTTAAAAAAAAGCACTGGGTGGGTTTTTATCATCATAGGGTGGTTGTGTACACACACTGCCAAAACACATTTATGCTCAAACACCATGTAAAATTGAATTTTGCAGCTGATGTCCTCCTTTTTTTCTGTATGTGGCCACACAGAAATGATAAATGCAAGACTGTTATGCCAGTTCAGTTCATTTGAGTTCACCTAAGTTTTCTGATATAATTTCACATGCATTATAGGACATCAAGCACAGGCTGCCTGGTGTGGACGCACAATATAAGGCAGCTGCTCGCTCTGCACAGCTTCTGGCCAAAGACTCTGTTCATGGTAGCGGAAGTAAAGCACTTTCTTCTGTAACAACTGCAGAAGCACAGCTCCATCAGGTTTGCACAATGTTTGCACAATATTATGTTATCATTTCCATCTGAAAAGTTCTAGTGTTGCTTTTATTTGGTGGAACACAGAATCAGACATTTAGCAGGAGCATTCTCACTAGTCTTTTCAGTACATTTAAGAAAGAAGAAAAGCACCATAAACAGAACTAAAACTATAAATGCAATTATTTTGGACAGCTTCATGGTACTTTCTATCAGTGTTGGAGCTGAACAGCCTCTGGTCACCATTCATTGAATTGAATTGAATTGAATTGAACGCCTTTATTGTCATTGTATTTTTCTGCATACAGCATATAACCACAGACAATAAATAAGACTATAAGACTTTACAGTACAAATGTAAAAGTAAATGCAACAAGTGACTGAGTCCTGATATTCACATTAAGCAATCTGAGTAAAGTGACCATTTATAGTATTGCACATTGGCCTTCACATTGATATGCACAGTATGTTTATACAAAATTACAATTTAAATGGAATGAGTAACTGTGGTGATTTAGTGACTAGAGATAGTATTGCACTTTGACATATAGTGTATATTATTGCACATATATTATTGCACCTTTACTGGAGATATAGTGTTCACATTTAGTAACCACCTTCAATATATAGAAAAGAATAGCATGAACATTCTGCTAAATATCTGATTCTGTGTTCCGCCAAATAAAAACAAAATCACATAAGTTTGCAACAGTATGAGGGTGAATAAATCACAGAATTGTCATTTTCAGTGATATGTCTGAGAATAAATGTTGTGTGATTGTTTGTTTGTATCCTCACAGCTGAAAGAAAAGTGTCCTTTAATTCTGAGGGAGTGCCAGGCTCTATTTCCTCTGTTAGAGGAGTTAGAGAAACAAATCTCAGCTTTTTACCAGACAGCGGAGAATGCTGGACACATCATCACACAGCAACACAACCAGGAAATGTGCCAGGTCAGTACAGACCACTGGGAGAAAAAGATTATTGGGCCATGAAGAATACAGTGTGGTCAAGTAGTAATGATGTGACATAATAAGTGCCTGTCTTCTGTAATCCCACAAGGATTCAGTAGGGAAAAGGTCCCTGGCTGTATCTGTGTGAACTAGAATTCATCTCTGTTTATCTCTGTTTTAATCATTTTTGGCAGGAGCTACAAACTCAGCAGCAGACCTGTAAACGTTGTGTTTGCGCTATGGAGCGCAGTTACCTGTCCCTACAGAGGGCGCTGTGCTGTGCGAAATCTCTACACAATTTTGACATGTCCTTCCTGCAGAACAGAGTAACCGAGATTCAGACCACTGCACAGGTTCTACTACATTACAGATCTGCAATAAAATTTTCATACACTACCATTCAAAAGTTTTTCTTTTATTCAGCAAGTTGTTTTAAAAAAAAGTAAATACAATTTTAATGTTACAGAATATATCAGTTTTAAATAAAGGAGAAATAATATATATATATATATATATATATATATATATATATATATATATATATATATATATATATATATATATATATATATATTCTAACTCTTGCTTGTGTTCTATTGAAAAAATCTCTAGTTTGGATTTGTTTCTCAACTACTGAGCTGATAGAGTAACTGTGTTCTGCTGTGGTCAGGCTCTAATCCAGGAGGCTTTAGAATGGAGGCAGGTGGCAGAGACTAATGGCAACCTCATGCGGAGATATGAAGAGTCTCGTGCTGACCTGGAGAAGGTGCTGCGCGTGGGCCAGGCCTGTTTAAAGGAAAGGGGAGAACCAGATGAGCTGTTCCTCAAACATAATGTACGTCAATAATGTCTTACCCTTCAAACATATTTAACTTGTCCTGTTTCTCTAATTAAGCGTGTAATTATTTGCTCAGGAGTTCTTTGGGCGACTGGACCAGCACATTTTAAGTGCTTATCTAAAGGCGTGTGATGACCTCACTGATATCATCTCTGAGGAAGACCAACAGAGTCTGCGGGAGACAGTCAGACGACTGCACAAGCAATGGAAGGTCAGTTGAAAGGTTAAAAAAGATGAAAATTAAGACAGTTTAACAGGAACTTCTTCTAAAGGATTAATCATGATGCATTTTCTTTCTACCAGGACATTCAAGCCGAGGCCCCATCCCATCTGCTCAGACTCCGGGTGGAAACAGAGAGGCGTTTGGTGATGGCCATGCTACAGGAGTGTCAGGTAGAGCTGAAAAGGGAGGACAAGGCCCTGCTCACAGCCGGCAGTGAAAGAATGATCAAAGAACACAGGGTGAGATACAACAGATGACGAAAAGATCTTGCAAGTTACATTTCATGAAAATTGAATATATTAACATTGATTTTTGTGTCTTAATAGGCCTTTTTCAGACAGAAAAACCCTCTTTCTGCTTGTGAGAAGCGACTAAAGACAATGGAGCATCTCTGTCAGGATCTTCCAGAGAATGATATGGGCCATCAAACGCTGGAGGAGACCAGGGATCATCTTTCGGAGGTCAGGGGTTTAGTAGAACGAACACACTTGAAACTACAACAGCACCCGGATAAATGGAGAGAGTGGCATGCCAGGTGAGATACAAATATAACATTTCAAATTGGGACACATTACAGATTGAATTCTGTCCATACTGCTTGTTAATTGCAATTAAATTTAAAAAAGTAAAATTTGCATTAATTAATTTTTACATTTGTATCTGTAATTTTTTATGCAATTATAATTAATTATATTAAAGCATACTGCTGAATATAGCATTTATTATAAAATAAAATGTATTTATTATAATTTCTATTGAACGTTGTATGCAATGTATTTTATTATTTTTTGAGTTACACATTTATAATGATGAACTTGCAATGTAGTATTTATGTAATATACTTCTATAAAATATTTAAACTTAGTATAATAACAAAATAACACACTATAGTTAAAATTATAATCAAGTACTTTAATTGTGCTTTAGTATACTATACAATATTATACCATATATATATATATATATATATATATATATATATATATATATATATATATATATATATAATTAAAATTTGAATTAAGTGCATTTTCTCACAAGGGACAACATATGCTGGTGATCAGGTTGTTTGAAATTTTCAGGATTTTTTTTTTGTGTGTGTGTGTGATTTATTTTTATTTTTTTTTGTGCTGTGGTGTGCTGTGCTCCAGGTTCCGTGAGCTATCTGGATGGCTTCTTTCCCAGCAGACATCTCAGAGTGATGCTGAAATCTCCTCTGTCCAGGTAAGCTCACCCCAAATCTACATGATTAATGCTCATCTGCATACTGCATATGTGAATGCAGACCACTGTCTGGCGTGTGACTTCAGCTGACCTCTCTCTTCCTCCCTCTGCAGATGCAGCGTTGGGTGGTAAAGGCTCAGGGCGAGACTCTGGACTGGCTCAAAGCTCGTCTTGCTGTCCTGGAGGACATAAGTCCTGAGAGTGAGGTTCACACACAGAGAGCTGCTCTTGATAAACTCTCACAACAGTTTTCTGCACTGCTGCTGTCTCTGTCTGAGGTGAAGGGTGGTCTTCATGTTTGCTCATTGGCCATAAATGCCATGTTCACTTTGGAAAGGAAATGTCTGCAAAAGAAAATGTTATGCAAATGTTAATATATGGTTTTTGGAATATAATTTTCCATTTTTGCACATCATCTACAGGAACTTTGCGTTGTACAGATATCTGTGGCATTACTGTTCATGACATTTTGCTCTGAAGATGTTTTGCATGGTTAAACTCTTTTACTGTTTTCTCAGGATGTTCCTGTTTCAGTGGCCAATGAAGGAAACATAAAGGCTGGAGAGGAGGTGATCCAGACACAGGAACACAAAAGAATACTGAACGCAGAGAATGTAACAGAGGCCAAACAGCTGCTCCTCATTCACCAGGTAGAATTCATATTCTTGACACACATAATGCAATAGACATGATGAATCTGCTGTTCGATTTTATTTGCTAATCTGATAGCTGTGAATATGTGACTCTTTGTCATGCATGATATTCCAAGGGGGAAAATCTCAGAATCATTTATTTTATTTTTGTCTTCTCTTTCCATTTTCCTTTCTCGCTCTTGTCTGTCTCACCCTTTCATGGTGTGTATATAGCAAAATATGAAAACCCAGCAAAAAAAAGAGACAGATCTCCGTTCTCAAGGAAATTTCTGTAAAGAAGACTGGGCAGCTCAGGAGAAACACCTGCAGGTAACGCTTTCAATCAAATGATGATATTTACACATACAGTACGCCATATTATAATTTGTTTTAATCCCATGGAAGTGTCTGTAAAAACTCTTCAGAATTATTTCCATATTTTAGCTCATAGCATTTTAGTGACATAGGCAGGATCCTAACTGTTACATATATTTTATATTTATTTGTAAATAAATTTAATTATTTAATTATGATCAATAAGATCATTTATATTTGTTGATTCTTCTGTGTACTTTATGTATTGTATGAAATATTCTAAACTAAACTATTAGAATCTTAACTAATGATTAATGGTAGTTCTCATTTTATTTTTTCTAGTTATGCCAAGCTCTAAACTATTTTTTTAGATAGACATTGTAATGATTGAATGAATGAATGAATGAATGAATGAATAAATAAAATCCTTATCCAGTAAATCACAAACAACTGGAAAAGTCATGGGAACTTTCAATGTTGTTGTGGACAATGGGGGGGTCCTTGCAATCAAAAAAGACCTTAAAATGATCCTTTCTTCAGAATGCCAAGCTTGTTTCCAGCAGAGAGTCATTACTGTTTGGCTACTGTACTAGTACATATTTACTGTTTATGCATAAAGTGTAAGCCTGTAATGCAACAAAAAAATCTGCAAGAAATGTAATCACTCAGATTACTTTCAGTTGGTTTCACCTCTACAACAATTAGAAGTGAAATGGTACAGTATTGTGTGATTCTCATTGGTCATTAGGTTACTGTGAGTGCATGGCAGGAGTTTGACGTGGAGAGAGAGGCCATCTGGCAGTTTGTGTATCTTGTCAGTCCTGTCCTGCAGAGGGAGCTCATCTTCAGTAGCCTGGACAACCTCAAGATTGAAATGAAAAATGTTAACGTGAGAGCACAGACAGAAAATATAGTAGTTTGTTTAATGAACTTTGGGCTGAGAATAATACTCATATCTGTGTGTGTTTGTTTAGGAGCTTCATGAGCAGGGTAACATGTTTGCTGTAAGAGCTGAGTCCCTGGTGAAGAAGGCAGCCGATATTAAACTTGGTTCTCAGAATCAGTCTTTACTACAGGATCAGGCCCAGTCCACCAAAGAGAGGCTGCAGGAGATACAGGCCAGCCTCAGGAAAATGTAAGACAGAATCAAGTAAAAATGTCTGTGTCTAATGTATATACATGCACTGTACAATTCAAAAATATCTTCAATTTCAAGTGCACACTGTAACAATGTAAAATTAAAAGTATTATTTAAATGTACCATCATGTTACTAAACATACTAAAGCACATGTTATATAATATAATCGTTATAAAGCTCATGTTATAATACATTTTAATTTAATTGTAAATAACATGCAAGTAAGTGTCTGAAAACATTACATTCAGTTTGCTCTTAATTAAATTCTTCTAAAGTATATTATTTCTGCACTTGGTTATCTTTTTAAATGTATACTAAAGTGTATTCTTTTTCCACAAGTGATGTTTCTTTCCTGTGTGTCTCTGTTCAAATAGTTTGTCAGATCTGAAGATGATGCACAGATGGTGGCAAGGTTTCAGCCGTGAGTCTGAGGCTTTCTTCTCTTGGGTCTGTGATAGTAAGAAGGAGCTTGAAGCTTTCAGCAGAACCTCTGCCAACCTGGATGAGCAGATACACACTGTGGAGGTAAACAGAGAAAATGGATGTTGTAAACCTGGATCAGAAGACTGTAACTTAATAAACATAACCAAATTAACCAGACAACATGATAGGTTTCATTTAGCGCTCAGTGAATGATGTCTCCCCGTTGTTTTCTCTTATTCTTAGATGCTGAAGGAGGGCTTAGAGGAGAAGATGGACGTCTTTAGCCGATTGGAGGCAGAGTTTCATACCTTAATTCATTTCGTCACACCGAATGAGGCAGGGCGAATTAAAACACGTCTGATGCAGATTGGAAGATACCGGGAGGAGTTTAAGAACAGTGTGGAGCAAAGAGAAGCAGAGCTTCACTCTAGCTTGAAAAATACAAAACAGTTTATCCAAGATCTCAACGAGGTGACACTACATACAGTACATGGCTCTATCTACTCCTCTTATTTGATATATTATTTAAACCATTCTAGATGTGTATTACTCAATGTTTCCATGCATTTTAGGTGGAAGGTTTCCTGAATGGACTACAGGAAAAACTGAACGTACCAGTGACTTCATGTACATCAGCATCAATGACATATAAAACTCTCCATGAACATATGGTTAGTATTACATGTGTTTGGGAACAGATACCTTAAAGACCTAAATAAAACAATCTCCATACCATATATACAGTACCATATTAACCAGGGGTGTCAAACTCAAATCGGGGGCCACTAGCCAAGAGCTTCAACAAATACCATTATTTATAAAATAATCACAATCTAATTTTGATGTATTAGTCAAACATTCTTTAAATGCAAAAAGACTAAAATAAATACCAATTAGTTCACGTGTACAGTATGATATTTGTGAATATTGCATTTTATTTCAGTCAGATAAATAAAATAAAGAATTAGCTGCGAAATGTCTATTTTTTGCCGTCTCCTAGGATACAGCTTCAGTTCATCTTTGTGTTTTATAATAAGCCATGTGGAAAAATATATTGACTGCTGTTTAATAATCCTTAAGAGACTATTGAAGACTAAACCAAAATGCAGAAAGTTCAAATCAATTTGCCAACTGGCTTAAAGGATAAACTATTTACACTTGAAAGGCTGTATGTAATAATCCCCAAATTTGTCCTGTTGGCCATAATTATGAGACCCCTATTCAAGACCATATACTGTTGTTTTTAAAATTACGTTTATTTAAAGGCCCCTGAATCTGCTAGAGTAACATTTTTGTGACACAAACTGCATTTCTTTCATTCTCAGGATGTAGTGCAGCGTCTACAGCAGCTGGGGCCCAGGCTGATGTCTCTGAGTCTGGGCTGGAGGAGGCTGTCTGATGGCGGACGGCTGGAGAAAGCTGTGGCTGACATTCAGCAAGCTCACAAATTACATACCCAGCAAGCCACTGAAAAACAATCTAAACTGGAAAACCAGTTGACTCTGTGGCAAAGGCATGTGTTTGAATGTATTGGTTACAAAGTGTGTGTTGAAAGAAGTCTTTGTTACACAAATTAAAACTGTAATGTAAAACACAACGTTTTGACTCTTTGGTTTTTAGATATGAGAGAGATCTCTCACATTTGCAGTCCTGGTTGAACAGGTGCGAATCTCTGTGCAGTTCAGATTCTCCATACCTGACCACAGACAATGTGAAGCTACACAGCCAGCTTCAGATGCTGCAGGTGAAGTCAGAGGGCAACACTCTTTGTTCTTTTTTTAAAATCCTGTTTTGTGAAAATGTGGGACTCTGTGTCTTTAATGGCAAATAACCCATCATTTTCTTTCTGTATGATGTACCAGGACATGCAGTCAGAAGTTCCCTCTCAGGAGGCTTTGTTGGAAAGTTTGGAGACCCGTGCAGAGTCTCTGTACTCTTCGGCCTCAGAGGAAAGGACATCAGAGCTTAGAGAT
This sequence comes from Cyprinus carpio, assembly GCF_018340385.1. Lineage (NCBI taxonomy): Eukaryota > Metazoa > Chordata > Actinopteri > Cypriniformes > Cyprinidae > Cyprinus > Cyprinus carpio. Next base: position 15,246,700 of record NC_056616.1, read on the forward strand.
CTTCACTGTAGCCTGGAGGAGAGGTGGTGTTCTCTCAGTACCAGTATACCACTCAGGTACTAACAACATCATTTTTGGGCTTTTTATTCCTGTTTGCTGATGTTCTAATAAAATATGCATGGGGGCATACGCAAAATCTGTCTATAATGAAGATGTTTCACATTAGGACCTGCCTCGCATTAGCATTAGCAAATAGTAAATCAAGGTTCAAATGTTTAAAAAGCATCTCTTATGCTTAGTATGTTTCTAACTGCATGTTTTACATGGTTTCATTTGCATATTCCTTTAATATGTATGGGTGGAAGCTGACCTTTAATTTTATATTTTCAGGATTCAAGAACTTCAGTCCCATCTTTCTAAGTTGGAGCAGTTCAGTCAGATCTCGCTTGCTCTGACTCAGTGGAGTGAGAACTTCCTCAGGCACATCCAAAGCACTTGCAAAGTCAACATCACTGATCTACAGTCTGCTGATTCCAAAACCAAGGTATATTATGTCTTTATAGTATATCATTCAATCATCATCCTTCCGTGTCTAAATTGAAAAATATATAAGTATCTGTTTTCTCCAATGGTTAAAGAGGACAGGGTGTCCCTTCAAAACCAGGGAAGGTCACTGGAGGCCTTACAGCCACATCTAGATGCCCTCAGCCCATCCTTAGCCTCAAAAGACCTGCAGCATCTCCAGACCAGGAAGGAAGACTGCCTTCAACTCTTCAGTGAAGCTCAGAGTTTAGTAGAGCATCGAGATGAAGCTCTACTCAAACTAAAAGACTTCTATGAAACCTACAATAAAGCCAGAATCTCTCTACAGACATTCCAGGATGCTGCTGAAGGAAGAGGGAGCTGGGATGACTCCAAAGTCAGGGACATAAATCAGGAACTCGGGGACCTCACCAAGGAGTTAGCTTGTCTGGAGGTTCAGGCCATTAGCCTGGATATCATCCTGAACAAAGCACATTTTCATTTACAGGGGGCAGAGGAGGAAAGAACATCCTGCAGAGGGCTGGTGGATGATGTTGCATTGAGCGTGCAGGTGCTTCAGAGAAGCATTGGGACAAAGCAGAGTGAGGCAGAGAATCTAGCAACCATGTGGAGTTCCTTTAGGGGATGGAAGGAGCTGCTGCTTGGGAGTCTGGCAAAGCTGGAGGACAGAGCCAATATACCATGGCCTACAGAAGCCAGCGCACATGCCTTTCAACAGAGGTACATGCACTTATGTGTTTTCTCTGCCATTACTGACTTCAGGATAGAAACAGAGGTGTAAACAGGGTTCAAAATGTTTCAGAGATTATGAACAGTTCATCATGTCCACATCACATTTGCAAGACAAATTTGTCAAAACATCAGCAGAAGACCTTGACTAAAATAAACACTTAAAACATCAGTTTTATAAAATGTATAATATATATTTAATATAATTTCTATATATTAAAATTGAACTCTGGCGTTTTATGTGTTTTTTTTTTAAGTGTAATGTAAATATATAAAATAATACTGTGCAAATAAATATATTTTTCCTATTATTTCTAGATGATATAGTATTAATAATAATAATACAAAATTATATTTTCCATTTTCATTTTAATTTTAGTTAGAGTTTTTTTAATTTTGTTGTGTGTCATTTTTAGATTTTTTTTCTTACATCTATATAAGTTAAGTTAAAATTTCAGTGTTAGTAATTTTAATACATAAAGTAAAACAAAATTAAAATGAGACTGAAATCGAGAATTATTTTATTTCTAGTAGTAAAAAAGCACCTATAATAACCCTGGTGTGTGTGTGTGTGTGTGTATATATATATATAATTTCAGAGTTAATTAATATGTTTTATAATAATATGTATATTTAAAAGCGTTCATATACAATATAAAGTGTGGACTTCATATTGAGCCATTTAGTTGTTTACTGTGAGCAAATGTAATTTGAGTTTTGTAATTTTACTGTAACAATGGCAAAATTTGTGCTATGCTGTCTTAAAAATTTTCTGTGTTTTTTTCAGGTTGTGGTTGCTGAAACAGTTGGAAGAGGAGCTCCAAGCCCTGCAGCACAGTCAGCTGTGGTTGGGAGAAAGAGGAGAACAACTGGCCCACAGAGATTCTGAGCTGGCAGGGGAAGCCCAGCGGGACGTAGGCTTGGTCCAGTCCACCTGGGAGAGGATTAGGGCAATTATTGTGGAGGAGTGAGTATTTCACTATCCAAGGCTTATACAGTACACCACGTTCCCATTGAAACTTAGTATGTTTGAATAGATGAATGGTTTGTCAAATTGAACTTGATATGGATGACTTACGGGAGGGAGACGCTGGACTGGGCCAGTGCATTGATGGATGAGTGTTTTGACAGGTTGCGACTGTTGCCATGTTTAAATGTGATTTAAATGTGGTTTATGTGTGTGTGTTGTTTGATGGATATGTGGGTGAATCCCTAAATAGATTATCCTTTAGATTAAAGAAACTGTAGAAAGGGGAGAGTGTTTTGAGCTATTGCCAAGACTGCAGTGCGTGTTTGCAATGCTCTATTGATGTTTCCCTCGCTTTGTGCCTAAAATCTGAGACTCGGCTGCTTGTGTTTGTGCCTGTACAGCCATGACCTTTGTGCAAACCTGCTGGAGCTCTGTAGGGAATATCAGACCCTGAAAACCAGGATCAGCTCAGTCATAGAGAGAGCTCATGCCATCACAGTGGCCCACTCGGACCCACACAACCCAGAGGATATCCGCAGAGCTCTGTCACGGGTTAGTGCCTCAGTGTGTGCCACCTATTAAACAACAGATTGAGATTATGATAACAAGCACACAGGTAATAAGGTTATCTCTGTTTGCTCAGCTGGAAGCGGTGAGGCCAGAGTTGGCGGCCACTAAGGAGGACCTGAATGAGCTCATTGGTTCAGGCAAACACCTGACCGGTGTATTGAAGAAGCTTCCAGAGGAAAGTGTCCAGAGTGAAAATGTCACAACGGAGACAGATGCCATTGTTGATCAGTGGCTGGATGTGAGTGCATTAAATGCCTTTCTTTAGACATCATTTGGCATGCTTGGTTTAGTCCCCATCACTTTATGAAATAACTTGAGGCAGGGATGAATCAAATCATTTCCTATCATCAAACATGTAAATATGCTCATTTGAAAGCTCGAATTGGTCATTAAGAATGATTGCTCCTGCAAATGACTGTGTAACAAGTTAATGAGAACACTGAGAATAGGCATCAATGTGATAGTTAAAATCATTATGTATTATTATTTTCTATCAGTTTTGTTTTTGCAAAACTGAATTTCTTAATTTCGATATTGTTCAAAAATATAGATGTATGATATTGACAATTTACTGGTTGTCATACAGATATTGTCTTTTTGATACTGGCCAGAATAGCAGTATCAATGCATCCTTTATTCTTTATCATTTATTTATTATTTTTATGATACAAAAAACAAAACGAATAAAAATAACAATTCAATTAAAATTAAAGTATTGATGAAAAGAAAGAAAGAAAGAGAAAGAGAGAGAGAAAGAGTTGAAACACTGAAATGTACAAACATAGTCAAAAACATGATACAAAAAACAAATAACCGTTCAGATAAAAGGGTGGTATTGATGGAAAGAAAGAAAGAAAGAAAAAGAAAGAAAGAAAGAAAGAAAAAAAGAAAGAAAGAAATAAAGAAAGAAAGAAAGAAAGAAAGAAAAAGAAAGAAAGAAAAAGAAAGAAAGAAAGAAAGAAAAAAAGATAGATAAAACACTTAAATCTACAAATACAGTAGTTGGTACACTAAGTACAAAGAAAATACTATACATATATTGCCTGGATGGTGATGTACAGTAGAAGTGAAATATATGCATCCTGGGTGTGTCTACTCTTTCAACTGTGTTCTTCTTATTATTTACACCATATTATGTATATGATGCACTTATGGTTCGTTATTGCGCAGATCTCTGAGAGGATGGATGCAGACATCAGTCTTTACACTCGCTCTCTTGAGCTGTGGAATGACATTAATAAAATGGCCAATGACATTGAGTGTTGGAGTGTCATCTCTGTCAGTGAGCTCAGTGAGGGAGCTGCCAGTCTTCTCTCTGCTCACGACATGGAAGGACACCTCTCTGAGTTCAAGGTGAGATCTATTTAGCCAATACAAATTTAACATAACATGACAAAATACCAAAATATGTTAAAATAAGAACCAGAATTTCTGTGTTTGTACAGCTGGAGTTAGATAATAAGGAAGATGAGCTGAATACCTTGCAGGCAAAGATGACACAGCTACAGGAACTGATGAAAACCCAGCACATACAAGCTGAACTGCAGGTAATCATCAGCAGTGGTTGTGACACGTGCTGTTTCATCATCTAGAATGTAAAGAGATTAAAAACACTGCAATTCATGGCCACTGGTAAACCTAGCTCGTGTTCTTGCTCTTTTGAGGTGATGGCTGCAGATCTGAGGAAGCAGATTTCCCATGCTGCAGAGGTGTATGAACAGACCAAAGGCATGTATAAAGACTTCAACTCCCAGAGGCAGCAGCTTCAAGACCTAATTTCCCAGATTTCAGAGCAGCTGAAGACTTCAGAGGACTCGCTGTCAGAGTTTTCATCATCCTCTGACCCAGAGAATTTTGTTAAGATCAAGGTTAGTGAAGTAGAATTGTATTTAAATACAGTAGGTTAAGCTTGACTGGTATACACAATACAAGTCAAATATTATGATGAAATTCCCAATGATTTATTCAGCCCACCAGTTAATTTCAAGTGGGTGTCTTTAAGGCTTTTTATTACCATGTTACATTCAATTAAAAATGATACACCCTGTCTTTTTCTCCCTGTTCTGTCAGGAGGTTGAGAGGTCACAGAAGCAGTTAGAGGTGAGTCTGGACATAGCAAGTGAGTCTCTCAGAGCACTGTGTAGAACATATCCAACTCAGCACCTGACCCTGTTGGGTGACGCTGTCTCCCACCTGGTCAAGAGGAATGAAGAAGTGACACAACGCCGCAGCCAGATCTTGGGGTCTCTTCAGGATGCTCTTCTGCAGCGCTTCAATGGTGAGTGTAACAGTAAATAATATTAAATGAATGAATAGTAAGTAAGGTTAAGGTAACACTTTAGTATAGGGACCAATTCTCAGTTGCTTATTAGCATGCCTATTATTAACAAATTGGCATGACCATGACCCAAAACCTAAACTTAACAACTAACTTACTAACTATTAATAAGCAGTAAATTAGGAGTTTATTGAAGCAAAGATCATTGTTAATGGTTTGTTAATGGTAAGAATGGGACTTTAAAATAAAGTGTGACCGATAGTAATATATTTAATATTAATTAAATGATAAAATGTACACTACCGAGGTTTGATTTTTTTTTAATCGTTTTGAAAGACATGTCTAATATTCAACCAGGATGCATATATTTGATTTAAATACAATAAAACAGTATTGTATATTATAAACAGTAATATATGTGCAATATTATGAAATATAATTGCAATTTAAAACAACTGTTTCATATTTTAATGTATTTTAAAATATAATTTACAGTATTCCTGTAATGCCAACGCTGAATTTTAATTACTTCAGTATTCAGTGTAACATGATCCTTCAGAAATCATTCTAATATGCAAATATTAATATTTACAAATATTAATAATACTTATATTTGGTGCAAAAACAAATACACCTATTTTTGGGAATCATTTTTCCCTAGTATTCTTTGATGAATTGAAAATTCAAAAGAACTACATTTACAGTATTTACTGTCACTTCTGTTTAATTTAGTGTGTCTTTTAATTAATTTATAAAAAGAAAATACTGACCCCAAACTTTTGAACAATAGTGTACTTGTCAGTTAAAAGACTATAGATGGGATTTTAAAGGCACTTTCTATTAAAATGGCTCATGAATAGTTTATAATAGATATTTTATTTATTTATGTTTGATTGAAATGATACCGCAGGACACTTCCTAAAAACATGACTGCCACACACCTGTGCCTCAGATGCTGCCTCTCCCACTGACATTATGACTGCTCCTGGTGGAATTGGTTGAGGCTGGTTGCTAAGACAACAGAGAGCTGTTCCATCCATACACACCTACACAGTCCATCTGTCCATATGCAGCAACAGCTCACATATACTTCTTCTTATGAACTGTCATTCTCTTTCTGTCTTTCCTTCTGCTAGAGAAAGCACATGCTTTTCACCGTTGGCTGTCTGAGCTGAGGGCTGGAATTGAGGACTGCTTTAAGCAAACAGGAGATGCTGCTGCTATTTCAGCCAAGCAACAAAAGCTCAAGGTAGCGTCATACAACAAATGACTCAGCCATGTAATAAAACATTGCACCAGAGCATAGCAATAAGGCAACTACCAATCAGTAGGGAAACAATGATTTCAGACCTCCGACTAATAGGGGATTATTCCAGATTTAAAATTTGGGATTAGGAGCCATTTAACATTATTAATAACAATGGTTCATTCTGTCCCTCATGTAATAGGATTCATTTATCCCCTCATTTTTAGACTGCAGTAGAGGAAGTCATGGAGGGTGAGGTGCGCTTGGCCCGTGTTTGTGAGGATGGAGAGAGACTCCTCTTGCACCTCAGCAAATGTGGGACTGGAAGCATACAGGAGCAACTGGACTCTTGTCAATATGCCTTGGATTCATTTGTTATGGATTGCCGACAGCGCATACGGGCCCTGGAAGAAAGTGCCAACCTATTAAATGGGTAAGCTGTGCTCTCTGAGCCTACGATCTAAGCTCAGACATGTTCATTAAATATTGATTATTTACAAAATGTCAAATTAACAGCATACCCAACAGGGTGGAGACTAAGAGTATGGACAATAAAAATGTGGTCACATTTACCATTCATCAGTGAAATTTAGCAGAATTTTACAGGGATTTCTGTAGGAATTGTCACACTAAATAATGTGTAGTTTCCCTATGCAAATTTCATGTCAGATTCAAGTTTTTGTAGTGTAGTTTTGTGTTTGCAAGTTTTATATATCATATTGCACTTCTATATATGGGTATATATAACTTGGCAATATAATATACATAAATCCTTGTTTTGTATATTATGTGTGTGTGTGTGTGTGTATATGTATTTATATATTATATATATATTGCAATATATATATATATATATATATATATATATATATATATAGAAGTGCAATATAATATATAAAACTTGCAAACACAAAACAAAATTTTTTTTTATGTATGTTTTGTCATCATTATTCCTGTATTTAAGCAGTAAATGTGACTGCATCTTGAGAGCTAAAGTTAAGAATTGCTTATCAAATTCATCATTTGAAGTGTTGAATCAATCAGGGTGGAATGTTTTCTGAGTGAGACAAAGCACAGAATTCATCAAATACAAAACAATATACCCAAAAAAAAAATTATTTAAAGTGTATTACAAAAGGAAACAGGATGTAAAGTGCGATTTTATAAAACAATATTATAAAACAATATACCCAAGACAAAAAATAAATAGTTTTTGAAGTTAGTGAAAATAATTTAAAATTCCCCCATGTTCACCTAATTATGATATTGCGACAATCAGTTTTTGAAATTGAAATAATTTAAAATTCCCCCATGTTCACCTAATTATGATATTTAGACAAATAATTTAAAATTCCCCCATGTTCACCTAATTATGATATTGCGACAAAGAACTAATATGATTTGCATCTTTTAAATATATTTTATAAAATTTAATCCCCGTCCGAGACAATAATGAAAGGCTCTCCTATCTACAGCCTATAATGTGGTACAATGTGACAATGACCTGTTTAACCATCCATTTACTATACTGTGAATGGAAATTAAATCAGATTTGATAGTATTTTAAGGTAAACAAAGTTTACTTGTTCTTATTAAGGTATGAAACGTGTGTGGTGGAGCTGAGCGACTGGCTGCAACAGCTGGAGGTGAGGCTGAAGACAGATGCTCCTCTGTGGGGTGAGAGTCAGTCTGCAGCCCCCGACTGCTCAGAAGAGCTGAGAAGAGTAGAAGAAATCCACAGAGAGCTGCTGATGAGGAGGTACATATGGACAGTCTGTGTGCATGTGTGTGAGGAAAATGTTCCAGATATAAGTGATTATTTTTGTGTGTGCTTGTATCTACATCTGCTTGTGTATCCATCACGAATACATCTGAGCTGCCTTTTATCTTTTATTTCACAGGGCATCTCTTGAGCGTCTGTGTCAGTCCTCTCTCACCATAACAGAGAGAGGATCTAGATCAGAGAATGGTGTGGCAGCAGAGTTGCTCACAAACCACAAGGTTTTGCTGCAGGAGGCCAGGAGTCGACTCCGCAGCCTGCAGGAGTACCAGGCATTTGAGGAGGCACTAAAGGCGGTGGAAACCTGGCTGGAGGATGTTGAGAGGAAGTTAGAGAAACTGGAGAACACAGAGGGGAATAAAAAGGAGGTGGAAGAGAAACTTGAGCAAGCACAGGTACATGCTGAAAAATTGTAGGAAACAACAACTGGAAAAATCTACACATTTTGTGATCTAGGAACAGGGTTTTTTGAAGAAAAGACATCATTTTTGTATAAGGTCATAAAATAGAATTTGCATTTCATTGTTCTTTTTATAATGTAAAATAAGCTGTATTTTTATACCACTCCTTATCCTATGTATTTTTGGCCATTTTTGTCCTGTCACCCATGAAATATGGTTTACACGTAACACTCAACTGACATTTCCCCAATACTGTTTAAGGGGAAGTAATATTTTTAGAATGGCTGGCCTGTATCTGTACAGTAGCTGTAACTTGTGTTTGTTTCCTCCCATCCAGGATATCCTGCTTATGAAGGGAGAGGGTGAGGTAAAACTCAACATGGCGGCCGGGAAGGCAGAGCTGGCCATCAAGAGCAGTGGAGAAGTGGAACGAGGAGTGATTTGCTCTAAGCTTCAGGAAGTTGAAGACGCATGGGCGGCACTGCTTTTGAGAGCCATGAGCTGCCACAGGTAACCTGTTGGTAACTTGTTAAAATGACCATCATTGCTGAAGTTTAGGTCAATTGATAGTTGCATTTAAATTAATATAATGGAAACGTCAATAGTAATGTAATAACCAGGGCCATTAAGGTATTTTTGGTCAAGAGTGATAAGAGTGGGAGCATAGTGGTTTGTTTTTAAATTGGTAAGTGTGCTTGACTGCAGGTGCCAGGCACCTGCGCTTTTATTCAATTAAACTCATCGTCACTATGGTAACCAAGTTATTATCTGGCTCTATCAGTTTCAGTTTACACCAAGGGTGTAATGATGGAGCTGTTTTTTCTAATTATCTGCTAAATAATTTGGTCATGGTTTGATAATGGGGTTTTTGCTACAGAATTGGTAAAGTATCTATCTATCTATCTATCTATCTATCTATCTATCTATCTATCTATCTATCTATCTATCTATCTATCTATCTATCTATCTATCTATCTATCGTTCTATCGTTCTATCGTTCTATCTATAGTTCTAGCTAACGTTCTATCTATCTATCTATCTATCTATAGTCGTTCTATCTGTTCTAGCTATTGTTCTATCTATCTATCTATCTATCTATCTATAGTTCTAGCTAACGTTCTAGCTAACGTTCTATCTATCTATCTATCTATCAATAGTTCTAGCTAACGTTCTAGCTAACGTTCTATCTATCTATCTATCTATCTATCTATCTATCTATCTATCTATCTATCTATCTATCTATCTATCTATCTATCTATCTATCTATCTATCTAACGTTCTATCTATCTATCTATCTATCTATCTATTATCTATCTATCTATCTATCTTATCTATCGTTCTATAGTTCTATCTATCTATATATCTATCTATTCTTCCAATCTACCATTTTATCTAATCTTCCAACCATCCTATCGTTCTATCTATCTATCGTTCTATCTATCATTCTATCGTTCTAGCTATTATTCTATCTTGCAAAATATACTGAATAATATATATTGTAAAAATTGTAAGAATAAAAAATATATATATATTTTTCTAAAAGGTCACATATCTCTCTTCCTCTTATCTGTCCTATGTGTTTTAGTCGATTGGAATGGACCGTTAATCAGTGGGATTTGTTTGTGGAGTCTCGTGCACAGCTGCAGAGATGGCTGGAGGGAGTAGGGCTGGAGGTTAAAGGTCCTCTTGAGCCCCAGCTTGGACTCTCAGGAGAAACGAACGAAGCAGTTGGAGGACTGCGCTTGCTGTCATCAGAGTGGAGGACCACCAGGGAGCTGTTTAGTGCTATCTGGAGGAGAGTGCAGCTGAACTTTACAAACGCACCGGTGACCCCGTCTTTAAGGAGGAAGATGAGATTAATATTTGATCCAATAGTTTGAGGAGTCAAAGCTGCAGCAGAGGTGATGTATTGTTTATGTTTAGTGGATGTTGTAGTGTAATAGTTATTTAGGGTGTTTATATTAAAATATAAATGAGTTAATTAATATTTGATCTTATTTAGGAGAGAGTCAGGTTGTCAGAGGATGTTGTTCTCGAACATAAGAAGTACATGGAAACAATCAGAGAGCTCACTGATTGGCTAATGGCTTCAGCAAAGCACCTACACAAACGCTCACTACCCAACCGTTAACTCTCAAATTCACTAAATCGTACTTGAAAGAAATTAAATTAAATAATAATATAAAAAAAATATTAAAAAAAAAACTGAACATGTTATTTTGTGTGCGACTCTCATTTGCATTATGTTTAATGAAGTCCACATCTGTATAAAATAAGCATGTTATTTAAATACATTTCATTCCATTTTCATAATTCCGCAAAGCTTTTACACATTTATTACACATTCCATTTTTATGTGAACAAGCTTGTCTGCTCTCTAAGGGTTTTTCAACAACCTCTGTGGAAAATGATAGAAAGAACCTGCAAATTGTTTTTTACTCATTTACAAACATCATCTTTCACTGTGAATGGTGTGAAATGAAAAGAACAAATACATTCTTTGAAGCAGCTGAGAGACGTGAGACTGCACGTCAAATTATGTGAGACACTGATGATATGAATGCATAATTGCATTTCATCTGCACATATGATTATGTTAGGGTGAGTGTATAAATAGATGGAGAGATATCAGTTTTTATTAACCCCATGATAGAAATTGTACTGCAACAGCTACCGGTCAACATACAACAGCTTTATACACATACACAATTTACAGTTGAAATAATCCAGTTAGCAGAATCTTTTATGTAAAATGATATTCAGATGAAGAGGAATGCAACAACAAGAAGTGCTACAATACCGAATTCCTCAAAATAGTGAAATTAGTGAAAAGTACAGTACAGTTTACAAAGAAATATAGAATGTTAAATGAATCTACAAAAAAGTAATGCACAGAATAAACAAAAATAACTGGGTGTATTAAAAGGTTTAAATTTGCACATTAATGTGAGTAGGGCAAAAGAACTGTGTGCGTCATTCCAAGGTCAGAGTTTCTGTACTACATGCTCTCACAGGACTACAAATCAATGGATGCAGATGTTTAGATTTTACTATTGTTATGGATCTGCAATATTTCTGTGCTGATTAGCTCATTATACTGTCTGCTTATCTCCATAACACTTTGTGTGCGTGTTTGATGAGAAAGAAAATCTCCATAACACAGGGTGTGTGTTTGATGAGAAAGAAAATGAGAGAAAAGTACCAGAGGCACTGAGAGAGCAATAAGAGGCGTTAAGAAAGGGGGAGAAGGGGGGAAATTGGTGGGAAATTTCTATGCTGTTTGCACATTTCTCCCTGGATAATCAATGGCAGTCAGGAAGAAGGAGAGAGTGGTAGATGGGATAAAGGATAATAGGACTACACAGCAGCACTTTAAATAAATTATATTCAAATAAGTGCTTCCATCTCTTTAGCTTTAACGCTGTGGTTTATTTTTAGGGATCATCACCTTAAAATGCCTGTTTATCACAAGGTTTTTTAGAACAAGCATAACTTTTTGTGGAAAGCTGTTATGCCTGAAATAAATTTGTATCTTTGCTTTCCAATTTTTAATAATCTATCATAATATTTTTGTATGGTTGATGACTAAAATAAATAAAAATGCTTATGTGATGCTGGACCTCAAAACCAGTCTCAAGTAGCACGGGTGTATTTGTATCAATAGCCAACAATACATATGGGTCAAAATTATTGATTGTTTTTTTTATGCCAAAAATCATTAGGATATTATTTAAAGATCATATTCCATGAAGATATTTTGTATATTTTTCTGCCGTAAATATATCAAAACTTTAATTTTTGATTAGTAATATGCATTGCTAAGAACTTCATTTGGACAAAAGGTGATTTTCTCAATATTTTTATTTATTTTTTATTTATTTTTTTGCACCCTCAGATTCCAGATTTTCGAATAGTTGTATCTCAGCCAAATATTGTTCTATCCTAAAATTTTTTTAGATGATGTTCTTAGTTTAAAAAAAAAAAAAAAAAAAAAAAAATTACCCTTATAACTGGTTTTGTGGTCCAGGGTCACATATATTTTGTTTTCCTATTGAACGATTAAATTATTATCTTAATCTTCTTGATCTTTTTTAATGACTTGTTTAATTAATATTACACTTTTATTCATTTTTGTCTTGTTTTTTTGAAACTGCAACTATCTTACTCTGCGCTGCTATTGTATTTCATTTTAATTTTGTTTATTTAATGACTAACATTTAATTTCATTTATTAATAACTATTCAATAAATTAAAAATTTAATTGCAAAAAATAAATAAAAATAAAATATTTAAAAATGTATTTGACATTGGATAATAGGCTACCTACTCATTGCTGAATGAATGAAATTCTAGTTGCTTAGACTACGTAAACAAGTAGATGTTCATGTAGGAAAATGATGGTAATTGAGATGAATAAAAAAAGAGGGAGGTGGCAGAGAGGAGAGTTTATCCTCTGAAGCGTGAGGAACAGATCCGATGTGAGAGTTTTTAGCGCGCTTGAACAGTCAGTCAGTCTCGCCGCCGTGAGAAACACGCGCGGCAGCGGCAGTACTTGGATAACAAGCAGCCACCGATGCCGCAGTTTCCGTAGCAACTTTACCCTCCCTCCCTCTCTCTCCCTCCCTCCCTCCTTCAGGAGCTGCTGGAGCGCGGCGCGTGCGAGGGGCGCGAGCGGCTGCGGCGCGTGCGGCTGAGCGCGGAGAGAGCCGGAAGGCACACGGCGGCGGCGGGCTGCGAGCTGATGGATGGAGAAGTGGCGGCGCTGGCGCGAGCGCTGCACCAGTGGGAGGGAGCTTCGCTACGCGCTCGCGACGCTCGAGACCGCCGTGGCCGCGGCGACAGGAGCCGAGCGGGAGCACACACGGCTGACAGCGCAGTTGGAGGGAGAAATGGAGAAGCTGGAGGGCCAGCTGAAGGAGTGGAGCGAGGGACTGAGCAGCGCCGAGCGGAGGAATAGCGGAGCTGCGGCGGTGGAGGGATGGACGGTCGCCAAGGTAATTGAGAGAGATGAAGAGGGAAGGGGGAGTGTATAAGGTAAATGCTATTTAATTACAGTGTATATTATGTAAGCTCTCACACATACTGTTTGGAAAGTCACACAGTTTGGTGAAGAATTTTCAACGAAATTTACAACGTTATAGGCAGAAAATAGGCTAACATTTAGCCTATGTAGTACAGAGCATCTCTTTTCTCCCTTTCCTCTCTTATTTGTCTGTTTTCGTTATATGTCTGGCTCTTTCTCATAAACTACATTGAGCCCTAATATGTTTTCCTGCTGCTGAGGTTGTTTATACTTCCATCTGCTTCTTGCTGCTCAGATAATTAATAAAAAGGATTGCAGATTTTTCTCCTTCTTTTCTTCTGTTTTTCCTCAAGTCCCTCAGTGTTTCCTTCTTTTTGTGTACTTTCTCTCATCCCGTGTTTCCGGTGTCCGGACTTGTTTGTGTTACATGCTCGTTTGCGCGGCTCAAGCTCCTCAACATCTGACAGCTGACTCCCACCGGGAGAGAGCAGAGGAGAGGAGGCGGGGAGAAAGGAGGGGGAAATATGAAAGGGAGGGAGAGAGAAAGAGTGGGAACGAGAGAACATGTCAAAGGCGAGGAAGAGTGAATGAGAGCTGCCAAAGAGTGTGAAAGAGAGGGAGAACCACGGCGTGCGAAGTGGAAGACAGGGAGGAGTGAGAGAAGGAAGAGGAGGAGAGAGATTGAGGGAGGAAGTGTTCTATAGGGGGAAGTCAGGGAAGCATTTCCCTCTTGTTTTTAAAGAGAGGGTCAGGGGGAGGGTGGAAGCACAGAGAGAGAGAGGCTCCACTTCGGCTCTGTATAATCTCAGGCATGTTCAGAGAAGTGGGAAGGCTTCCTGGACTCGTCGAAGAACAGAAATGCTTTTGTAAGAAGCCCTGTCTTGGAGTTGAATAGAGCTGTGTGTTAATGCTCAAGTGTGTGTGTGTGTGTGTGTGTGTATGTGTGTGTGTGTGTGTGTGCGCACAACTGTGCATGAAGAAGCATCAAGCCGATAAATGAGATTTTAAGTGTCAAGTGTGGTCTGTGTTTTGACACTCACCCCTGTGTGTTTTCGTCAGGGTGTTCTGGAGGGGCTTCAGACAGCTGAAGTTATGGAGGAGAAGCTGAAGGCGCAGCTCAATGAGCTGTGTGGGTTTTCCAGTGATCTGAGTCCGCAGTCAGACAGAGTCAGCGCTCTCATCAAGCTACACAACAGGTGAGTGTGCCGCTGACATGAACGCATATGCACGAGGTTGAAGGTTTTTGAAGTCATATGGTCACTACCTGGTCTTATTAAGCTGTCCATTCCTTGAATGTTTGTTTAGACTTTGTAGACAAGTAGAAGATGGATGTTTCTTACAGAGCTTCCCAAAAATGTCTCCACTGTTTGTGGCATGTGGCTGGTTTAATTGTTTATCGACCTTAAAGATTTTGGATATTGTAAAGACTGTATGTTGACGAGCAGGGAACATATTAAAAATAGGAAGCAAATAATATATAATAATGTAAAGATAAAAAATTTATTTATTAAAATTAAAAAAATATAAAATGCTATTTATTCTAACATCTAATAATTTATATTATTTTATATTTATTTAATTTAATAATTTATAAAAAGTAACATAGGATTGTTTTTAGTTTTGAAAATAAACTATGAAATGTGAAAAAAATATATGTATTATAAATTATATATACAGCGATTCATGCATATAATCAATTAAAAATAAATAATTAGGCCTAAATTTGGTGAAAATGTACTAAAGACATTTATTCAACAGTTTTATTTTGCAGTGTTTATTGACCTTTAAGATTTTGTAAAAACAGTGTGTTTAAAAACCTAAGTGTGTTTAAAACAATAAATAATAATATTAATAATAAAGCAAAAATAATTTATAAAGCTATCGTTGAAAATAAATGCAAGAATAGTATTATAAATGAATCGAGAAATTAATAAAAAAGGAATAAATTAATGCAAAAATGTTGTTTGTTTTGAAAATGTAAAAAACATACTTTAGTTTTTTCTATTTATTTATTTATTCATTCATTAATATTTCATTGTTTTTTTTGTATGATAAATACACATGCTGTATTTAATTAACGGAATACATTTACACATACAGTATAAATTTAGTGCACTGAGGTGAATGAAAGGTTGTGATATATTGCACCTCACAGCGCTGCATCTAAAGTGAGCGTTTCAGCTGAGAGCACCTGTCATGACAGCAGGTTTTGCCTCGTTAGCACGCTTTTCAGGTATAGCAGCAAAAAACATGCTTATCTTCCCTCCACTGCCCACTTTAACCTCATCCGCATTCGTGTGTGTGAGTGTGTATCTGTGTGCAGACATGCTACTGTATTTATGTGTGTGCACTGTGCAGGTTCTGCTGCATTTTCACTTTCTGATACCCAAACTCTCCTTCTGAGAGAGCCTGTCATTGAAACAGATGTCTGCTCACCTTGCGCTATCAGCCCCCCTACACTCACCCATTTTAACCCCCATCCCCCCTTTTTACCCTTTCCTTTTTTAATACCGCTCTGTGCATCTTCCTCCCTAGCCTAAGCCTACGAGCCTCCCGGGAATGTCAGAATAAGGAGAAGCTGCTGGAACAACGCTTCCGTTCTTCTTTGCATGACTTCCGGCAGTGGATGGTCAATGCCAACATCTCGACTGCCAAATGCTTTGACTCCCCTCATAGCATCCAGGATGCCTCCATCGCTCTCCAGCAGATCCAGGTGAGAGAGTGGAATGGTTTTGGACAGTACTCTGTCCAGGAGGGCTCATCCTAACTGGGCAAATTTCAAGATTCCTGGAACATATCCATAGCCAGGCCACAGCAGGTTGTCTCTATTCCTGTCATGTAAAAGTAGCCAGATTTTGATAAAGTGATAGCCCATTCTCAGGTCCCATGGGCCAGTTTATGAGGCCACCATTCAGCCAAAGATGTGCCAGACTGGTCTATTTATGACTTCAATTAGCACGGTAGAAAACCCATGAGAGCGCAGGGAAAATGCACAGTAATGATGTATAGCTATGATGAAAGAGACATAGTTAGACCTGGACGGAAATCACCTAAGAGTTCTGCAGATTATCTCAAATATCTCAAATTTAATTTCTTAAATATTTTGGCTTTTTATTTCTGTCTTCCCATAAGAGTGTAATTGTCAGTGGTTCTTAACTGTTCAGTTTTGACCCAAAAATGGGTCACTGGTCTGTCCTGGTAAAAAATAATGGAAATAATAAAATGCAATTTACCATATTAGCCTAAAAGGAAGGAGAAAACACTTTCTGTATCTTTTGTTGTGGACATCAAAATCTTCAGGGTCCATTTGCCTGATGGATTTTATTTTATTTTGTCTTGTTTTGTTAACCTTCTGTTCACGTTACATCGGAAATACTGTATCATGTAAATAAGGAACAGTTTCTCTTTATATTTTTATGTTACTATTTTATTTTGTTTTGTTACAATTTGATTTATTTCATTAAAATTTATTTCATTTTTTACTTCTTTCAATTTATTTATTTATTTCAAATCCTTAAACTTTATTTTGAGCAGTTACAGTTTGAGCTGTAATTTGTTTTATTATTTTATTTTATTTAAAAATATATTTTTATATTTTTGTAACGTGGTGACAAATTTTTAAAAAGAAAAAGAAAGGATAACGGATACATTTACTGTCTGTCTCTTTTGTTATGGACACGGAAGACTTACTGTAACAGTCCAATCTGTATTTTGCTGCAGACTCCTCTGTCACAGCTAGCTAGTCACATTAGGCCGATGCCAACATGCACAGGTTACATGACATGTCCTCACCAAGCAAGACGAAATACAAGTTACCTTGCAATGAGGGTAAACGTTATTTGTTTTGACCACAGTATGTGGTTATTGTGGAAGATTTTTAGTCGCTGAGACCATGAAACCATTCAAATTAAATTTTTACACTAATTTTGGCACTGTATTAGGTCACCACTTGCCGTCCAATGAAAAATCTGGGTCCTGAAGCAAAACCAGTTCAACCTCTTTTTAGCATTTGTCTCCATACATAAATTCATTCCACAGAATACTGCACATATTTTCCCCACAATCAGCAGAGAAAAAAAGCACAGATCATCACAGATTCTGTGTCAGCCTAGATGTAGCATAGGTCATGTACAACAATAAAAAGGGAGATATATGCATAAAGAAGAAGAACAGGGTTTCTGAGAATGAAAGATGGAAACAACGCTCCTCATTTTTTATTTACCATCAAATACATTTCAAATGTGGAACAATGTTTCCGCATGGCTTACTGCCCTGAACCACCAACACAGCGGCAGACATGCTTTGGGTCATACATAATTGCATCTGTACCGTTTGAGTGGAGAAGGACAGAAAAAAGACGGGACGTGCACGCCTCACAGATGGTGGGAGATCCCTGCTGGGTGCCTGTCAATGTCTGGACGTGACTCATTGCACTTGCTGCCCTCTGCTCTGTGATAGTCTACTTGTGTCTGTGTGGCTGACGTCTTGCTCATTCTGCTCCAAAGGAGTTCAAAAGTGACAAGGAGCAGGGCCAGACCAGACTGAACGCTGTCCTGACCTATGGAGAGCAGCTTAGTAGCATGGTGCCTGCTGACAGAATGCAGGCGATCAGGACCAAAGCAAATGCAGCCAAAGATGACTGGAAGAGCCTGATGGACAGCTTACAGAGAAGAGAGACGGCCTTACAGGTAGAGCTGTGTAGAGATGAGTACATACGTTTCTGCGTATTTTATGTTTATGTGTTTTTTATTTTTATTTTAGAGTTAGATGAGTAGAGTTGAGTGATTTTTTTTAAAGACATCTCTGCATATTACTATTACATTTTTATTACCCTGCTCACTTTACATTTTTAATAAGTAAAAGTGTCTCTGCAAATTTTATTTTATTTGTAACACTTTAGTGTAGAGACCAGTTTCAGTTTCACTTTTAACTAGTTGTTTATTAGCATGCCTATTATTGACATATTGGCTGTTTATTAGTACTTATAAAGCACATATTCTACATCCTTAATCCTACCCAATACCTAAACTTAACAACAACTGTACCTTACTAACTGTTAATAAGCAACAAATTAAGAGTTTATTGAGGCAAAAGTTGTAGTTAATGGTTTGTTAATGGTGAGAATTGGACCTTAAAATAAAGTGTGACCATTTTATTTTATTTTATTTATAAATTAAAAACCATTTACAGCTTAAGGAACATATGTAACATCTATGAATATGTACTTTTAGGTCTTGCAGTCTCAGATGCAGGACTTTGAGGCAAGTGTGGAGCCCCTTCAAGACTGGATGAACAGGACTGAGATCAGTGTGCAGGAGAGCAGCGCTCGCCTCCATGACCTGCCTGCCAAACGACTAGAGCTCTCCAAACTTCAGGTAAATCCAGATAGTCTTACTGACTTATTTATACTTATTCATAAGAGCTTTGATCTGCCAGAATGAAATCAATCACTTCTATTAAGATTCTTGTCCTCACTGACTGTACTTTGAAAATCAGTGTAATGTAATTCAATGACAGAAGAACATTTGATTTATGATCAGTAGATTATGCATTGAACATTTGGAGACTATTAAAAATAAATTTTTCTTCTTTTCAAGTCGTTTGAACATAATCTAGCTGTTTAAACATGTAATTAAATGATCAGATGAAATCAGCTATAACTGTGGCAGTGGATTTTGCAGTACTTAAGCTCAATTAAATGAGTTGAACAGAAGTAGGATCTGCTGGAGATAATGAAATAAACCATGTCTGTCAATGATGATTCCGCTGAGTCAAGCTTTTTGCCACAATTGAGGATTAAGCTGACATGCAATTAATTTCTCGCTCTCCAACGGCACTCAAAGAACAAAAACCCCCAATGAACAATTTGACAATAATATGAATGTAGAATAGAGGTTGGAAAGATAAACATTTCTATTTTTGCCTTATCACAAGATCTTTCATCTCTATTTTTGTATTGCTTTGTCGCCTGCTTGTCCCTTTTGTCTGCTCTGTTGGCAATTACATTTCCAACAGTGTATCTGTACAGTGTGTGGAGGTCCTCTGAGTGATTATCCATCCCCTCCCATCTCCCCTTCCCCTGCTTTTACCCACTTTCCCTCTTAATCCCTTTATCCCCAGAGTGCACCCAACATGATAGACTCTATTATCACAAACTGTGTCTGCCTAACTGACAATTTCACAGTCTGCTCTTTTTCCATCTAGAGAAAAGAAGCAAGAAATTTGCTTGTGGTGGTCTTTTGTGCCCTAATGTATTAAGTGTGTTTAGTAAAAGTTTTGTGTTGTTTGGAGAACGGGACTTGTCCGTCTCAGTGGATGTATTCAAAAGCTCATGTTGGCTTTTAGTGTGGTTTTTCATGGCATGAACATTCGTCTTTATTCTTCTGTGACCCCTGATTGCACACCCTCAGACGCTGCTGGAGGAGATGCGCTCCAGAGAGTCTGAACTGGCAGAGCTGAGAGGGCGAGCACATGGCCTCTGGGAGGGTCAGGGTGCTGGGAAGAGCTTTGTGCATCAGGTCTGCCAGCTAGCTGCATGCTACTTGGCCTTGAGCAACCTGATTAAGGTAACCTCCTTTACCTGTCTGTTTACCTCATCAGTCCTGTGTTTGCCCTTTCATTGTTACAACTGATTTTGATGAAAGATGAGCTCATTATTAATGGCCTGTTGAGATCTATTAGGAGAGTAACTATATGCTTTACATTTTTCATTGTTTATTTAACTCTCAGTAACATGTTTAGTTTGAATCTGGGAGACTGTGTAAAGGTTTTCTATATAAAATGCTACTTCACAGTGGTGAGATTCTATTGATATGCTTTTTTTTTGGAGAAAGTCATCTGTTGCATTTGTGCATTTCTTTTCTCAGTAGTTTAATTTTTAATTAAATTTGTTTCTATTTTCTTGACTGATTGTCTACATTGTCTATCATTTAAAATTTTGCAGTCAGTATGATGATTTATTTATTTATTTTTTTAGCAAGGAGGCATTAATGTTGCTATATATATATATATATATATATATATATATATATATATATATTTTTTTTTTAATTTTTTTTTTTTTTTTTAAATAAATGCTGTTCTTTTAAACATTCAAGTTATCATAGAATCCTGAAGAAAAATGTATCATGGTTTCGACAAAAATATTAAGCAGCATATCTACATTTTTAAATAAATTGATATAGAAAACAGTCATTTCAAATAAAAAAAAAATTACTCTATTTTTTATTAAAAAATCTGACCAACTCCAAACTTTTGAATGGTTGTGTACTTAAAAAAAAAGCTAATTACTTTTCAGACTAATACCAATAATTCTTTCCATGTAATGGCCAAATAACCAATAAATGTCATATTTTAAAGCTCTGTATTATTTTATTAATATATATTAAAATAAAACACTAAAAACTTCACTGCTACAAGTGAATTTAGGCATTGCAACATGATAATGTACAGTATGAAAAAAAATATATTTATTTAGACATTAACCAAAAATAATAAATTATATTAAAAAAGCGAGCATTAGATCACTCCAAAAGGTCATCTAAAAAAGTAGGAAATATGCACAATTAAATATCCAACTGTTAGATAACAATAAACTTAAAAATCTCTAATATGAGCTGATAACCAATATTGTATCATTTATGTGCATACTTACTGACAACTGTGTAAAAAATAGATTTCATTTGTCCAGTCTTTTACTCTAGTCTTTACTTCTCTTGCCCCCATTCTGCAGGAGAAAGTGTCAAGGGTAGAACGAGTTGTGGGGGAGCATCAGCTATTTTCACAGGGCCTTCAGGAACTTCAGAACTGGGTTTCAGAGTCCCAACAGGTCCTGAAGACCTGCAGATGCCCCACATCTGACAAGAGTGTGCTTATCACCAGAATGGGCCAGCTCGAGGTACACTGTCATTTATTATACACATTTTACTGTTTTACAGGTGTTGCTAAATCATAAGGACAACCTTTAAGGGGTTTGGCTCTCATAAATTAGTTTTTAAGTTTCATTTGTACATGTTGAGTGTATAACAGGATTTCTGATTGATTGCAGACTTTACTGGCCGCTTGTCAGGGGAGAGAAATCCAACTGAAGATGCTCATCACTAGAGGGGAGTCTGTCCAGAGGAACACCTCGGCTGAGGGTGTACCAGTGGTTCGCAAGCAGATCCAGGACCTCAAAGACTCCTGGGAATCACTCTTGTCAACATCCATACAGTGCAAAAGGTCAAAAAAGCCTCTATCTATCACTCTGTGTTTATTTATCTCTTCTTCAGTGCTTTTGTCTTAGCATTTCCTCAGATACGTGTTCATCAAGTGTCTGTGTGGAAGTAGTAGATGTCTCGTTTATGTGTTGAATGTACAGCCAGCTGGAAGGTGCCTTGTCACACTGGACCAGCTACCAGGAAGATGTCAGTCAGTTTGAGTGCTGGATGGAGCGAGTAGAAGAGAGCCTCGGAAACTCCGACAAACACTACGCAGAAATGAGGGACAAGACAGCCAATCTAGGCCGTGCCAAAGTAATTCATACATTTCATATGCATACTTGTGCAAGCATATATAATATGATTCTAATGTCATAATTTTATACTGGGTTTGTTATTTAGATAATGGTTTAAATCTCAACTACTTTAATTGCTATGCTTTGTACAGCTCCTCTATGAGGAAGTTCTTAGCCACTCTAGCCCTTTAGAGACCATTGCAGCCAAGGGTTCCAACATGACTGAACATACAGCCACCCAACAGGAGATCCAGAAACTCAGTGAGAGATATACAGCTATTAAAGATAAAGCCAAGGTAAGCCAAGGATGTCAAACTGTAGGCAGCAGACCAGTGCTTACATTTGTTTTGAGTGGTCAAGAAGAATTATTCAGCACAAACTAATATGATGAAACCAACCAGTGGTTATAGAGTGCAAGAGTAGTGTCCTGCCGACAGGGAAATTGATTTTTAACAATAACATAAATATTTCAGGACAGACCTACAATGAGCTTTGAAGCTGCCGGGCAATGATGTTTTTATAGAAGCCATAAATCAGTATGATTTACACTTAATTAAAAAAAAAAAAATATATAAAAAAATGTTATAACCAAATTTTCAGTGAAGAGCTTCACCAAATATTACCCTGAAAAGATCATTCAGCAATCAGAGAAGTTTCTGTTACCATGGAAACAGAATTTGCGGCCAAAGAGCTATGCAGTGACCTCCCAGGATTGCACATGAACTATATATATCTATGGATCTAGTTTATGTGGTTTGTGGCTCAAAACTCTTTATTTTAAGTTTTTATCTCTATGGAGAAAAAGAATGGGTAAAATACTTCTGGAACCAAGCAGCAGCTAAGTTTCCACTTATTGTGGAATTATTATAATTTGAAATAATATACTCTGCTGGTGTTTCAGGCTGCTGTCAGTAAGGCAGAAGAATTGGTTATGCTCCATCAAGAGTACCAGCGTGGGCTGCACATGTTTGAAGACTGGCTGGAGCAGGAGCAGAACAGTTTGGCCCTCCTCTCACCCCTGGATGAAGATGTAAATGCTCTGGAGAACACGTTAAAAGAACTGCAGGTTAATATAACGTGATTTATTTTATGGCTTTAATATTATAGGAAAAAAATATTCTGCACTGCCTAATCTTTAATTTTTATTCTGTCTAATAACATCTCCAGATGCTCCAGTCTCATTGCCCTAAGGGACATAACTTGCTCAGCTCAGTTCTTGCCAGTCGAGAAAGAGTCATTCCATGGGGTGCCCCTCAAATTGAGGATCGGGCTCTGGAAACAGCACAGATGGAGTGGCAGGGGTACCAAGACCGACTTGGCGAGACCAAAGTCCAGGTAGAGCAGGCCCTTGCAAGGGTTCAGCAACTAGAAGGTGTATTCCAAAGCTTAGACCAGTGGCTGGTTGACATAGAGCTCAAAGTTAAGGTGAGAAGCCACCGTCGCTCTGATGTCACTGCAAAGGAGGCCCAGCTTCAACACCTTAAGGTATGATGGATTATACGTCTGCCTGATGGTTTCAGATTTATAGTACTCTGGTTTCATGTAGATTTGTGGTTTTACCTTTTCCCATCATTCCCTTATTTCAGAGGTGGCAGATTGAGGCTGCTCAACGTCAGACTGAGGTGGAAGGCCTTAGTACTCTTGCACAGCAAGTCGTCGAGGATGCTCATGTCAGTGGTCGGATCAGTACCAGGGTTACCCAGCTTACTGCCCGCTACCATGCCTTGCTTCTACAGATACAGGCAAGTGCCCTGTACATTTGCAACTTTGATGTACTTGATTATTTCTGGAAAGTATGCAGCAGCATTCAGTAAGCTGCCTGTGTCCTTTTACTAATTTTTCACAAATAATGTGCATAAAATAATCATTTTATAAATGTAATCATTTTCTATCACTATTTTTATCTGTTGGTTTTTGAATTTTCCTGTTGATTATAGAGACACATGCCATTCATATTCGTATATCTTCTTTTAATTCTGCTCACGTAGTGTGAAAAACACATCAGACGCTGTGGTTTTAAAGTCTGGGCACCTTGTTTTCCATGGATTGAACAATATCCCACTAATTATTCCTCTGATTTACGCTGGAGATCTCTCAGTTTCTCCCCAAATCCTCACTCATTCTCTTTCCCAGTGCTATTGTTAACTACCATTTTTTTGATTGAAATGAAGCTCAAATAAAATGAAACAAAAGTAAACTTAAAAAACTTAATTGAATATTAGAAATGTTGTCTTGGCAACTTACTGAAATAAAATAAGTTTCAACAGAATTATTAAATTACTAAAACTGATATAAAATAAATGAAAACTAAATAGTAATATACAGTTGTCACAATCTGTGATGGCGAGGAACGATGGAGACGAGGAATAAACTATACAGTCTTTAATCCAAGAACACAGGGTACATCCAACAATGGAATGGCCAGAAACAAATGAACATAACGAGTAGACCCGACAGAGACAGACTGCACAGACTAGGACTTAAGTACACAGGGAAATGAGGATAATTAACTAAACACAACTGGAAACAAATGATGAACTAATTAGGGAGCCTAATAGATACAGGAAAGACCAAATAAGGAAACATAGGAACAGAAACGAGGGCAAAACACGACACAGAACAGTCCCGAATCCTGACATATTGCCCCATAGAACCATACAACAATGATCCAAGAGGCAGACAGAGTCCATGAAGGAGATTATGGAGGGTGGAGCCAGGGAGGATCCAGGAGGGGCTTGGAGCAGGAGGAGCCCAGCTGGACCCAGGCCACAGCCATAATGTTGACCCATGGCGGAGCCAACGGAGGGAGGAGCCATGGAGGAGTAATGGCCGCCGACTCCAGGTGGCAGAGGACCCCGAGGCAGAGATGGAGAGCTGATGAGCCAGGGCGACGGGGAGGATCTGGAGGTCCTAGGCAGAGCAGATGGTGCGCCGGCAACTGATGCGAAGCATGGATTAGGGAGGTCACGGTGGAGCCGGAATGACAGAGTACTGAGGAGGAGCCGAGGGGATGAAGGAGCCAGACGGAGCCGAAGGGATTAGGCAAAGCCAGAGGAGTGGAGTCCCGAGGTGCAGGATGGTCGACGGCAGACCAAGGCGGAGCTGGAGGGATGAGGGAGCCTGTCAGAGCTAGGACTGCCGGGCCACGGCGGAGAGGAGGGAGCTAGGAGCTGAGGGACCAAGGGCCGAGGAGGAATCTGGCACTCACAAGCAGCACACACAACAAAGTTAAACTCCAGACATCGTGACGCTGGAGGATCTAGTTTGTGGGCTGAGGCCGAGTAGAGGGGCTGCAGATGACAGCGGAGGAGGAGGCAGGAGAGGGTGGGAGGACGGGCATTTGTAAGCCTCCGGGCTTTCAGACCAGAACTTGGGAATGGGAGCCCTCTCCTCTTTGTTTTGGCACTTTCGCCATGCCATACTGAGCTCAGCCGCTGTGCTGGGGGCGGAGCTCCTCTCCGTGCTCACACTGTCCATGGCTTTCTCCCACGTGGCGGGCTCTGTAGCAGGCTCTCGCATCTGGACTGGTGTCACAGCCTCCGGCTTCGCAGCGATCCTTAGCTCTATCGCTCTCTCTAGCGATGGCTCGTTGGTCGCGGCAGGCTCTGGCTCCTCATCAGCGGTGGGCTCAGGCTGATGCTGTGCATAGCAGGGTGATGGTGGGCTGGGTTCTGGGTCTGGAGTGGCACGGGCGAGATCCTCCTCGGGACAGACGGGGATCCGTGTCTCACCAGTGTCCACTCCACAAATGCGGCAAAATTTGCTCGAGGGCCTTCTTCAGATGAAGGCGCTCTGTACGCAGAGTTTAAACTGGCATCATAGAACACACAGAATGTGTTGTCCGGGTAGCTGGAGAAGTTGGCGAGCAGCAGAAATAGTCTGGTGTGGCCCTCGTGCGTTCTCTCCCCCTGCTTCAACAGAGGGGAGGAGATATTCTGGACGAAGGAGGAGATCCATGGACGAACACTATGAATACAAAAAACTGAGGTAAAAAATACGGAAACACAAATGGGAAGACACACGGAGTTTACTGTTTTAGGTTGGGTCTTCTGTCACAATCTGTGATGGCGAGGAACGATGGATACGAGGAATAAACGAAACAGTCTTTAATCCAAGAACACAGGGTACATCCAATGCTGGGAATGGCAAGAAGCACATGAACATAGCGAGTAGACCGGACAGAGACAGACTGCACAGACTAGGTGTTAAGTACACAGCGAAATGAAGATAATTAATTAAACCCAACTGGAAACAAATGATGAACTATTCAGGGAACCTAAACAGGAAGGACCAAATAAGGAAACACAGGAACAGAAAAAGGGGCAAAACACGACACAGAACAGTGCAGAATGCTGTTACAGTAATAAATAAAAACCAAGCTAATAAAAATACAATCTAATAATAAAAATACATATAACAAAATGACTAAGACTTAAAATTAAAATTGAAAATAGCTCATTCAAAATATTACTAAATACTATAAAAGTATATAAATAATAATGATAAAAAACACAGTTTCTGGTATTTTTCTTTGCTTTGGCATTTTTTAACTATATTTTCACCCCTTTTCTTTCCTTATAATTCATATTAGCCACTTGTAATATGTTTCTGAAGTACAAAAATGCAATAAACATGTTGTTTTATTTTTATCTGGAAAAATTACTGCAGTTATTATTATTTATTATTATTAAAGTGTTGTCTGTTTTTAAATTTGCTAAATAATAAAACATTTTCAGTTCAATTAAATTTGAATTTCTACTTGATATTCTGTTTCTTTTAATAGAACCTGGTGTCATTGACTCACCTCTCACTTTGCTGCCAAAGCATACCAATGAGTCTAATTTCTCAGCCATCTAAACATTGGCAGCTATCCAACCTGGTAAACCACCTCCTGTGACCCTCTGTGATGACAAAAAAAAAAAACCTACACACTGTAAAAATCAATGTCTCGCCCACATTGAGACCTTAGCTTGTAATTAAACAATATAGGATTCAATCTTGCACATCAATCAGTGCTGCTTTTGTGACAGCATCAGAATTGTTTTTAACACTTACTGTAACACCTCTCCTTCCTGCCCACTTCTCTCTAACATGCACACACACCCTGGCTGCGACACAAAATATAGCGTGTAATTATTCTGTGAGAAACAACAGGCCGCCACATGCAGTGCAGTCAAGAGCTATTACGTCTCTGTGGATAGGTGTGCGCGCGGCACAGCGCAAAAGCGTTAATTGGTGCCACGTGCATGAGGGATCTGCATGTCAAGCGAAGAATGCGGCAAAATAGCTTAGCCTCTGCTAGCGAGTGTGCGGCATTGGATCGATCAAAACACTTCATGCTGATGAGACAGAATTCTGAGCGATCTTACCAATGAGCCTTTTGATTTATTCTCCCGTCATTCAGGATACACTCAAACAGCTCCAGGAAGAGATGCAGAACATCACAGAGGCTCAAAATGCTCTCAGGACCTTCTCTGATTGGTTGAGCGCTGCGAGGAAGAATTTCAGAATCGTTACCGAAAGGACAGAGGCTCTCGATCGCATTACAATGGAAAAGAAGATGAAGAGGCTAGAGGTATGGCCTAGTGAAAACACTAATGTTGCTGGTACTGAACATACAGTAGCATGTCAATGTACATTTTACATACAAAAGAGACTCAAACCCACAGGAAAAAATTTGTATATATATTATATATATATAAACACACATACACATACACCATTAATTGTTTGACAGCACTAATATATATATATATATATAAATATATGAAATCATGAAAATAATTAAGATTAAAAGAACAAAACATTTTAATTTTGCAAATAAACTCTTCTACTGGGTTTTATTTTTTCCTTCAGATGAATTCAGATGAAATTGTCACCCCTTTTTATCCTGTGGTTTAACAGCTATTGATTTGGCCTGATAAAATTACACACACACATACACACACCACAGACTAGGACTCTCAGTGGGCCTGGCACAGTTTTGCACTCATATTTGAAATTGTAAGAGCCAGTGTGTCTCTGTGTGTGCACATGTACGAGTCTCTTTGTCTTCTTAAGGATATGATCAATATGTCTACTACACAAAGCAAAAGAAAGCTTTAGTGCGATCGCACCCTACGTGCACACGCGCACGCAGCCACTTCACACACTCCCCCACTGTGATAGCAAAGATGAAGGAACGGTCTGTGTGTGGAACCTGCTGGCAGAGACTGTGTAATTGATGCAATGCCCTTGCAGCTTCAACATCACATAACACTCTCTTCCTTTACACACATACTACTTATTTGGTGCATATAATCCTCATCAAGATCAATAGCACCGTCATATAGAGGCTATCTGTGTTTTATGTACACCCACTCCATTAAACGGTAATGTCAATGGTATAGATGCATGTATTTGTGAATAATAAATAGCCAATTAAGTGTACATTTCTATCGCCAGATCATATTTCTTTGCCCAATTATCCTTGGATCCTACACCTCTTCGCATCACTAACTTCTCATTTCCTTATTTGTGTGTGGAGATGGTCATTAAAACACTGAGGCTGCTTTCTCTGTCAGTACCTCAGCAGTAGCTCCAGATCCAGCTGTCCAGCCCTCATGTACTGCTCTTTGTAGAGATAAGAGGCTGATATCATATAGAGAAGCTTCCCGATTAAAGGTAAAGGAGTAGGAGGGGCCAAGTGCGGTCGTTGCTAGGGAAACCCTGCTGTGGAAGCCCCATTTAAGGTCTGGGTAATTGGGTCTTCCTCTCATATCCTTAACCGGGGCCTCACCGGGTCTCTGCACACAGGTGTCAGGAGCCCGGCAGACTTCAAAGTGCCCCTCAGAAAAGTCCACTTCAGAGGAGCGCTCTCAAAACCTGAAGCTCCATGTGATTTGATGGGATCAGAAGCTGTCAGAAATAGGAAATTCTATACTTGTCTTGGTTGCACACTGGGGAAGGCATAAATATCTTTCCTGTGGCTCATTAAATTATTGATTTTTGTTTGTTTGTTATTGTTGTTCTTTTTGTACCCTTTGTTCATTGTTTAAAAGACTCTCTCACTTGTCAGTCTCTACAGGGGGACATGGATCAAGGTCACAGCCTGCTTAAAACACTTCGAGAGAGTGCAGAGCAGGCCGTTTCCTTTTTGGATGACCCTGGAGCATCCAAGCTAGAGAGGGAAGTGCAAACAGGCCGATCACAGCTCGAAGAGCTTATTCTGGGGCTACGGGAAGAGCATGCAACCCTGGAAAGAAGCATTGTGCTCTATAAAGATTTCCAAGAGCGCTACAAGAGCCAAATACAGTGGCTTAGGGAGACTCGAGCCCTTCTTTGTTCCACTGTTGAACCCAAAGCAGAACTTTACCAGAGAAAAGCCCAGCTGAACAAGTACAAGGTAGGTGTTTTGTTTTACAGTCTTTAACTGATATGAAATCTGTACTTGTGACTAGCTCTGTCAACAAAATGGTAGTCCCCCTTTATCACTTTTAAAATCAGTAGGATTGTCAGTGATGCTAGCATTGAGATTTGTATATTATTTAAAATATTAAATATATGTAATATACATATATAGAAATAGGTTTTATATTAAGTCACTTTTGCTCATGAAGGCAAAAAAAAAAGAAATTCAGAAAAGTTATATTTTGAAATATAAAAAATGTTAATAACTGTTTACTATTATAATAATATACTTTAACGTGTAATTTATGCCTGTGATGGCAAATTTTAATTTTCAGCAGCCTGATCCTTAATGATCCTTCAGAAATAATTCTAATATGCTAATTTGGTGCACAAGTGACATTTCGGTCACACTATATTTAAATGTTCAATTCTCACCATTAACAAACCATTAACTATGACTTTTGCTTCAATAAACTCCTAATTTGCTACTTATTAATAGTTATTAAGGTAGTTGTTAAGTTTAGGTATTGGATAGGATCAGGTATGTAGAATTTGGTCATGCAGAATATGTGCTTTATAAACACTGATTAACAGCCAATGTGTTAATAATAGACATGCTAATAACAAGCAACTAGTTAATAGTGACAATTGGTCCCTATACTAAAGTGTTACTGACATTCCTTATCATTTTCTATGTTGAAAACAATTGTGTTGCTTAGTATTTTTGTGGAAATCATGACATATTTTGTTTCTGGATTTTTCAATGAATTTGAAGTTCAAAAGAACAGCATTTATTAGAAATTGAAATCGTTTTAACAATGCAAAAGTGTTCGCTTTTGATCAGTTTAATGTGTCCTTGCTGAATAATCCATGTATGTCTTTTATCTGTTTTCATTGTTCTGTTGTGTCCAGGCTGTAGAGCAGATGTTGCTATCTCGTGATTCTGCTGTGAGCTTTGTGCTAGAGAAAGGCGAAACTCTGCTGACCCTCCTCCACTCCCCTTCCATCACAGACAACATGACCAGACTACAGGCGGACTACCAGGAGCTATGTAGCTCAGCAAGGGTGAGCTCACAAAGACTACAAAAACAATCATTTAAATGCAACATAACATAGAATACACTTGCTGTTGTGAAATAGTTACATATGCTAATGTACATAATGCACATAAAGCTCAATGCTCAGTCCACCCAGCATGTTATAGAAACTAAGCAGCAAAACGGTTAATTTAGAACATGCTGTGATATCAGAACATTAATGTATGCCCTCCAACATTTACATATCAATGCTTGCTTTAGCAATTTGGATGGGTAACAGTCATACACATATAGAATCATTTAAAACTAAATCGCAAATTATAAAGAGTGGGGAGAAACAATTTGCTATGAATGTGTAGATTATTACCCTTTTAAGCTTTTGAATATTAATTTGAAGGCTTTATGTGCTATTTCCTCCAAGATGGCATCCATTAACCCTGCAATCAGTGCCATGAATACTCATTTTCAAATAATCTCATGCTTGCAGCTGTCAGAAGCTCTATATAGCATGAGAGTTTCCAGCTGTGTGTTTACATACATGCTTCAGTGTGAGTGCTTGTGAATGTCTTGATCATTTCTGTAATTTAAATATATTTCCTCAGACCCACGTTCACAAATTGGAAGCTCAGGTGAAGAAACAGGAAGCGTACCACAAAGATCTACAGGAAATTGAGCGTTGGCTGTTGCAGATGTCGAGCAGGATGGTGACTCCGGACCCGTCATCGGGCGGTGGCCTGGAAGCTGCCACTCAGCAGCTAGCCAGACATAAGGTGATAAATCACGAAGCTTCACAGAAGAGCATAACCCTATAAATAACCGAACACACATCTGCATTGTGTTTACCCATATTAAAAAACGTTGTCATGACAGTTTCAGGTAATATTGGTATACACAAAAATATAAAGCTATTCCTATGAGAACCTTTTGTTTAAATTTATGTTTGCACATACTGTCTAATCTCAGGCTATTATGGAGGAGATAGCTGGTTTTGAGGAGCGGTTGGCTACGCTTAAGGAAAAGGGAGAGGAGCTGTTGTCCGGCTGCAGCGAGCGCCTACAGGCTCGGCTTCGCCAGCAAATTCAGAACTACCAGCAGGGAGCAAGAGACAGCTACTCTGCCATCTGCAGCACTGCCCAGCGTGTGAGTTTACTTGCCAACACATCAGCACAAGACCAGCATTGTGCCGATGTTTAACGTGCATATAGACCTACAACAGTATATAAAGTTAATATAGGCAGGAGTGTGGTTATGTGATTTTTAACAATGGACACAATGATGTATCCACCTTTGGCTTGTAAGAATATCTTCAAACATCAGCTAGCTGTTTAAAAGCAGCCAATTATGTCCTATCAACCACATGGGGGCGGAGGTCATGGACATTTAACAGCTCTAACTAAATATTTTAAAATGCCTCTTGATTGGTTGAAAATGACAAGAGAGTTTAAGTGCAGTTTTATTTATATTATATTATAATAATATTTTAATAAACAATGAGTGATAAAAATAATATTTATTGGTCGATTTATTAACTGTTGTTTCCAGTAAATTCTCCTATATTGCAATTTTCAAGTTTTAGTGCTCATTAATTGTATGATTTCCAGTCATTGTGCTGGTGTCATTGTTTATTGTCCCTCTGCTCAAATCATAGCTTTGTTCCAGCAGCAAGCTCAAGCGTGTGCCAACTTTCTGCCACTCTTCCAGAACCTCCTGATTATTTTAATCCACCCTGCTTGGCTTCCTAGTTGCACAGGTCCATTAAAGTGCTGACAAAATTCTCCTTTCAGTGTATTTGTCTTTTAAATCAGATTAAACAACTCTTACTACGCAGTCAATAAACTGGGGACGTCTGGCAATGAAATGTACTTGACATTTTGACTCCTGCGTGCCAGTCTCATTACAAGGAGACCCATCAGGAGGCACTAAGAAATCATTTCTCCATGAAAGCATATTATTAAAGCCCATGGCAATGAAAGTGAGCACATATACCCCCCTTTGCAAATCACCATTTCCCCCCTACTCCAGCTCTTGCAGTATCCTACCAAAAGCTGCCACCTGCTTTCCTCTAAGAACCCTAATCACACGCACCCCTAATATGGCAACTACTCTCTGCCATCTGACACATTGCCTGCTCAGTCACTCTCTGAGCAAACCACCCAGTCTATTAATACCTCGCCCTCTTCCCCGTGCCAATTTTATTTTGCCCATCAAGTCCAATTCCGTCAAAACAAGCCGAGACATTGATAAAACCCCTCCCTTCTGGTTTGCTAGTTTATACCCTGTACCAACATCTTGTGCCAACCTTGCCAGAACAATGCCATCCGGTAAATCCCACCACCTGGCAGTCTGGTCAATGAGTTCCTCAGTCTGCATGTGCTCTGCCAACTCCTGACATCTGCCAAAGCAAGCCTGTCGTTGCCTGCCCCCCGCGAGGGCTCGTAAATTAAGAATGTCAATCAGCGTCATCTTTTCTGCTCACGGGATTAGGGATGCCAGAGCATTCAACACCTGTCAAATAGACTTTGCTTTATGTTGACCCGATTTAGCGTGGTTAACCGTATGCTCCACTCATGTCGTTTTCTGTTTTGCTCCTCAAATATGTCAGGGTCATGCTGTTCCTGTTTTATACAGTTAAGGATTACTTAAAATACCCTTTGAGGTGCATAATTTAAATGCTGCATTTCAATTTTAGCCAATTACTTTTCGACACTTCATGCAGTGTGGTTATTTTAAGGCAAAAAATTTTGAGGCATAAATTTGTCTGTTTGTGCAGGTGTATCAGAGTCTGGACTGGGAACTGCAGAAGCATGCAAGTCTGCGGGATACGTTGCAACAGTGTCAGACGTGGCTTTCAAATGTACAGGAGGAAATACAGCTTCCTGCACATGCACCACACTGCCTACAGGAAGCACTAGCACAGGTATACTTTTTTATGTTGCTTTGTGCATGTACACAAAAGTGGCACAATGAAGTTGGTATAAGAAAGTCAGACTCATCACTATCATCAATTCTTCTGGGGGGTCTCTGGGGGTCTCTTAAATATCCCATCAGATGAAGCAGGAACGAACTCTGCAGGAACAGGCTAGTACCTATTTGCAGCTGGTGTGCTCCACCTGTGATCTTTCTGATGATAAGGTACGAGAGACAGCTGCTGAGATACAGCAGGTCAAACTTCAGGTGAGTCATTAATAGAATTTTAAAAATACATTAAAATGTTCTAACTTTAGATTTTAGTCGCTTTGTCAACTACAGGCATTTTTATATGGAGCTCCTAAAGGGTGATAGGAGGAAAAATTATTTTAGTGTTTTTGCATTTCCCAGAGAAACTTAGCATTTTTCCTCCCATCTCATTTCAGTACAAGGATTTGGTTTTTATTTAACATAATTTTATTTCCTCACATAAAATCTGAAAATATTTTTACAATGTCTTTTTTGCTACTTTTCAAAAGATGTTTGTGTAAATTTTATTGATTTAAGATTGTCCCATACCCAGACTTTCAATTTGAAAATATGAAAATACATCACAAAACCCATAGATTTGGTTGGAAAATATTTAGAGATGCTTTCCATCCAATGCAGATCGAGGAGAGAATGCTGGAATCTCAAGAACTAGCAGAAAACTGGAGAGAGATCAAAGACTTGCGTTCCAACCTTGAGTGTCATCTTCTTGAGGCTGAACAACTCCTCCAGAGCATGTTAAGGAGGCCAGCTGAGCTTGAGCCAAAGGTAGCTCAGAACCAGCTGGACCAGGCTCAGGTAAGTGACAGCTTTGTGTCCAGATGACAGCCATTAGAAGACAACAAAAATGATTACCTAATTGCAGAGGTGTCAAGTAACGAAGTACAAATACTTCGTTACCTTACTTAAGTAGAAATTTGGGGTATCTATACTTTACTGGAGTAATTATTTTTCAGCCGACTTTTTACTTCTACTCCTTACATTTTAACGCAATTATCTGTACTTTCTACTCTTACATTTTAAAAATAGGTTCGTTACTGCCATTTCATTTTGCCTTGTTTTCATTCCGGCTTGTCATCATTCAAAAAAAAAAAAAAAAAACCTATCCAGATAAATCGCGCCATCTGGATGAAGTGAATTTGATTGTGTTTGGATGAGAAGTATAAACATATACCATTCTGACACCCTATTGGTTTGTACACGATCCATCGCACCTGCACATGACAAATCACATCACACTCCAGCAAGGACATAGCCAGTATTGGGTTCGGTTATCAAAAAATATATTTCTTAAAAGTTATTATTTCTCACTACTGGCTCATTTATCAAATGGGTGCTTTCTCTTCTTCCTCCGAAAATTAAGCTACTGTAGGTAGTTCGGTAGCAAGACGTTTGAATAAATTAGCGTTTGCGATTGACAACGTGATTGACAATGTTTTTACAATTATACTATACCAACACTGGACATAGCAGACGTATGTACAGTACATATGTACAGTAGCGAATACAGGAAGCTATCAATCAAGAATGTATTAGGATTATGAGTTATTTTTCATTTTTATTTTTTGATTAATCATTCACTTTGACAGCACTTATGTTTATTGTATATAGACAACCATACAAGGGTAATAGTTACTAAGCCTGCCCTGGGTACACCGATTTTCTTGTCCATTGCCCTTGCAGATTCCTGCAGCTAAGCTTGGATGTACATTTACATTCCATTAAAGGTTATTGATGACATGCCTCTGAAGTTTGACTTTTTGCACCATTACAATACTTATAGGCAACTAGTCATCATATCTCTCGTTCTTTAATGTATTTGCATTGTACTAAAGTGCATTCATTTTCAATGGGCATATATGCGGCTGAAACAGCCTAGTGCATCCCAAAATTTTCAACATGAACATTTTAATATAACATTATAGTCATTATGGCCTATGGCCTTTAGAAAAATGTTTTTTTGAGGAGGTGGGGTAGTGCACAATAGGCCCATGTGGCGCGACCTAAGCTTTTGTTCTTAATGTCATTTTTTTCCCTTACATTACTTTTACTTTTATACTTTAAGTAGTTTTGAAACCAGTGCTTTTACACTTTTACTTTAGTAAAAAGCTTCAGTTGATACTTCAACTTCTACAGAAGTCTTTTTAAACCCTAGTATCTATACTTCTACTTGAGTATTGAATGTGAATACTTTTGACACCAGTGCCCATTTGTATGAACCAGGGGTTATATGAGATTTTTGAGAAACACTACTGCAAATTTTATATTACATTAATACATTATGCACAAGTTTTATACATTATTTGTACAGAATATCAGTTAATCAGATGCAGTCTATTATGTATTGCTGAAAGCTCTGGTGAGCTTTGCCCTCTCTTACATTTCCTGGCAGGAAGCTTCATTCATTAATGAAGATTTCTCTCCAGATTACTCGTTTGGGTGTAATTATGGATGTGTGAATTGATTTGTCAGTGCCTGTAATAACAGCGTCCAGGCAGACCCTTTCATTGTGTGTGAAAAATAGCACATATTACCATCTCTGGATGTGTTGAGAATTGTCAACAATAGATTGAATGAAAACCCCAATTACCTCAAAGCTCACTCTCTGCTCACTCTCTGCCAGTGACATTTTGGCAGGATATCAAATAAAGACAGGCAGCATTTATTAATAACACCCCATATTTCATGCCACAAAGGACTTTATCCAGGAGATGCGAGCCAGGCAGGTTGATCTGACCCAGCTGAGAGAGAGCATCAATAGGCTAACGGCTGGTCAGGAATCCCCTGAGCTTATGGAAGTTGGGCGGCTGCGCTGTGCTTGGCTGGATCTGGGCAGACAGGCTGCACAGCTGCTGGAACAGAAAGAGGAGGATCTACAGAGGAGCGGGGACTATCATGACTGCATTTGTATGGTGGAGGAGTTGTTTGACCAGCTGTCCAAGAAATGGGATCAATTGGCCAGGCATGCAACATTTCCTTTCAAATTTTGCACAGCATATTTATGTTTGATAGTTGCCATGTGTTGTTCTTCAGACATTATTGTCAGTCATTCTACTCTTTGTTGACAAAAGCATTAAATCTTTTCTAGGGGAGATATTGAGAGCACAGCTGAGTGTCTGGATGCCTTAAAGAAGTTATCCACAGACCTGCAGGACCAGAGATGTGTGCTCGATGACCTGAGAAATAATAGGCATGGGATCCTGCCTCGTCTGAGCTTAGAAGACAGAGACCTGGTTAAGGAGCAGGTGGGCTACCTGGAGCAACGTTGGACCCAGGTGGAATCGCTTGTACAGCAGAAAATACAAGATTCAGCGCAAACACTGGAAGAACTCAGTCAAATCGAGGACCATTTGCGGGAGGCTCAGGAGTGGGCTGAGTTGCAGCAGCCATCCCTGTCTGAGGTTCTCAAGACCAGCCCCCCTCCAGATTTGGCCCAAAGCTTTCTGTTTGATCACTTGAGCTTTTGTGCAGAATTGGAGGCCAAACAGAAGCTTCTGGCAGAGGCCGTGACAGATGCCAATAGTCTTTCCTCTCGCCTAGGTCTTAATGAAAGGAGGAAACTGCAGACTTTGATCCAGGAAGCACAGACAGTAGTAGAATCGCTTGGAACTAAGGCTGCTCAGTATCGTAAAAGCCTCAGCAAAGTATTTACAGAACGAACACAGTTCCTACAAGCCCTCGACAGAGCAGCTGAATGGATCAGGAAACAAGAGCAGAGGGCTCTTGCAGATGATCATGTCGCGCTCCTACCAAATGTACTGCACAAGCAGGTGTCAAGTTGTAAGAATTTTACCAGCAGCCTAAGAGCATATCAGGTGGAGCTCACTTCTCTTTGGGTACAAGGACGAGAATTAGTGAAGGATGCCACTGACGAGGAGAAGAAGGAGACCCTTCAGAAGCTGGAGGAGTTGCAAGTTACCTTCGAGGCTTCCTTGCAGAAGAGCACGGAGCATCTGCAGCATCTGGAGAAAGCGCTAGTCATTCGAAAGTACTTTAAAGTTGACCTTGACAGGATCTGCGAGTGGCTAAAACAAGCAGAGGTAGCTACATTTCCAATTATTGACCTGAGCGGGAATGACGAGGAGCTTCAGAACCAGTTAACTGGATACCAACAGCTTCTTGATCATGCTTCAGAGTATGAAAACCTTTTGCTCATCGTCCAAAGGGCAGGACAGGAGATTCTTCCCACCTTAAATGAGGTCGATCACTGCTACCTTGATGAGAAACTTAATGGCCTTCCACAACAATATAATGACATGCTGTTGTTGATCAGAGAGAAACGCAACAGGATCCAGCAAGTGCTTTTGGAGCGCAGGGAGTTTGAGTCCCTCATCGATGCCACACGAAAAGCTTTGACGGAACTTCAGGAGAAGTGTGATGGTTTAGAGATGAAGTCAGCCAACCAAAGTGTAGAAGAGGGAGAAAGGTTACACAGCAGTTATGAAGATCTCATGAAAGATCTTGCAAATCTCTTTCAGGGAATGAAAGATCTTAGGGTTAAAACTCAGGATTTCCTTATCATGGGTCAGCCATATGCTCCTGAAGTCATTGACCAGCTAGTTCATCTCCACGGCAGTCTTAACCAGCAGATCGAGTGTAAGATGAAAGAATTAAGGAAAACATTACAAATATTAAATGACCATCGAGCAGTTATTGAGAAAATGGACTGTAGCATTACTAGATTCAAGGAACAGCTTGGCAAATTTGACTCCAAAGGAGAGGAGGAGGCAGATGCCATGGAGAGATTATCTACTCTACACAACCTATCAAAATGTTTTGAAGAGGTTAGTTCCTATCCAGAGGGTCTCAAAGCACAAAATGATGACCTCATCCAGCACTTTGACTCAAAGACCCTTAAGACTCAGGTTATCTTCAGGGAGGAACAACTTCTTACTTTAAAGCAAAAGATGAATGCACACATAGAAGAATGTGAGAGAGGTTTTAGGGGAAATAAGGATTTTCAAACTGATATTAAAGTATCAATAGACTGGCTCAAGAGTCTTAAGGATCGATTAAGATATCCATTAATGTTTGAAGAAGCAAAAATTGAACTTGTGCAGGAGGAGGTCAGGTCACTGTCGGCACTTCAAGAACAAATGAAATCTAGGTTTAGATTATTAGAATATATGACTGATGCAGAGAAACAGAAGTACATAAACGACCAAAAGCCATTTCCAAAACTCTTTGAAACCACTTTAATGGATATTCCAAAGCTGCAGGATGATCTTCAACAAGCAGTACACACCAAACAGGTAAGATATTATTAATTCCTGAGAGTTTGCCTGTTTTCTTACCGAATAATGAAATACTGAAAGTGGGACTAATGTTTCTTTAAACTGTAATGTGTATCCTCAGGTGGCCTTGCAGACTATTCTCTCTCTGCTCCAGAGATACCACCATACTTTGCAATCCGTCCAGCAGTGGTTTGAGGATGCTGGTGCTCTACTTAAGCATGCTCCGCAAGAGGTAGACCTGGAGAAAATTTCAAACTGCCTCAAGGACTTAAAAAATATAACAAGCCAGGAACAAACTGTCAAGGGTACGATGCAAGAAATGCAAGGTCTAGTACCTCAAATGAGTGACTTTTTCAGCCCTTCTGTAATGATGCAAATCCAGCAACATTGTGAGGATTCTTATCACAAGGGAACAGAGGTCTTTGAGCAGCTAAAACAACATCAAGACAACTTGCAACGGTAATGCTAATGAGGTTTTGACATTTAAATAGATTTAAATAAGGTGCACAAGACCCAAACTTGTATCTGCCTTATGTTAACAATATGATTTACAGACATTGATATCTATATTTTCTTTACAACTGTTGCACACACTTCCTTTATTTCTCTGTTAGAAGCATAACTCAGTGGAGATCCTTTCAAGATGAAACAGAGGAAGTTATCAGGCAGATGAATGAAGTTGAGAAAAGGATGACGGAGTTCAAAACTGCCAGAGCAAATTCTGAGGAAGAAGCTGAAGACAAGCTTTGTTTATATCAGGTCTATGACTAAGCATTTCTTTCCTTGTCCAATTCCTAATACATTGATATATTGCAGCTTTTATAAATATTTCCTATTGGCTCCATTTTTTCTACAGAATATTGAGTCACAAATTCAGGGTCTTGAAGATGCACTGAATGGCCTGAAAGAAAGAGCAGCACAGTTTGATCAGCCTGCCATAAAAGACGCTACTTCTCGGTCAGTGTGTTCACTGAGCCATCGGTGGACTCGGTTGCTCAGCGTTGCTCGAGCTCAGGTGAAAGCCCTCCAGGACTCTGCACGTAACTGGAGATGCACCAGGGAGAAGGTAGGGAAACTTACTAGGGACAGATATTCTCAACTCATTTCACAAAGATACTCTTATAATTTGTTCTCCATTTCAGAGAATTTAATCAAACAAATACAGTAGTTCAAATCAATACTTGATTGATAAGCAGATAAAATGCCAATGCCATAAAATTATTGTAAGATCCCCGAATAGCTTTGTGTGTGTGTGTGTGTGTGTGTGTGTGTGCGTGTGTGTGTGTGTGTGTGTGTGTGTGTGTGTGTGTGCGTGTGTGAATAAACAGACCAAAAAAAATAAAAGAAATTTAAAAACAATAAAAACAGTTATATTTTGTCAGCAGTGAGAACCTGTAGTAGAGCTGAATAAATCTTGGCTGTGGTTCTGTATTCAGACAAGAGCATCAGTTGCCGGCAATGGCCTGAGAATGATGTAATGCTTGGCAATGACAGTCTATACAAAAATAACCTAACATGGAAGTTGCCAACTCACCACTTCCCCCTTAAATCTGTGCTGCGATCACAGGACATTACATCACTGATGGAGGGATATGCTGTGTAACACAGTATATGTACTTCTTTATATATATATACGATTATAGAACATGAATACTTCAATATACAAAAGATGATTGAAGAGAAAGTCATACCAGTAACATGTTAGCAGTAACTGTTTCTTGTTTATGTTTGGCAGTGCACACTAATTTTGTCGTTTCTTTGTGACCTAAGCCTGTTTCATTGTTCAGCTGAGGATATGACATCACTCAGTAAGAATGAGTCAGTTGCTTGCAAAGCTGTATGTAGCACAGAGAGAGGAGTGTTTTGCCTTTTTCATCAGTTTCATCAGTAATTCATTATTAAGAGTTCCTTGATGTCCTGAAAGCTGCTATGTGACCACAGTTACTGATGTTCTTTCATTCAGTGAAAATAACACTTCATTAATTCTTATTGACTCACTTTTGATTGAATCTAAAACTCGACATGAATGTGAATGAACGTTCAAAACTTGTAACATCACTGACATGGCAACCGAACATTTAAATATAGATAAAAAAACATTTTATTTATTTATTATTGTTTTTTTTAACAATAAAATAAATGTTATAGCATGACTATGTCATAGCACATATTAGAATCTGTTGGAGTAACCCATTCCACATCTCTCTGTGATTAGCTGGAGAAAATGCGGGCTGTCTGTGAGGACCTGCACAGTCGTGTTCCTGACAACATGGTGGAAAAAGCCTCTAGTATGGCAGCTCTACAGAGCCTTCTGGAGTACCACGATTCCTTCAGTCGAGAGGTGGAGAGAGAGAGCAGCGCCCTGACCCTCCTCAGACACCATGTGCTCAACCTGTTCCTTCATCCTCATGCCTCTGCGTCCACCACAGACAGTAAACACAACCAAGACAATCCATGTCTGCTGGAAATTCAGAGCATTCAGGAGAAATATGACAAGTATGAATATCTGTCGACCTGTCTGTCTCTGTTCTGTCGGTCATTCTGTCTGTCCTACTGCTCAAGAGCAGGCAATAAATCCACTAAATGTTGTTGTTATAAAATTATGGAGACAACTTTTTCAGTTCCATGAATGTTTATTTAATACTTGAAAACATCTGCAGAAAAATGCAGATGTTGAAGAAAAATTAACCAAACCAAATGTCATGAAACCATTTCCAGTCTTTTTTTGAAACATTTCCAGCCCTACTTTTCTGTCATTTGCTTTTACATCTTCAATCATTTGCATAATATGTATTTTTGTGTCCCTTTTTTCCCTCAGTCTGTTGCAGCAGGTGTGTGCTAGCAGACAGCAGGTGCAGGTGGAGCTGCGGGAGAGAGAGGAAGTGGTGAGAGAGTTGGGCCTGCTGAAAGGTTGGATTCAGGACACCCAGGGGCTGCTGCTGAGCCCCACAGCAGACCTGGATAACCTGCTTACTGACCTGGAGGTACTGCAAACCACCTTATAAAGTGGAGGAGATCCAGATAGTACTCGCATTCTAACATCCTACAAACCAGTTTACTTTGCTTTGTGGTTTCTGCTAGACGGCTCATGGAGGCATGCGGTCTCACCGCCAGAACCTTGAGCAGATTGCAGATCTTCAGCAGATGAAATACCAGGACCTCAATGCCACCCTTCCTTCAGAGATCAGCACCCAGCTGGCAGAGGTTACACTGGCTCTGGGTTCTGCAGAAGATCAGGTACCTTCATTCATACTAGGAATGTCAAGAATGCAGGTACCAAGTGTGTTATGGTGAGACCGTGAGGGATTAATGTAAATGTGTAAAAATGTGATTTGTGTCAAAATGTAAGATCTGTGCAGTAGGCATTGCAATGTAAATGCAGCCAAACAGACCAGCCTAATTTGTAAAAGAAAAACAGAAAACCAGTAACTGATATTGATTTTGACTGCTGAAAATTTATGTAATGTCTCTTTATAACTTTCCTATTAATATCTCCTTTGCTCAGGTGCAGGCACGGGAAAGAGAGGCCCAACATAGCAGAGATATTAAAGAAGACTTTAACTCTAGACTTCAGGATGTCTCAAAGAAAGTCAAACTCATCTCTTTGAAACTCAAGCAGAAGGCTGTGGATGTTGAGGAGGCTAAAGAGGAGACAGAGGTATGAATACAGCACAGTCTTTGGAAGCTGTGGTACAGACTCTGCCCTGATTACTGAAGTGCAAAGTGTAAATGATGAAAGAAGTGTGCTTCAGAATGACTTCTGCGCAGCCTAATTTCTAAATATATCACGATGAGTGGAATTCATAACAAGGCAGTGTTATTTTAGTGTTCTGGTATTATTATTAATATTTTAAATGATTAACTATTTAGAAAATTTGAAATTATTTTTTCATTAATTAAATATATATATATATTTAGCTTTATTTTATTTTAGTTTGTCATTTTAGTACTTTAACTTATTTATTTAAATTATTTACCAAGGCAAGTTTCATCTAATATTTAAATTGCAATTTATTTGACCTTATTTCAATTGTCAGAAAGATTTGATTTTTTACAATGCTTTCATCATTGCATTTGTACAACTTTATAAACATATTTTTCTCTGCCATTTTTTTCTTTTTTTCTTTATTAATCCAGAGTCTATTTGAGGAGCTAGAGGAGTGTGGTCGTGCTCTGTCTGAGCTAGATGTGGCGGTGCAGGAGTTTGGTGAGCAAAATCCTCTCCTAGCAAAACAGCTGGGCTCCAGCCTGAGTAAACTGACTGAGCTTCATGTTCAGACCACCCGACTGGCGGAGGAAAGGACCACAAGCCTTCAGAAGGTCAGCATTTGGAGAAACCTGGTTGAAAGCAATGATTTTTTTAGTTCTGTTTGTTGACATTTCATCTTCAAATTGGATCTTTTTTTTAAAATAAAATGCATTCAACAAATTGGTCTTTTTCTCTGTTTTAGGCAGAAAAGAACTTTGAAGAATTTAATGAAATGCTGACATTAACTCTCAACTGGACAGAAAAAGCAGAGACTGTGGTGTCAGCACACATCATGTGGAGTCCAGCCTCTCAGATGCAAGAGCAGATCAGAACCCATCAGGTGGTGACACTCACTTTAGCCAGATCAGACCAGAATTTTTTTTAATTTTCAGTAGCTGTTGGGGTAGAAATGTAATGTTATTTTGTGATATATCTCAATCAGGCCTTATTGCAAGAGTGGCAAGATCTCCAAGGAGAGTTTGAGGGTCTGGTGGAGAGGGTGGGACTACTGGGGGAAGTGGTCCAGACAGATGCTCTCCACCAGCAG
The DNA here is from genome assembly GCF_018340385.1 of Cyprinus carpio. Lineage (NCBI taxonomy): Eukaryota > Metazoa > Chordata > Actinopteri > Cypriniformes > Cyprinidae > Cyprinus > Cyprinus carpio. The sequence goes on from NC_056616.1 coordinate 15,290,085, forward strand.
GTGGCAGAACTGAGCAGACATGCTGAAGAGCTGCAACAGAGAGCCAAAACAAGACTCCTGATGCTACAAGATGCAGCCAAGGTAATACATAATAGCATGTCACACTACATAAAAGTAATATATTTATAAAAAGGCTATGCATGTTCCCATGTTAATATTTTTCTGTGATGTGTCATGCTGAATAGAATTATGGGTAAAGGGTCAGCGTCTCATTTTCAGTATTATAAACACCTTTATAATGATTTTTACAAATCCATTTTATTCTTATATCATCTCAGCAAATTAAAAGAAAATAACTGCACTATCACTGCTTGGTCTGGTTCAAGCTTCAAGTCTGCTGTATCTTTAGAGAGACATTGCCATCTAGTGGCCAGTTAGATTAGCAATGTAATTTTTCATTGTTCTGTATCTACTTTGCTAGACATAACTGATGTCTGTTCATTAGATTGCTGTATGTTCATCACAACACTGTTTTAACTTAACATTGTTTTATAGGTTTATCTTAAACCATGCAATCAATAATGTGCATGAAATTTGTGCCCATAAATTGTCTGGCTTAATGCATGCCATAACTATATAATGGCATCGTGCCATGAAGAAATTGTATTAATTATGTCCTTCCATTTTTTTTTATTAGAGAGCAGATTTATATGTTTTCATTTGATTAACAGAAGGGCTTTAGTGTCTTGTTCAGGAGCCCTGTGGTGATTAGCAGGGTTGTGATCTCAGTAACTCCTCAGATTCTGGGTCCCCACATGATTTAACCTGCAGTCTGACTGTTAAATTATTGGTACTGTGGACTGAAATAGGTTTTTTTTTTAATAACCAAAGCCAAAATCATGATAGCTATGTCAAAGCGACACAAGGGGGAGCTAGCACTTCTGTTAATCAACCAGGTGGTTACTGCCTAATGCTGATATATCAAGTATGTTTAGTATAGCACCACTCTTACAGGCTCCTTTATCATTCTCCTTTATCATTCTCCTTTCTTCTCCTTTTGTGTGTGTGTGTGTGTGTGTGTGTATATATATATATATATATATATATATATATATATACACAAACCCGATTCCAAAAAAGTTGGGACACTGTACATATTGTGAATAAAAACAGAATGCAATGATGTGGAAGTTTCAAATTTCAATATTTTATTCAGAATACAGCATAGATGACATATCAAATGTTTAAACTGAGAAAATTTATCATTTTAAGGGAAAAAATAAATTGATTTTAAATTTCATGACCAACACATCTCAAAAAAGTTGGGACAAGGCCATGTTTAACACTGAGTGGCATCCTCTCTTCTTTTTATAACAGTCTGCAAACATCTGGGGACTGAACAGACAAGTTGCACAAGTTTAGGAATAGGAATGTTGTCCCATTCTTGTCTAATACAGGCTTCTAGTTGCTCAGCTGTCTTAGGTCTTCTTTGTTGCATCTTCCTCTTTATTATGTGGCAAATGTTTTCTATGGGTGAAAGATCTGGACTGCAGGCTGGCCATTTCAGTACCCGGATCCTTCTTCTACGGAGCCATGATGTTGTAATTGATGCAGTATGTGGTCTGGCATTGTCATGTTGGAAAATGCAAGGTCTTCCCTGAAAGAGACGACTTCTGGATGGGAGCATATGTTGTTCTATATACCTTTCAGCATTGATGGTGCCTTTCCAGATGTGTAAGCTGCCCATGCCACACGCACTCATGCAACCCCATACCATCAGAGATGCAGGCTTCTGAACTGAGCGCTGATAACAACTTGGGTTGTCCTTGTCCTCTTTAGTCCGGATGACATGGGGTCCCCAGTTTTTCCAAAAAGAACTTCAAATTTTGATTCGTCTGACCACAGAACAGTTTTCCACTTTGCCACAGTCCATTTTAAATGAGCCTTGACCCAGAGAAAACGCCTGCGCTTCTGGATCATGTGTAGATATGGCTTCTTTTTTGACCTATAGAGTTTTAGCCGGCAACGGTGAATGGCACGGTGGATTGTGTTCACCGACAATGTTTTCTGGAAGTATTCCTGAGCCCATGTTGTGATTTCCATTACAGTAGCTTTCCTGTATGTGATGCAGTGCCGTCTAAGGGCCCGAAGATCACGGGCATCCAGTATGGTTTTCCGGCCTTGACCCTTACGCACAGAGATTGTTCCAGATTCTCTGAATCTTTGGATGATATTATGCACTGTAGATGATGATAACTTCAAACTCTTTGCAATTTTTCTCTGAGAAACTCCTTTCTGATATTGCTCCACTATTTTTCGCCGCAGCACTGGGGGAATTAGTGATCCTCTGCCCATCTTGACTTCTGAGAGACACTGCCACTCTGAGAGGCTCTTTTTATATCCAATCATGTTGCCAATTGACCTAATAAGTTGCAAATTGGTCCTCCAGCCTCTAATTGCTACCTGTCCCAACTTTTTTGGAATGTGCAAATATTTGGCATGACATTTCAAAATTTCTCACTTTCAACATTTGATATGTTATCTATATTCTATTGTGAATAAAATATAAGTATGAGATTTGTAAATTATTCCATTCCCTCTTTACTCACAACTTGTACAGTGTCAACAGTACAGTACAACTTTTTTGGAATCGGGTTTGTGTGTGTGTGTATATATATATATTTTTTTTTTTGTTGTTGTTGTTGTTTTTTTGTTTGTTTTGTTTTGTTTTGTTTTTTTTGCAATTGTAGAATTTTTCAGCGTTAAAATGCTAATAGTGGAGCTATCTATTTGTCTGTTGAATGGCAGCCTGTAAGAGTGTTTTGACTCCTTTTCCTTTATTTTTGCAATCAAGTTTGATGCTGCTTGAAGTTACACACTATGAAAGCATGTAATTCCTGCTAAATACTCAATGTAATATTTAATCAAATATATAGATATTTGTCTCTGTAAAACCAGATTGACTTTGGGGTGAACATAATGATCTTCCTGTTTGTCTTTCTCTGTTTAGGACTTGGGGAGACTGGAGAGTGATGTGAAGAGCCTCCATCAGTCCATAGAGAGAGTCCAGGAGACTCTGGCCTCCCCTGATCTGGCACGTCTCAGTCTCAGAGAACAGCTGGCTCAAAGACAGGTACACCCATCACTCTAAATAACCTGTACTAACACATTTCTTCATTCCTCCGATTTATCTCATTTATCAGATACAAATGCAATCATACCTTCTGTACAGTTATACACTGAAATAAGAATTGTCTTAATAATTAGTTGTTGTTTTTTTCAGTAATTTTTTCCAGTTATTCTTTTTGCCAGTAAAAATGTTGAAGAGATCTTTATTATTAAGAAAATATTCCTTGTGTGGAGTTTGTTTTATTGTTTAAAGCATAAATGTAACAAACAAAATATTAGTTTATGGGTTATGCATAAAAAAGGAAACAATATAAGAAAAATTATCTTAATTCAAGAAAAGGGTTTTTTTTTTAAGTCTATTCTTAGTTTTGCTGAATGTATATTGCTATAAAAATGTTTCAGTATTTTTCAAGACCAAAATACTGATTAGTAATGAAAAAATAATACAAATAATAATATTTTTTTATGTGTACTGACAAGAAAATGACATGTACTGATTATATCACTCATACCATCAAACTTATGTTGAATATTTGTTGCTCAGCTGCTGTTGTCAGAGATGGAGGGTCTCAAGCAGCAGGTACAGGATATGCAGATGTGTCAGAGTACCCTCCGGCTGCCAGAGGATGTGATTGCAGCTTTACCGCTATGTGTTACTGCACAGAGTCTGCAGCAAGAGAGCAGCCAACTCCAACACAATACCATTCAACAGTGCAATATATTACAGGTATCCACACACAGATTGCAACATATTCTTAGATGAAGATATTAATATGTATTTTTTAATTCAAGCTTTCACTTAAACCTTTATGCTGAAATGAAAAAAAATTATTTGAAAAAAGGGCAAAATAACCCCATTGTAAAGGTACTGATAACTTTAAGCTACTAACATTATAAATGGAAAATATAACATCCAACTGAAGTTTAAAAAAATTCCCCTTCTGTTTATCTGCATAGTTTCATATAGCACGGTCATGGGATTCATCTGGGCTTAGCACTTGTGGTTTTAATGGCTCATTTAGCATCTCTCTTCACATTACCCCAGGAGGCCATGGTGCAGTATGAGCAATACGAACAGGAAGTCAAGAACCTACAGAGACTTATTGAAGAAGCACACCGTGTTATTCAGGACCGCCCTGTTGCCACAGGAAACATACAAGAGCTTCAGACACAGATACAACATCATGAGGTGAGGAAGGACATCCTTCTTTCATACTTTTATATTTTTGCAAATATATATGCATAAGGCATAAATCTTCTAATTTAAACACTGTTTCTTTAAATAAGCTGTGCAGTGGTATCTGTTATGATCGTTCCTGCCTGGTGCATCAGTCAGTCAATCTCACAATTCATTGCAGGCATGTTGTCTAAGCTATCACTCACCATATTGCTTTGCTAGTTGACCTACATTCGGCTGGAATGAGTCAGGCCATAAATTCCTAACGTGCTCTCAATGTGTGTAAAGGTAGTTCTTCGATCTTTGACCTCAGTCTGTTTTGTCCTGTGTGACTTCAAATTCTGTCTTTCTCTCATGCCCTTTTGCCCTGTTTCTTTACATTTGCAGACATTTTATGTCTGCAAAGGCGAGCAGGACTGCACAATTCATCAAAATGGTTTTATGGACGTATAAAATAGTAATATTTCTTATTTTGTTTAATTTGTGCAGCCCTAAAGGCAAGGGCCAGTTTAAACACACCAAACAAAAATAAACCTAAACCTGTACAGAATCTAACATCCTCCTGTTTTATTAGTAGTTGAGTTAGTTCAGTTGGGGTGACAGCTATGGCTTTATCACCCACGGTTATTTTCCTCTGCAGAGCAGAGTGCTGCAGCTGCAGCTTTCTCCCACATGACCTCATTACCAGAGACTGGCCTGTCTGTGTGTTTGCAAAAGAATGACAGTTAAACAGAGAGAACGCCGGGAGGGGGACTCCACGGGCCGTACAAAATCTGTAATGTGAGCCCCCTTTCTCCCCTCTTAGTTTCACGCTCGCGTCCAGTTCCTTTGTTTGTCAGGAAAACAGCTTCAGGATTGGTTGAAAGTGAGGAAGTGAGGGGAAGGAAGGAAAAGAGTAAACAGGGGGAGGAATAATAGCCCCTCACACTGAGCTCATTTCCTGTTCGAAGTCTTTGTGTGTGTATGAGTGTGAGTTGGCCGGTTTGGGGGAGGGAGTGTTCTTCCTCTCTCTACTCCCCTCCCACTCTCTCCAGTTGGCCGAGCTCTGTGCCAATCACGTTCACCGTTGCCCGAAGGCTTGGCTTGTCGTCCTTCTCCCACAGCGCTCTGATTGGCTACAAGCTCAAAATGCCTCTGACTGAGCGATTGCTCGCCTGTGCCGTTTTTTCTACTGCAAACAGACAGAGAGGGGGAATTTCTCAGCTCAGCTCGCCTGTGCCGCTCTCTGCATTAACCCCTTTTTCTCTCCTCATCTATGGGACTTAATCCAGGACAGATATATTTGGACCAACCACTGTGGAATAATAATGTAATGTGTGATTGTGACAGGAACTCGCCCTGAAGATAAAAGGATACCAGGAGCAGATCTCGGCCTTGAACTCCAAGTGTAAGATGTTGACTGTGAAAGCCAAACATGCTACCATGCTGCTGACGGTCAGCGAGGTGGATGGACTCTCTGACGGGTTAGAGGAGCTGGAGGATGAGGAGGAAGAGATGCCCAAACACCCACCAGCACACCCCTCTGTTGTCATGGTGAGTGACTTACACTTACACATGTTAGGGCTGGGCGGGGTGCGCTGGGTGCTCTTTTTTTCTTTCACTGTCAGACAACATCCCATGGGTCTCTTATTTCTCCCACAGGGTTGTATGTGCCTCTACATTGTGTATCCCTGCCGTTGTTTATTGCTGAAAGAGGAAACAGGATGAGGGTGTTAGTTGCCCTTGACTTTGTCAACATTAGTTTGTCTTTATTTGGGCTGTATAGTTTCCCTTCGTTGCATCAGTCATGATCAGGGCCGGATTCCACATTAACCGCCAACAGTTCAGCTCCAGCTGTGTCGCTCAGTCCTTACTGACTTACAGAGAAAGGGGTGTAGCTTTGCAGTAGTTCAGCAGTCATTGTATCTAGATCTAAATTTAGCCTAATGGTGGAGCGCTTCCATGGTTCAGATTACTTTAGTTTATGCAGGCAAGCACAATTCATTATTGTATGCCATCTTATTGTATTTTTACAGTGAGTCTGTGTGTATCCTCTGCCCTGTTTCCTGACCGGGTTCATTCCTTTATCATGACGAGAGGTCTGTGAAGGACTTAGTCATGGCTACTCTTAACAAATGTGGTCTGTCTGTAATTCTGTGGTGCTGCTTTGCAGGGTCTTATTCAGATTTTCTGCTTGAATCAGGAATTCCTGTCAGATTCAAATGGAAATATGCACTACTGCAAGTTTGGGGTCAAGGAATGAAATCTTTTATTTAGCAAGAGTGCATTCAGTTGTTCAAAAAGTGACAGTAAAGACATTTATAATCTTACAAAAGATTCCTGTTTCAAAAATGATGTTCTTTTGATCATTCATCAAAGATTTCTGAAAAATGTATCATGGTCAAAAAAAATGTTAAGCACATAATGTGACTGCAGACTGGAGTAAGGGCTGCTGAAAATTCAGCTTTGCCATAACAGGAATACATTACTTTTTAAATTGCAATGATATTTAACAGTATTACTGTTTTAACTGTATAAATTGCAGCCTTGCTGAGTATGAGAGGCTCCTTTTAAAACCATGTTTAAGAAATATTACCAGCCCCAAACTTGAATGGTAGTGTACTTTTCCCAGAACCCTAATATTCTTCCTCTGGTTTTCTTCTTCTTTTGGTGCTTTACTCCTGTTTCACTGTTTATGCATCTTTCTTTCTCTTTCCTCCTCTGCCTCTTTTGCCCTTGAATGGTCAGATGACGGCAGGCCGTTGTCATACTCTCCTCTCGCCGGTCACAGAGGAGTCTGGTGAGGAGGGCACCAACAGCGAGGTCTCCTCTCCCCCCGCCTGCAGATCGCCCTCCCCCGGGCCTAACGCTGACACCTCTCAGGTACCCCATGCCTCTAACCCAAACCTTGCTAGCTCTTGCCAACCTTATCACATTTAATCAACTTATCCCTGATCAGCCACTAACCTAATTTAACTCAATTTAAACTTAACCATTCACTTTCATACAGTAGCCACTGTTCTGTTTCTGATTTGAATGCAAATGTTAGTCTGAGGGTTCCTACAATCATGGTAAACATGGAAATATCTGAAAAATAGGACCCCCCCCCACCCCTTCCTTCCTTTCCCCATCTTGATATGCAGATACAATTCTAAGACATCTCTAGGTTGATTTCCTTGAAAAGTGTAAACACTGTGACTCAATTCAATTTTTTCAAAACATTTCTCTGTTTGAGCTTTTCAACCAACCACATACAGCAGCACTGAATTAAGAAATGATCTTAGGGCAGGACGACAGTATCAGTTTGTCCAACCAATGGTAGATAGGAGCATTAAGTAGTTACTTTTTTTTTGCCTTTTTCACTTTGTTCCACTAGTGGCACAGAAATTGCACACTTCAGATTTTATCAGTTCTAAAGGAAATTTCTAAAAAATATATATTGTGTATATTATTCTGTTCAACAGATAATATACACAATATTGATGAATATTGTGAAGTATTTTTACAATTTAAAATAACAGTTAACACTTACAATTTTAAAAAAAAAATTATTTTCTGCAGCCATTACTCCAGTCTTCAGTGTCACATGATCCTTCAGAAATAATTTGAATATGCTGATTTGGTTCTTAAGAAACATTTCTTATCATCAATGTTGAAAACAGTTGTGCTGCTTAATATTTTTTTGGGCAAATATTGATAAAAAATTTTCCCAATTCTCTGTTGAATATTAAGTTTTAAAAACAACAGCATTTTTTTGAAATGGGAAAAAATCTTACTGACCTCAAACTCTTGAAACGAGGTGTAATTAATGATTTTGGGCTTTTTGGAGACATTTGTACACTAATGAAAAAAATTGCTAGTTCCTGTCATAGAAATGGAAATCACCTGTAAATGTATATGAAACAATTTTTAAAAGTAATTTTTAAATAATCATGAATAACTGTCATTCATAAATTCATCAATTCATTTGTCAAAAGCTGTGGGAAGCTCTATTCTTCTGTTGACTTTCTTGAGGAGAAATCTCTGATTTTATTCTGAAGTGACTTTTTTTCTTTTATAATGTTCATATACACATGTAATGAGCTGTAGTTGACACAGATTTGAACATGGCCTGGGGGAGTGACAAAGATGTTTTGGTTAGCAAAGATTCTTTATGTGTTTAAGCATCTGGCAAACACATGGTTAAACATTTGGTATAATCGTGTTACTGGGCACGAGTGCAACATCTGAAACATTCAGGCAGAAACCAACATAAGTATCACTACCGTTTTGTTTTATTTTAAGAGTTCCAGCACAATTTTGTTTATTATTTATGCGTGCATGCACACACTCTCATGATGTCTTTTGTAGGGTTCAGGGCGAGCTCCTTTAAGCAGAGCTCCACTACAGGAGCTTTATGACCCCTCCATGGAGTCAGCTGCCTCAGCTAATCTGGACGACCTACAGCGTTCATGGGAGACTTTGAAGAATGTGGTAAATATCCATAGATGATTCTCACATTACAAAATCCAAATCACTTCTTATGTTGGTTAACATACAGTATATTTCTTTACAGATCAGTGAGAAGCAGAAGAGCCTATATGAAGCTCTGGAGAGGCAGCAGCACTATCAGGAGACCCTGCAATCTGTCTCCACAAAGATGGAGTCCATTGAGACCGCACTTAATGAAGGCTTAGAGCCAAGCAAGAGTCCTGAGAGCCAGATGGCCGCCCACCAGGTGAGAGAGATAGAGGATCAGATGAAGCAAGATGACCGCACTAAAGCTAGATCACATAAAAACGCAAGACTACAGCTGGACTAACAACACGAGCCAGGGGACAGGGTTACCCTCTAGAGTACCAACTTCTCCTGTGTCTAAAACTAATCTCTTACCTAGAAGTATCTCCCTCTCTGTAGCATTTAGCCTTTAATGTAGCTTTACTGTTTACAACTAGAGCAAATCAACTTTCTAATAAAACCTGAATTAAAATAAAGCCGTTTCCTGCTTCCTGGTTGTTCCTCAGGCTTTGATGGATGAGATCCTGATGCTCCAGGATGAGATCAGTGCACTGCAGGCCTGCTTCTCCCAAGAGCTACAGTTGGATGAGGACAGTTTGGAGGCAGATGCCGGAGACCAGCTGGCCCTGCAGTCAACCCTCACTGTGCTAGGAGAACGCATGGCCACCATCCACATGAAGGCCTCCGGAAAGCGCCAACTTTTGGAGGTGAGCAGGAATAATAGCATGCAGAGAAATGGAGACGGCTGATAAATAGTAGCAAACAACAACAAAAAAAGATTTTAGCATGCTGTTTTTTTGATTATTTTATGTGCTTTTGTTTAGCAGATGTTGGGAATTTCAAATTAGTAATTAGTCCTAGTAATTAGTTTAGTCTTTCAGTTTAACCATCAGGACATCTCTCTACTTAAAACCACTAATTGCAGATTAAACCAAATAACAGACATGCCTAAACTAATTCCCAGGAGCCATAATTAAAGAGAAAGAATAGAGGATAACACATACAGTAACAAACTGCAAAATAACACACTTATTTTGCAACAATGGCAATACTATGTTGAAGACTCAACATGAAACAACTTATTATATACCCATGTAACATATTGTACTTGATATAGGCCTGATTTTGTGCAAATCTCTGTCCTGCAGGAGCGATTAAGCGAGCAGTTAGAAGAACAGAGGCAGGAACAAGCGCTACAGCGTTATCATAGTGAGGCAGAGGAGCTTGACAACTGGCTTCTCAGCACACGTGCCACACTGAGCTCCACTCTCCAGCCACACCCACAGGACATGGACATGGAGGAACAGCTGATTGACTGAAAGGAAACAAACTAATCAATAAAAAAATAACAAAAAAAAAACATACAAACATGGTTAATCCACACTTAAATAATTTAAAAAACCTTATTCCATATAAACAAATTCATAGATAAATATTCAGATAACCAATTTCATTGTTTAAGAGCACTTTTACAGTTTTTGAAAATCCTTAGGCTTTATTTATAGATTTATAGATAAATTTTCAGTGGCATATAAACAGTCAATTCATCAGATTCTGCCGGCTGATAATGTCTGGATTCACTAGAGTGGGCCGCAAGTAAATCTGATTAGCTGTGTGGGTTATGTCCCATTCTGTTGGTCATTAGGATTAGGGGGCTGTTTCTTCCCTGCAGTCATGGGACGTCCCACAGTGCATGTCTGCATTTTTTCAAGGAGACGTGTGTGTCTTTTGTGTTTTGATTAAAGGGCTGTAGGGATCAAGTTAACCTCTAACCTGAAAATTAGATTCTTTGTGAGAAGTCAGGGTGGCCATGACCTTTAGCTTACTTCTGTTAATGTTTGCTCATTCCTTATTGAATGCCACTGGCTCTCTCCACTATTAACCAGCATTCAGTTCCAGCTACCCTGCAGGCCCACCACAAAATTGTAAAAATGTATTGATTGTTTAGTTTCTTAGTAGTATGCTAACTTCTCCGGACTAGTGTGCATGTAGTATGGTAAAGATCTACAGGAGATGTCTAAAGACGAGGTTAAGCGGCTTAAGAAGATTATCAGTCACTGCATACACAGGTCTCCTGTGTTTTTACATGTATCCGATTATCTGAAAGCAAACAAATCCATTAAGTTACATTGAATTTAGTTTTTTTTTTTACCCACAACTTTATCTTAATGGTAAACACATATGAAGGTTTTGTTGTTTGTATTTATGACGATATCATTTAAAAGATCTTTGTTCCTTAAGATGAGAAGACAAAAGAGGATGTTTCACATGTTTCTGAAATCAACTTGAAAATAATAGGTTAACCAAGCCCAAATCCTGATTACGTTCATTTAATGTCATTAATGTTCATCAAAAGTAATTATATGTTATTTAAAAGTGTTTCATTTATTGTTAATAGCAGCTAAAATATTCACACTGCTGAATCATATCTAAGCAAAGCAATTTAATCTTCTGATCTTTTGTTCCTGGTCTAGAACATGTTGTTGGAAATCGAGCAGAAGGTGCTGTGTCTGTCCGAGCTGTCAGTGCACAGTGAGAGTTTGCTGATGGAGGGTAAGGCCGGCACACGGGGTGACGCTGAGCAGCTCTCCCTCAAACTGCACAGCCTCAAATCCAGCCTGCTGGAGTTACAGCGCATCCTCCAAGACAAACAGACCCACATCCAGGTGAGGGATACCACTTTAACTTCTCAAAGTAACATTTCTTGACTGAAGAGCCACCCAAGAACTATAATTTATTAGAATTACAGAAAATGTCAAAGTCTGAATACTTATTATAAGAACAATTGGATGTTACTAAAAACACTAAAAAGCCCATCCTCGCCTCAATGGCTGCTTTGTGGACAGCAGGACAGAAGAATGCCAAGCGCTGTTCAGTTTTGTGAAAGATTTTCCATTGCTCTCCAAAAACATCTATCTGAAACAAAGACCTTTTACAAATTGTGGGGCAAGTCTGGAGTTTTTGGCCAGCTCTTTTGAATGAGACATGTTGTGGTGTGTTGGAAACTCAGAAGGGAAGACCAGGAGACTCTTGGGTAATCTTCAGTGGGACTCTTTATTGAGAACGCGCTGCGTGGTGCTGCAGTCATCAAAAGTCTAACTAAAGCAGTAATGCTTCGCCATTTAAATCCATTCAAGGGGGAGGGAAACATTCAGTAGAGGTGGAGACAATCTAACCCATATCATGCAAATGAAGAACAGGAATCAGCCCGACACCGGCATTTTCCCAGCCTTGATCTCATCAGCATAACAGTGTCATTCAAATGCAAAGGTGCAAATCCAGTCAGCCTGACATGAAGACAAAAGGTTAATGTCTCAGACACCTGGGCTGCTTGACTTGATTTTCTTAGAATATCATCATCTTTACCTCAAAATGTACATAACTTTTTTAGTTTATATACTATTACATTGGAACCTAGATTCAACATTTTATACATTTGTAATCCCACAGGTGACATTTAAAAGCCTGATGCAAGCTGATTTAGGTCAATTTCCTATTGTCAGTCATGATTGACCTTTAACCTCTACTTACTGAAAAGATGTTTAACTTAGTGTGTGTGTGTGTGTGTTTCCAAGAAATTCTATGTACGTGTATCTAGGTTCATTCTTAGGGCACCTTCTATTAATTAATTTCACCAAACAGAAATTTGTACTCGATATAATATTTTTGTTCAATAATAATGAGCAGAATTTTTATAATTTATAGATTTAAGCAAATTTTAAATACTTCTGACATATTTATCATTACCACAGCAACTTTGTTAAACATTAATATTTTTAACTTTCTGTCTCTTCTATCTGTTTATTAGGGCTCACTTCAGGAGCAGGAAGATATTGAATCAGACTCGTCTCTCTCTCAGAGCCCCAATATGATGGACTGGCTCAGTCAGGCGCGATCCACACGCAACCAACAGCATCAAGACACAGTGCAAAGACAGAGGGTAGACAATCAAACATCTACTATTGAGCAATAACATGATGTTAATCAGCTTAATTAGAATAAAATATCCTGATACTGACACAGTCTTAAAATATTATATCTTAAAATATTTGATTCTGTTATTCTATGAGCTAGAAGCTACTTGGATTTTTTCAGCATCAGTTCTTACATATAATGCAGGAATTAGAGGAGCAGCTTGGCGAACAGAAGAAGTTACTGCAGTCTGTAGCATCTAGAGGAGAGGAGATTCTCTCACAGCGAACAACACCTCATGGAGAAAGGTAGTTACAGCACTCTTCTACATTATTTACATGTTTATATCTTTGTCTTGCATGCTGCTTGTCATTTATGAAAGGCAAGGATGAGGGTGTACAGCACAGACTCATAATGAGCTTCTTTCTTGGTTATGTAGGTCTCCTGCAGAACTTTCTGAAGGGGATGCTGGTCAGTGGCCTGAGAGCATGAGCACTAATGATCAGATGAGAGTCCGATGGGAGAACCTGAGCAAAGATGTTAACAACAAACTGCAGTTGTCACTAAACACAATGGAGCAGACGCCATGTAACACGGTACATAATCAGCTACAACACTATAACCTAGCTTTGTTTTTCAGTGTAAGAGGTTTGAGGATGGTCTGTTAAACCCAAAAGGATATTGCTATTGGCTTTTGGATTATTGCAGGAAATCGGCTCTGTGACCAACAAAAGTTTATGATTCTTACATATTTAGTTCATCTTGACAAATTATATAATTTTCATTAATTTTGAAACCTACATACAATCGCTAGAAGTAAAAAGAGAAATGAATGCTATAAACGTCACAATTAAGCTTCCAACAACTCTTTCAGTCTTTATTTAAAAAACATTATCCCTGAGAGTTTGTGCTAGAATAGTTTGCAAGAACATGATTATATTGATTATATACCTCTTAGCTATACCAGCCGGTATCCAGCCCCTGTGGAGTTTTCAGAGGAGAGCAGCTGAGTCAGGATATCCTGTCTCCAAGAAGTCTGTTTGAAGGCTTCAGCCAAGATTTGGAGGTCTTGCCTCAGGTACTGCCACTGAGTATTTTTATTTACATATTCTTTAAGAACAGAAAGATACACTGCACCCACATTTTGTATTACTATAACTAGTAAGGATTTATTTGCAGATAGTCATTTATTTATGTCCTCCCACAGACAAGTGGCGCTGACATTAAGCGTGCTCATGCTCTGAAGAGAGCTCTCTATGAAGCAGTTTCGTCAACTTCCTCCTGGCTGGACAATGCTGAAAATGAGCTTGTATCTGGCCCAATATTACTATCTGATGACTCAGAGACTCACCTGGGCCACCTAGAGGTCAGACATAGTCACTTTACTGGAGTCTTAAACTATTTCTGTTATAAGAAACATTGGCACTCTTTGACTCTGTTCTGCTCTCTTCAGAGTTTGAATAAGGAGGTAAAGAATGTCAACGAGGAGGTGTGTAAATGTCGGGACGTGCTCGGAGGAACAGAGCAGCTATGGGATGGAGAAAGCGGAGAAAGTGTTGTGGTTGAGGAAGTGTTAGATAGTTTGGAGGGGAGACTGAAGCTGCTGGACACAGTGCTGGAACAGAGATGTGACACCATGAAAGACAAGCTGCAGGAACTCACTGTTTTCCAGGTATATGTTGCTTGTATCAGTATATTGTTTTTTCTCTCTTGCTCTTTCTCTCACATATGCATTTTCCTCTTTGTCTATTCTTAGGCTGAGTTGAGGCTGTTGCTTGCGTCACTCAGTGACTCAAAGTACCAGCTTTTGCAGAAAATGAACGCGGCTGTGGATCGGCCCGCTTCTAAACAGATGGAGGTCAGACACACATTTAAAATGACAGATATTATTATATGACCCCAAGCAAAACAGTTAATTTACTATGAATATGAATATTCAATGTAAACAGATTGTAGCAGAAGCAGAGGACAGTTTGAGGGAGTTTGAACAGAAAGTTTCTGAGATGAGGAGCAGAGGAGAGACACTGCAGCCCAACCAGCTCTGCACTCAAGAGCTGCTGAAACTACAGGTACACACATCTCTCCCCTGTGGTTTGATTTAAGAACAACAGTTACAGTTACTGATTTCATGTCTTTCATTTGACTTTCCACTTGACCTTGTGTTTTGCTGTGCAGGATGCTTATGAAGAGCTGGTGGAGATGGTGGGCTCCAAGCGGAGTGGACTAAACCAGAGTTTGGTTCTAAAGGCTCAGTATGAGAAAGCTTTACAAGACCTAGTAGATCTGCTAGACACCGCCCAGGACAAAATGACTGCTGATCAGAAGATGAAAGTGGGATCAGTGATTGAGGTTCAGATTCTTCTAGATAAACACAAGGTACAGCAGAAGTTTTGTTCTTATGGTCTGCTTAATACATATATGTTTGGACATTTTTACTATACTATTACTATTACTATTTTAACTGTATTTTTGATCAAATAAATGGAGATTTGGTGAGCATAAGAGACATTAAAGAAAACATTACCCACCCCAAACCTTTGAATTGTAGTTTACACATATAAAATATATAGTCTTTCCTGTTTAAGGGAAAAAATAACAAAAATATTGAAGACTCTCGTATCATGCATTCAAATGCTCTCAAAAAAAGTGAATTTCCATTCCATCAGTAACACCTACTTTATGAAATGACTGATTATATGTTCATGTTTTGTACCATTTTGATGAGCATGGACTCATGTTCTCTCGTCTCTTCCTGCAGGAGTATTTCCAGGGGCTAGAGACGCATGTTGTACTGACACAGGCCTTCTTCAGGCAGGTCAGTGGGTTGGTGGTGCAGCGGGAGGTCCAGAGCTTGGAAGAGACTGTGGCTCAGGCCCAGGCTGTACTTAAACAGGCTCACAAACGAGGAGTGGAGCTGGAGGGCATCTTGGAGGTGTGTGTGGATTTGTGTTACTTTATTTGCATTCAAGATGCAAATTATAATCAGAGAGTACAGTGCATATGAAGTGAATAACTGTTGTGTTTTGTGGCATCAGTGGTGGAGCAGGTTGGTGGGTGACTATCAGGCCCTGTACAGACAGCTGGAGGCAGTGGAAAGCAACATCCCCAGTGTAGGCCTGGACAACAAAACATACAAAAAACACAAACAAAGAATTTACATTAAAAAGGTACAGCTCCATAAAACAAACAAAACACAATTTAAAAAATCTTTACACCATAATATGCATACAACACCAACTATGATTTTACATTAAAAACATTATATACTTTATGTATTTTGCATGGTTTGTGCAGCATTAGAAATACAATTCAGAATGCCTTTTGAAATACTCAATTCAGGAATTTAAAGTTAATATGAATTAGCAAACAGGATATATAATTGTAATGTGAATTTAAAGTTAAGGAAGGAAAGTTAAACTTTGTTATAGCTTGATATATTATTACACTATGGTTTGGAGGATTGGGGTTGGTCTGAAAATGATTAATTTTACTGTTTACTCTAAAAAAGAAATTGTTTGTCTCTAGTTTACTGTCACTTGATCTGTATAATGGCTCTTTGCTGAATAAAAGTATTAATTTCTTTAAAAACAACTTACTGAGCACAAATTGCAGTATATATTAGTAATGCTAGAAAACCTACAATTTAAATCTACAACTAAAACTGTGTCACTCTCTCTGTAGCGTTTGAAGGCCAGTCTCTCTGAGCGGCAGCAGCAGTTGTATAAGTTGTTGGAGGATGGAAAGAGGCTGCTTTTGCATGTGTCCTGCTCAGAGCTGGAGACTCAGCTCACTCAGCTGGGGGACCACTGGCTCAGCACCACCACCAAGATCAATAAAGAGCTACACCGCCTGGACTCCACCCTCAAACACTGGATTAGGTCTGTGATCTGATCACTTTCTCTGTGTGATTCTGTCTGCTTCCTTGAGAAAGAAATGATCTTGAAACACATCTGTGTGGTTTGTGTCCATGTATGCATGTTTTTATTGACATCACATGTTCTCTTCATATTTTATTGCAGGTATCAGTGCGAGTCAGCTGAGCTTAGCCAATGGCTGAGTTCGGCACTAGACCGCCTGGAGTTCTGGAGCACTCAGTCTGTTACAGTACCTCAAGAGCTAGAGACTGTCAGAGACCATCTTCATGCCTTCCTGGTAAGAACACCC
The DNA here is from genome assembly GCF_018340385.1 of Cyprinus carpio. Taxonomy (NCBI): domain Eukaryota; kingdom Metazoa; phylum Chordata; class Actinopteri; order Cypriniformes; family Cyprinidae; genus Cyprinus; species Cyprinus carpio. Next base: position 15,306,883 of record NC_056616.1, read on the forward strand.
ATTAAATATCCTGCTAAAATAGCCTTAGGTGTCACTTGAGATCTCATGGACACACTCTGTATCGGCTCTATATTTTCAGGAGTTCTCCAAAGAGGTAGACGCCAAGTCTTCGTTGCGTGCCTCAGTTCAAAGCCAGGGGAATCAGCTTCTTCGGTTAAAGAAAGTGGACACAGCAGCTCTCAGGGCAAACTTGGCCCAGGTAGACACGCAATGGGCTGATCTTCTCGCTCGTATCCCTGTGGTCCAGGAGAAACTACACCAGGTATGAAGACTAGGACTGATTGCACTGCCTAATTTCAGTTAAGGAAGGGTATGCAGATAATGAACAGGCTCACGTGCTATGCTAATCGTAGCATTCCTGTTCTGATCAACAGCTACAGATGGAGAAGCTGCCATCCCGTCATGCAATAACTGAGCTAATGAGCTGGATATCTCTCATGGAGAATATCATCCAAGAGGATCAGCAGAAGATCATGGGGGCAGTGGGATCAGAGGCTGTGCAAATGTACCTTCAAAAATACAAGGTAGCAAAACAATTCTTCAAGACTTCTGAAATAATAAAACATGTCATTAGTCATATTGTACTTCATACTCAAGACACCAAATCTCTCTTTTTTCTTTAATTACTCCTCTCAACAGGGTTTTCAGATTGACCTGTCCTGTAAGCAGCTGACAGTGGACTTTGTGAATCAGTCAGTTCTGCAAATCAGCAGTCAGGATGTAGAGGGGAAGCGGAGTGACAAAACAGACTTTGCTGAGCGTCTTGGTGCCATGAACCGCCGCTGGCAGATACTGCAGGGACTCGTTACAGAGAAGGTTAGAAATAAATGTAGAAAATTCTCACATTGTGCTGGAAAATATGGAATATCAGGATTTGTGCGAACTTGTGCAATTCATGCAGCTCCAATTCTGCAAAAAATGGGACAAATACTAAGACAGAAATTCACACCAAATTTTCAATTTAACTACACTTCACTACAATTGTTACAATAATGTAATTTGTAATGAAAAGTAAGCAATAAAAAGTAAAGTAATGCTAAACAAGTGTTTTTACAAGTAGAGTCATTTACCTTTAATTTTTGTCATATATCAAACTGGTGTCTTTTGTGTTTCACAGATTCAGGTTTTAGAGGGTCTGCTTGAAAGATGTTTAGAGTACGAGAACGTGGTTCAGACCTTGAAGACCTGGTTTAGTGTACAGGAAGAGAAACTCAAAAAGAAGCACAGGATTGAGGATGTTTCCTCAGCCCAGAATGCACTCAAAGATTGTCAGGTAGGTACTGCACCCTAGTTGTTAGGCTCTACATAATGCACAGTATATGGATTCATGAGTAAAGATTACACAGACAATACAGAAATATTCTATGTGATTTGTTGTTTTGAAATATTGACATGACTGTCTGTGTCTGTGTATGCTAGGAAATGGAAGTGTTGGTAAAGGAGAAAGAGAAGGATATGGAGAAGGCTGAAGAAAAAGGATGCTTATTAATTCAGGATAAAAAAGGCGAGGCAGGCACTGTTATTATGGACACTCTAAAAGGTCTAAACCAGTCTTGGGCCAATCTGGATCACATGGTATGTTTCACCTAATGCATTTCAGTAAAGCATCTAGTTTTGTAATCTTCATTACGATATTGTTCATAATTTTCACCAAAACACTGATTATCAGTCCTAAATGAGAGTTGTGTGTTATTGCAGATTGGGCAGCAGACGGTCAGTCTCCGGTCAGTGCTGGAGCAGTGGAGTCTGTATAAACAAGCATATGAGGAGATTCAGGGCTACCTGATGGAGGGACGTTACACCATCTCTCGTCTGCGTCTTCTCACTGGCTCCCCAGAAGCTGTGCAGGTTCAAGTGGAGAACCTTGAGGTGCTAGTCTGCCACAAAACACTGAGCTTGTATTAGCATGATATTGAGAAAGAACTTAAAATCACCACAGGTTTTATGTGTGTCTCAGAGTTTACAAGACGAGTTGGAGAAACAGGAGAGCAGTTTACGGAAACTGGGTTCCATAACACAACAGCTGCTGACGGATTGTCATCCCTCAGTGAGCGATTCACTCAACTCAGCTCTGGCTGATGTAAATCTCAGGTGAGTTTCAGAAACTTCTAGTAACTGATCAGTACAAGGTATTTAGAAAGCATTGATCTTCTACTGATCTGCTGTCAGGTGGAACACGCTGCTGGAGGAGATCTCAGATCAGCTGAGGAGGAGTAAAAGCCTGCTGCAACTGTGGCAGCATTACAAAGCACTTCATGCTCAGAGCAGCACTGACATCCAGAAACTAGAGGATCAGGTGGAACAGCTGCTCAAGAGCGCCACCCACAGGGACGTCACAGAACAGGAAGTGAAGGTGTGGATTTATCAATACATGGTGTGTTTGTGTGCTTGGATTATGTTAGTGACCCAAAAGTATGTAAGCAATTGCTAATTCTGACAACTGTGTGGAGTTGTAAAAGCCTTGTAGCCAGGGCCACAGTATTCCTCTTTGTAAAAGTGGTATTTGTGCAGGGCCTTATGGCGACTGAGGGATCCGTAGAGTCTGTCCTGCAGCAGCTGGATGAGTTTTCAGAGCAGCTGAGGCAACAAGTGGACCCCTCTGCCATGACAACCTTCCATACAGACCATCTGTCACTCACTCAGCGATTAGCAACAGTTGGGCACACCCTCCAAAGACAGCAGTCTCTGCTAGAGGTTCAGATGATTCAGATTTTACCTTGTGCACACATACACAGAACATTTATACAGTTTTCACACAAATAGACTCCTGTTTAAAAGTTGGGGTACGATTATTTGATGTTTGGATCCCTTATGCTCACCAAGACTGCAGTTATTTGATTTGATTGAAAAATACAGTAAAAACAGAAATATTGTGAACAAATTTTACAATTTAAAATAATAGTCATCTATTTAAATGTATTTTAAAATAATTTATTCCTGTGATTGTAAAACTGAATTGTCACTAGCCATTACTCCAGTCTACAGTGTCACATGCTCCTTTAGAAATCATTGTTATACTGTATGCTGATTAAGTGCTCAAGAAACATTTCTTTTTATTATCTTTTTTTCAGGATTCTTAGATGAATAGAATGTCCAAAATAACAACTTTGATTTAAAATAGAAATCTTTTGTAACATTATGTTAAACCTTACTGTTATTTGTGATACATTTAATGCTTCCTTGCTAAATAAAAGTATTTATTTCCTTCAAAAATTAATAAATAAATCTTCCTGACCCCAAACCTTCAAATGGTAGTATATATTTTAAATGAAATAATATAGTGTTTTAAATAAAATAATTTTCATACTATCCTTTCATAGTTGTGACACTCTTTCATGTGTGACTATCATTTTGTCACTTTCACAGATGGCAGACTGTAAAGCCTGGCAAGTGTAAATGTGTTTTTTTTTCTCCTTCCTTTCATCAGTGGGTATGAGGGACTATGAGAGGTTTAGTAAGGAGTTACATTCTCTGAGCCACTGGTCAGAGGAAGCTGAGAGGGTTCTGAAGGAGCCAGACCAAATCGGTTCTCCAGATATCTCATCTGTGCAGGAACACATGGAAAAACTTAAGGTGAAATTAGTTTTCCTGTAAAACTATAGAGTTGTGTAAACACTTCTGAACTTTCTCATATGTATGTGTGCCTGTAGACCCAAATGTTAAAGCTGAGCAGTCTTTCTCCTGATCTGGAACGTTTGAATGAGTTGGGTTATCAGCTTCCCCTCAACGATAATGAAATCAAGCGCCTGCAGAACCTAAACAGGAGCTGGTCGTCTAACTCTGCTCGAACAATAGAGAGATTCAGGTATGTGTGGTTACTGCGGATCTGTGGTAGATTTTCAATTTCTTCTCTAGAAGTGTGTAAGGTTCAGTTGTCTGCATCTCTGTGTATGTGCAGTAAATTGCAAGCCCTGGTATTGCAAAGACAGACCTTTTTGGAGAAGTGTGATGCTTGGATGACCTTCCTTACCCAAACAGAAGAGAAACTGGCCACTGAGATTTCTGGAAACTACCAGAGCCTACTAGACCAGCAGAGAGAGCATGAGGTAATGACTTTTTTAGAATAACTACAACTAAAGGCCTGATCCTTTACTCCAGTCTTCAGTGTTACACGATCCTTCAGAATCTTTTTTTTTTTTTTTTTTTTTTTTTTTTCAAAAAACATTTTTTTCTGTTAATATTCAGTTTTTATATCAAAACTCAATGCAAATTTGTGGTGAAACCTTTATAAGATGGTTAATAAGCTTTTTCAGTTTAAAAATGATCAAAATATGCAGCATAAAATGCATTGAGTCATAGTTTAATTACCTACTTTATGCAGCTGCTCTACTTTTTTTGTGTGTGTGTGAATAGCTATTCCAAGCAGAGATGTTTAGTCGACAACAAATTCTATACTCTATCATCAATGATGGACATCAGCTCCTGAATCAGGGACAAGTGGAAGACAGGTAACATTTGTTTACTTGTTTATTCTTATTCTTTCATTCATACTTGTAGTGACACTCTCTTTTTTGTCCTCTCACCCAAAAGGATGAATTTGGCTTGAAACTGGCACTGCTTAGTAACCAGTGGCAAGGTGTGGTGAGGCGGGCCCAGCAAAGACGGGGGATTATTGACAGTTTGGTTCGGCAGTGGCAGCGGTACACAGAGCTGATAGAGAAACTGCGTCATTGGCTGCAAGAAGTGTCAATGGAACCAGAGGAGCAACAACAAGTGTCAACAGTAGCACTACAGCAGATCCGTGGCATGTTAGACCACATACAGGTAAAGATATAGCCATATTTACAATAAAGTAGAAATAATGGCTTCCTGCAAATAGCCTGAAGTACCCTGGATGTCCCCTTATCTCCACCCAGCTGAAAGAGCGTGTGCTCCAGAGGCAACAGGGCAGCTACATCCTCACGGTGGAGGCCGGGAGGCAACTCCTCCTGTGGGCTGATACCAGAACGGAGGCCTCACTTCACACTGAACTGACTGATGTGCAAGAGCGCTGGAGGACCATTAACATCCGTCTCGACGAGAGGAAGAAAGAACTGCTATCTTTGTTAAGGGTGAGTTAAGAGTAAATTGGTGCACTTACTGTTTGTCTGGTTATTGATTTGCTAGATTTAGTAGTTCGTATCATTGACAAAGTACAAGCACATGACTTTTGCTGTTTGGAGGACGTTTGTTATTTCCAGATGGTAGCAAATCTTTGTTTATTAAGTTTGGTTGATTATTTACATTTGTTGGGTCATTTCTTTTAGATGAATGTGTTTTCCTGTAAGTTGGTTGGGTTTTGCACATGATCAGATTCTGAGACCACTGGTAAAAATTCTTCTATTTTTACAATTATTAGTGGTCAACCGATATATCGTCAGGGCCGATATTTGGCATTTTTCAAATATCGCCATCCGCCGATATGTTTTTCTGCTTGGCCGATGTGTTCGAGGCGGGACTTTTATTTTGACTGCGCTGAGAGCGGCAGTGCCTGAGCACACACAGCTCACATTCTCCCTCTTGTTTACTGTCATTGTGAACAGTTCTGTCTAATACGGATAGAAATCGGTCTTATAATCAGATAGAATGGTTAAACAAAGAAATTAATGTATACAAAAGTATTAAAACAATTGCATTTATGTTAATAGTAATGGAAAGGCAAACATTATAATACTTTCTCGTTTGCCGTCAGCATTAAGCAAATATGCATTTAAATCATTTTAACAAATCTTTGAATCACTAATGAATATTTAATTTCACAAACCTTGCAAACGAAGTCGAATCCAGCTGTGAGATCTTGTGAAGTGTGCATTTTTATCCAGTATGATCACGTGTTCTCTGCGTGACGGTCGGTCCGTATGAATTGAATACTTTAAACTTTAAACTCGTGATTTCAAATTATGCTGCGCTTTATGCATTTACCCACTGTCATATTCATGTCACTTTCTCTGTTTGCTGTATGTAAAATGAGTGTTACCCTTGCTTTATTTGAAAAATATGATTCCCAATGCACACAAACTTCTCAGAATACTGAGTGCCCTGTCGGTTATAGTGTTTACTTCCTTTTTAATTATATTTTTATTAAATATTAATTTATTTGTGAAAAATATTTATGTTTATTTTACACATTAATTTTTTTAATCCATTGTTAAATGATTTAAAATTTCTTCAATATTAATAAATATATATATATATATATATATATATATATATATATATATATATATATATATATATATATATATATACAGTATATATATATATATATATATTTATCCACTATTGGCCCAGCTTTCCAAGATATCAGCATCGGCTGTCAAAAACCCAATATCGGTCGACCACTAGCAATTATATTTACTAATTTAATTTGAAGTTTCATTTTTGTTACTATATATTATTACAACAACTTGTGCAAATTAATTTTAGAAGTTGAATTTGTAATTTTGTTGTATTTGATTAACAACCTATAAATATAGCAGATATTTATGGTACTATTGTATAGGACAGTCATGGCTTATGGTTATAGAGTAGGAATTGTAACTCGAAGGGTTACCGACAGGAATCCAGCAGAAATTGTTGTGGGGGGAGTGAATAACCAGTGAATTACCAGCATGGTGTGTGTGTGTTTGTTCATTACTGTGTGTGTGCACTTAATTAGGTTAAATGCAGAGCACATATTCCGAGTAGGGGTCACCATACTTGGCCACATGTCACTTTACTTTTTTATATATATATTTAAAACTATTTATTTTAAATTAATTGATTTTATATCCTAAAAACTATTTTCTATTTAGTCTTAGACTTTTGGAGCCCATTTTCTACGTATGACGTGCTGTTTCATTGTTGCAGATGTACTTGTTGCAGTGTTTTCTGGCTGTTTGTACGATGTGTTACAGTTTAGGATTTTTATAGTACAATATATTTTATAGATTTTAATGGGGTGCCTCTCAGGATCAGATTGTTTAGTTGTTTAAATATTCTTGGTTATTTTGTTTTAGTGAAATCAGGGATTGTTCATTACTTTAAAAGCTTTTTTGCACTATGAATATCAGAAATACAGAAACATAAAACAAAAATTAAATATACAAACCAAACATTCTCAAACCTATAAATAGATCTCATGTTCAAAGTTATTTTCCTAAAAGAAAAAAGAGACAGTGAAGGACTTTGCATTTGACCTTACAGAGCAAATAGAGGCGAGCTAGCATAACGAGAGTGAGAGAGTGTGTGAGGTGTTTTGTGAGTGCGTGTGAGGAGGATGAAAGAGAGAACAGGAGAAAGAGGCAGCGAGGGAGCTGAAGGCAAGAGAAATATCTTCAGTATTGTAGGAGGCAGGACGCGGGAGGGAGTCCGACCAACACAGGGCAGCAGGGACAGGCAGTCGTCTGCTCCATTTTGACGCAGCACACTGGGGCAACAATTTTGGATTGCAAAAGGAAAATGGCTCCTCTTTCCTTCTGCCTCTGTCTCTCTCTCTTCCTCTCTCTTCCACATATATCTGTTTTCTTGGATTACATGATAGAAGGTACCTCACTGCTTTATCTCTGTATGATTATCTGTCTCTCCTGTGTCTCAGGACCATGACCCTTTGCTCTGCCCATGTTTAAATAAAGAACTGGTTACATATGACTCTATTACTCTATTACATTCCTCATTAAAAATGTGATGATCTCTGAACATCTTTCTGACTTTTCCTCAAGTGTTGTAATAAACATGTTGCATTAGAGCTTTAAAATTGCTAAGGTAAAATTTTCCAAGATACATAAGTATGTATATTGTGCAGATTATACTGGCATAAACATCTCTTTATCATGCTCGCTCTTTCTCATGATTTCACTTTTTTTTTTCTGGCTATGTGTGCAGGACTGGGATCAGTGTGAAAAAGGAATTGCTGCATCACACGAGAAGCTGAGGGACTTCAAGCAAAAGCTCTCTGCGCCTTTACCCGACCACCATGAGGAGCTGCACACAGAACAGATTCGCTGCAAGGTACATAAACAAAATCTGACTCATCTTATGCCCTATGACCTTTTAGATCTGTATTGCTTCAGCAATATCTGAGTATCTCTTATTTTTTTGAGCTAAAGTATTAAACACAATTTCCTGAGCAGACTTGAGTGATAAAGCAACAGTATGTCGATAGTCCAGATAATGATTGGTTTGTGCAGTCTGCTGCTGTCAACCACTGCATTAATAATACCCTTACATGCTTCTTGCAGAGTGTGTGTGTATGTGTTTGTGTGTGTGAGATGCCCTGACACTCTGCTGAATTTTTTATCTGCAAAGGAGGGTTGATTTTTCACACGTGATGTTGCAGAGAGGTGTGTGCAGTGTAGCAGAAGGTGTGTGAAAGTAACATAAACCTGCTCGGGTCTGTATGAGCTGGACTGTCAGCAAGAGTCTCTTTGGCTTTGCCTGAGGGGAGGAAGTTGAGGTGCATGCTAATAATTAAGGATGTAACGATTAACCGCAAGCCGGTTGAAAATCAATTAAACTGTGTGACGATTCAAATTGGTTGAGATGCTAAACAAATCGCTATTCAATTAGGGATAGGAGTTTATATGAATGCATGTCTGAGGGGACCTTGCTGTCTTTAGAGAAGTTTAGATGGTATTTTTTCTTTTCATCTTGCCTCTGTATAATGCATATTAAAGTTCATAAGTACAGCACTGCTTTGTTTACTGTTTACTTTGTTTCTGTTTTTGCTTTAAATTTCGAAATTATACAATTTAGATTAAAAACTGCTCATGTTGCATGTATGCGGCATCTTTGTTTGGATCATGATTAAAATGCAGTGGTTGTCTCTAATTTTAAATGGAAAGAGCACAGACAAAGCCTTATTTTGTTTATATGAAGAGATTTTGTGTGTGTGTTACATATTTATTTGATTTGGGGCTTGTTTTAAAATTACAATTTAGTTTGTTATTTACATTTAAATTATATTTAAATTTAATCATTTAGCAGATTTTTTTTATCTAAAGCGAATTACAAATGAGGACAATAGAATCAATTAAAGCCCACAAAAGAGCAATAATATGCAAGTGCTATATTAGTTTATGATTATAGTGTTATATTTCAATTTTGCAAAGAAATGTGCAGCATTTTGTCCAAGCAATAATAAAAGTACACATTTAATTTATAATTTCTTAAATCTCATTTTGTAAAAAAAAAAAACTTGAATCGAATCATGAATTCAAAATCGTGAATCGAATCATGAATTGAGTGAATCGTTACATCCCTAATGCTAATCATTCTAAAAAATCATGTTAGGAGAGACACTGAGCTTTAATAAGAAATGCTTACACAGCAGTAAAAAAAAAGCAAAATATTGACAGCTTTTTTTCTATTCAAATTTGCTACTCAAACTTTTTTCTATTCACATATAATCTCTATATTAGGATTATACAGTGTAACTTGCTGTGAATGCCAGCAGAGATATCAATATCAACAAATATCAATACAAATGCAATTAAGGTCTTTTGGTTGTTACTGTGTGTTGGGGAAGAATATGTGCAGTCAATATTCTTCTTTTTTAGATAAATGTAACCAGCAGTCTTAGTAAATATTTTATTTTATTTTATTTTATTTTGGCTTGGTAGGGTTAGGGTTAAGGACAGGATATATTTTATTTTTTAAAGGAATTATTGTATTTTTTTAATTATAATTATTTTACTTTTATTTAATTTTTTAATTTTAATTTCTGTCTTTATTTTCTTACTTTGTTTACAATATTTAGCTTTTGAACTCTAGTTTAGATTATTCAATTTTACTTTAATTTAAACTATATCATCTTTTTAATTATTTTATTTTTACATTTTACATGTGCTTTGTATGTATTTATTTATTTTAAATGTAAAAACTTTGTTCTGAAATTTTATTTTCAACAGTTACAGTTTAAACTTTATTTTACTTTATTTTACTGTATATAATTGTATGTATTTTATTTTTAAATCTTACATTTTATTTTATTATTTTATTTCTAATGTGTTCATGAATGTATGTGTTTGTGTGTGTGATAGGAATTGGAGAGCAGTATTGAAGGCTGGGCTGATGATGTAGCTGGCCTGTGTATTCTGAGGGAGTCTCTCTCCAGCGGCCTCAGTGCTGATAACCTCACAGTCCTACAGGAGAGACTTATATTACTCCAGAGACAGTGGGAGGAGACTTGTCACCAGGTACACACATACACATCAGTCTGTCCCTTTGCATTTGTTTTACACCATAACACAAACTTACAGAGAATTAATGCTGTTGTTGAATCAAAGTTCTTGATGGCTTCTTATTTGCTCTGGAAAACATAGTATAAAGGATTGCAATGATAATGTGCCTCTTAATCCCTGATGTCTCTTAGTAAGGAAAGGACCATGAGAAAGAAGGAAGGTGCATCACACTAAAGTATTACTGTACTTAAGTAACTTTTTGCACCTTCTTTCATCGCCCGCGACATCCTTCCTTTATTTGTACTCTGTACTCAGTGAACCCATGGTGTAATTAATCATTGTCTGTCATCCCTGTAGCTGTCCCTGCGCAGGCAGCAAGTGAGCGAGAGGCTGAACGAGTGGGCCGTGTTCAATGAGAAGAACAAAGAGCTGTGTGAGTGGCTCACGCAAATGGAGAGCAAGGTCTCACAGAACGGTGACATCAGCATTGGGGAGATGATTGAGAAACTCAGGAAGGTGAAATTAACACACAATCACAACATGTTTGTTTCTAATGAAATCATGAAATTTATAAATAATCATCCCATTGACCTCTAAAATGTATTTTTTCTTATTACTTATTTCAGTGAATATGTGAAAAACAATCTACCCAAATTCTTGTATTCAGCTAAAAAAAAAAAAAAAACATGCAATCTCTTATCTCTGATATCAGGACTATCAGGAAGAGATCTCAGTGGCCAAGGAGAACAAGCATCAGCTGGAACAGATGGGGGAGAGATTGGCTCAGGCCAGCCATGAAAGCAAAGCTGCAGAAATCCAATACAAACTCAGCAAAGTCAATGAGCGCTGGCAGCATCTGCTTGACCTTATAGAAGCTAGGTGGGTCTTTCAAATGATATTGCATGAGGTTGTGCCTATTGTTGTACATTGTTGTCAAAAGAGATGAGCTTTCAGCTGTCGCCAGTGTTGGGGAAAGTTACTTTTAAAAGTAATGCATTACAATATTGCGTAACTCCCTAAAAAAGTAACTAATTACGTTACTTAGTTACTTTTTATTGAAAGTAATGTGTTACGTTACTTTTGCGTTACTTTCACGTTACTTTTTAAATATGAGCAGGACTTGATTGTTTTCAATATAAGAAGTTCTATTTATTGCAAATGTTAAAGCCCTTTCACACCAAAAAGTGTAATGAATAAACCCCAGGCTGAAGGAAAAGTAAATTCACGTCTGTACAGTAGAACACATGAGAAGAAGGTCTGAAAAGAACACTCTTCAGCAATAAAAAAAAAACAATGAAGCACAATTGTTAGTAATTTTTGCTTATTAGTATGTTTGAACTGGATCATCAAATGTCAGCAGCAAAGACATTAGTTAAGAAAATGGGAGTAGATACATTTGTGTTATTTAACATATTTAATTATTGCAGGTTTGCATCATATTCTGAGTTTGCATTTCACTGTTTCAATTCATTTTGATGAATACTAAATCTGTTTTTTTTTTTGTTTTTGTTTTTTTTGTGAGTGGGATGAATTAATGCACATCCACATTTAGTCTAGAACTACATCATATTCACACAGCGCACACAACGCCTCTGTTCTTCTGATTTCTCCCAATATGGGGACAGGAGATTTTTATTTTTTTTAAATAAAATATGTTCTTGTAAATAAAAAAAGTAATGCGTTACTTTACTAGTTACTTGAAAAAAGTAATCTGATTACATAACTCGCGTTACTTGTAATACATTACCCCCAACACTGACTGTCGCTTGAAAATTGTCAGGGATTCAGCATTCCGGATAGAGGTGGGAAGATCATTTCACCAGCCAGGAATGGTGAACGAGAATGTTCTGGAAAGTGATTTTGAGCCTCTCTGTGATGGTACCACGAGGTGTCACTCACTAGTGGATCTCAGACTTCTGGAGGGGATGTAGATTCGTAGTATGAGTGGAAGTAGGCGGGTGCTGAGCCTGTGGCTGTTCTATATGCAAGCATCAATGTCTTGAACTTGATGCGAGCTGCAGCCGGTAGCCAGTGCAAGGAGATAACACACAACTTTACACCATGGTGTCTCTGGTTAAGACTGGTAAAGTCGAGTTGTCTGCAGGATTTTTGGGACTGAAAGCTTCTCACATGTGGTGTTGATTTCACTGTGGCCAGTGTGTGAGAGTGTCATTCTCTCTCTCACACTCTCACTCATGTGCATTAGCTCTGTGCAACAGCTGCTGTGTTGAGTTTTCCTGAAGTGTAATAGATTGACATGCTTTTATTTGGATTCAATTAAAGAGCTAACTGCAGAGATTTTGCTCAAGGAAAAGTATCCACACTGTTCACAAGTAAACATATTTCAAATAAAGACACCCTTTCTCTCACACACATTTAGTTGCCTTTCTAAATGCATGGCATTCCAACTTATATTGTTTTTAAATGTAGTTAGTCATAAATACTATTTTTATGTATTTACTATTTTAAATACTACCAACCCTGACAGAATGCATTTTTACAAAAAAAAAACTCTTATTTACTTTATTTTTATACTATTTATTACTAATGAGGATATCCCTAAAAGGAAGTTTAACTCACTTTACAAATTTGGCCCAAAATATTTTGGATTTCTACTTTAGTCATTTTGTATTTCCCAATTTACATTTTTCTTAAAAAAAACCTGTGCAACAACTGATGTTGCTCTTTCACAAAGATCATTTCATTGTTACTTTATTTTCCTTTTGTTTAGTTTACTTTTACATGGGTAAAGTGAGTAAATGAGTTGAAATAAATAAAATTCATATTGAATACTCAATTGGAACTGGTAATTGGTTTCAACAAAGGTTAGAACAATGCTGTAAATAATAAGACAGTGGAGTATGAACACTTATTTTACAAAAATCATCCACAATAATAGACTGCTTTAAAAAGCAGCAAAACAAGTTTTTTTTTCTTTAAAACCTAAGAAATGTTGCTATTGTTAAGCACTTTCTTCATTTTTTCTATTAATATTCTTTATTTTTATTTTAATAAAAAAAAATCAAAAATAATTGTTCAGTGTTTGTTTAAATGAATAATGACTGACACACATTCCAGTCGTCTGATCAGCACATGCTAATGACTGTCATCTTATTTTAGCCACAGCAGTATTTGTCATTCCCAGCTGCTCATGCCTGCACTTGAAAAGTTCACATACACACACACACACACACACACCCACACACTAACCTGGGGACTAGAGAAAGCCTGGTCACTTTGCTGTTCAGACGAAAGAGAAGGGGTATTTTGACAGGGTGGAAGTTTTTCTTTCTTCTGGGACACTTGATCGAGAAGATTAGGCCCAATGGTGCTGGATATGGGCACTGATAACATGGCAGGAAGCCCTGGACAGGACTCAGATCTGCCAGAGTGTGACTGCGACGTTAACAGGCAGGAAAACATTTATCCACTTTTACATATCATTTACATATTACAGATTCTCTTTTAATGCAATTTAACTTTAATGCGGTGCTGGAAGTTTCAATGAAATGTGGTATTTTCTGTCAAACTTAGACACGTCTTATGGCAAAGTGTCTGAAATGTTTTTCATTAGTTTTTGTGTGTGAAATATATAGTTTGAGATGCTTAAGTGAAGCTGTCATTGCTTAACATATGTGTTTGCCCAATAATTTCACAGAAAACTTTGGTTGGTTAAATGGAGAAAATGCTATACTATGCTGTATTTGTTGACCTTCTGTTGCTGTTGCGGTGGGTTCAGTTTCAGTGTGTCTTTGTGCTTTAGGAATGTAGCTTGAAGCACAGTCACACTGAACCGTTCACATACCAGGGTTACATGAGGGCTTTATCTCACCAGGTCAAACAGTCTCTGTGTTTTGGCTAACTGCCTAAAGCATACACCAAAGTTTCAATCAAAGTTAGCAGAAGTTGAAACATGTCCACTCTGCATCTGTGCTCTTTGCTTTACATCCAGTCTGAGATAAGACATTTTTCTGAAATCTAGATCTGGAATGGTGGCACAGCTGAAACATGCTATGCTGGTGTGCGTGTGAGTGTGTGTTAGTGGCACTGCATTGAGCATGTGATTCTATATTTTTAGACACATTCAGGATTTCTAGGAAACTCTGAGACCACTGGATTGCATTCTACCTCTACTTATATTGTTATATATGCAAGGCACCTTGACCTTACAGTACAAAGTAACTTCATAATTCTACTATTGAAATTGGACAATGTAATGCAGATGCTTTACTTATTAAACTATATGTTTATATTTACACTGAAAACATTTAATAGATGCTGGAGAATCATGTTGCTATGCTATTATAAGCAGTATCATTGTAGAAGCATTGTTTTTAGCGAATTATGCTATGATGAAAGTAGAGATGAACTGATTTTGTATTTTCAAGACTGTTGCAATACTAATTATTATTCTTTAAATGTCTAAAACTAATATTCAGATTAAATTTATTGTTGACAAATATAAATGAAATAAATAATTATTTAACTATTATAATACTATTATATTAACTGAATATATATTACCATTACTATTAATTAATAATGATTATTTATTTTATTTGTTTATTAAAATTTATATCTATAATAATTAACTATCAGAAGTATTTTTGTCTTTGGTTTGGGCTATGTCTAACTTAAAATACTATGTTATCGAAAGGCATCAATAGTATAAAAGTCCTTATTCACAAAAGAAATTTAATAAGGAGTGTACATCCCATATTTACTTATTCTTGAAAGGCAAATTTCATTCCGATCTCACATTTCTTTGACTAAACATTAAGAAGTTTGCACTGCACAGTCCTGGTTTATATAGCTTAATTACACTTGCAGATTAATAACTCTTTTCGCAGAATGTGTTGTCAATACAATCTCTGTACTCTGCCTCTGTCTCTCTGTCTCTGGGGTCTGTAGGGTAAAGAAGTTGCGGGAGACACTGGTGGCAGTGCAGCAGCTAGATAAGAACATGAGCAGTTTGCGCTCCTGGCTGGCTCAGATCGAGACTGAACTCTCACGACCCATCGTCTATGAAACCTGTGACTCACATGAGATCCAAAGAAAACTCAAGCAGCAACAGGTAACCCACACACACACAGAAAAGACATGAATTTACATATGGTCACATAAAAGTCTGTCAGTATAGTAAGTCTTAGGAAAGCTCAATAAACAAGTAATTTTGCACAAATATTTCTTAGCATATATTGAAAACCAGTATTAAAAACTAATTAAATCTCTGCAAGTAAAAATAAGAGTTTAAAGGCCTGGTTAAAAGTCAAAATAAGAGCATGACGACTTGACGGTCAATGACCCACTTACTGCTATCACAATGGATCCTCAATTTACCCAGCAACAGCCAGCACATATCAGCCTCTTTCTGCATCAGAGACAAATTATCATTTTAAAGAAGTAAACATTTTTAGAACTGATGCAACAAGATGAAACACATTTGTAGAGAAATGCATGACCACAGGCTCCTCTGCCTAATAAACAGAAATGAAATAGAAACAGCCAAGATGATTAAAATGTCAGATGTCGTGAGAAGCTCAGTAGAAGTCTACTATCTCTGCGCAGGATCTGCAGCACGACATCGAGAAGCACAGCACAGGTGTGGCGTCAGTGCTGAACCTGTGTGAGGTGCTGCTGCACGACTGTGACGCCTGTGCCACAGAGACCGAGTGTGAATCCATCCAGCAGGCCACACGCGGCCTCGATCGCCGCTGGAGAAACATCTGTGCTATTGCCATGGAGAGGAGGCTTAAGTGAGTGTGTTGTGTGTAATTCATAAGCAAATTGATGCACTGGAAAATGTACACATTGGTTTTTGTTTAAAAGTGCATTACCGCTTAAAAGTTTGGGGTTCAGTAAGGTTTTTTAAAAAGAAAATAGTTTTTCAGCAAGGATACTTTAAAGTAATCAAATGTGACAACAGTTTTTAACATTAATAATAGTAAGTCTTTCTTGAGCACCGAATCAGCTTTGCCATCACAGGAATAAATGCAGCTTTGCAGAATAAGAAACTTCTTTAAAAAACATTTTTTTTAAATCCTGAATGTTTGAACAGTATATACTAATGAAGACTGCAGTTCACTACCTGAATTCTGTAAAGGTAAGAAGCATTTATTTGTGAGCTGAAAATGAGCTTTTTAGTATAGTTGAAGTTGAATCAGGCCACCAGAGGAACAGGTGTGAGAGCATGTGTCATGCCAGATGACTCCGTGTATACAGGTGAAATCAGAGCCGACTTCAGCACATGATGAACTGTTTAACAGCTGTCTTTTTAAAATAAAGTATTTTTAGTAAGCCCCCTGGATGATATTGTAAAATTATATTTCCAAGTATATATACTGGACTATACAGTGCCGTAAAAAGGTTTTTGCCCCCTTCCTTTTTTAATTTTTTTTTGCATATTTGTGACACTTAAAAGATTCAGATAATCAAACTAATTTTAATATTACACAAAGATAATGCAAGTAAATATAAAATTTAAATGATAATTTCATTTATTAAGGGAAAAAAGCTGTCCAAACCTGCCTGGCCCTATGTGAAAAATTAATTACCCCCTCCTGTTAAATCATGAAAGAACTGATTAACCACATTATTTTAGAAAGCTGAGTTAAATGTAACTAGCCAAACCCAGGCCTGATTACTGCCAGACCTGTTAAATCAAGAAATCACTTAAATAGAAGCTGCCTGACAAAGTGAAGCATGCTTAAAGAGCAACATATCATGTCGCGATCTAAAGAAATCCAAGAACAGATGAGAAACAAAATAGTTGACATGTATCAGTCTAGAAAGGGTTATAAAGCCATTTGTAAGGCTTTGGGACTCCAGCGAACCACGGTCAGAGTCATTATCCACAAATGGAGAAAACTTAGAACAATGGTGAACCTTCCCAGGAGTGACCGGCCTACCAAAATTACTCCAAGAGCACAATGACGACTCATCCAGGAGGTCATAAAAGAACCCAGAACAACATCTAAAGAACTGTAGGCCTCACTTGCCTCAATTAAGGTCAGTGTTCATGATTCAACAATAAGAAAGAGACTGGGCAAAAACGGCATCCAAAGGCAAAAGCCATTGCTGACCAAAAAGAACACAAAGGCTCGTCTCACATTTGCCAGTAAATATCTTGATTATCCCCAAGACTTTTCAGTAAATATTCTGTGGACTGATGAGACAAAAGTTGAACTTTTTGGAAGGTGTGTGTCCCGTTACATCTGCCGTAAACCAACACAGGATTTCATAAAAACACATGATACCAACAGTCAAACATGGTGGTGGTAGTGTGATGATCTGGGGCTGCTTTGCAGCTTCAGGACTTGGATGACTTGCCATAATTTATGGAAGCATGAATTCTGCACTCTATCAGAAAATCCTGAAGGAGAATGTCCAGCTATCAGTTTGTGACCTCAAGCTCAAGCGCATTTGTGTTGTGCAGCAGAACAATGATCTGAAACACACCAGCAAGTCCACCTCTGAATGGCTCAAGAAAAACAAAATTAAGGTTTTGGAGTGACCAAGTCAAAGTCCGGACTTAAATCCGATTGAGATGCTGTGGCATGACCTTAAACAGTCCTTTCATGCTCGAAAACCCACCAATGTGACTGAATTAAAACAATTCTGCAAAGAAGAGTGGGCAAAAATTCCTCCACAGCGATGTGAAAGACTCATTGCCAGTTATTGCAAATGCTTGATTGCAGTTTTTGCTGCAAAGGGTGGCTCAACCAGTTATTAGATTTAGGGGGCAATTACTTTTTCACAGGTCCAGGCAAGTTTGGACAGGTTTTCTCCCTTAATAAATTAAATCATTATTTCAAAACTGCATTTTGTTTTTACTTGGGTTATCTTTTTTTTATATTAAAATTAGTTTGATGATCTGAATCTAAGTGTGACAAACATGCAAAAAATAAAAAAAACACAGCACTGTATATGTGTTTGAAACTCACTGTTGGTGTTTTTGCAGGATTGAGGAGACATGGAGGTTGTGGCAGAAGTTTCTGGATGATTACTCCCGTTTTGAAGAGTGGCTGAAAGTGTCAGAGAGGACAGCAGCTCTGCCCAACTCCTCCGGAGTGCTGTACACCATCGCTAAAGAGGAGCTCAAGAAGTTTGAGGTACTCAGAGATCCACAGAGAGAGTTAATAAGGTTGAAGTAGTGAGTCAAGAGGACAACTGTGAATAGGGCCTGAAAACAAAAAGACAGATAAGTAACAAGAATACTGTTGGGAAAGAAAAACTTCTGGCATCCAGTAGCGACAGTGCAGTCTGCTTCAACCTTTAGTCTTTTACAATCTGTAAAATGTCATTGATGACTGAAACAAATGCTAAACCATTATTCCTGTTAAATATGCAGTTTTTCCAGTTTGTGTGTGAATTTAGGGCCAGTTTTACTAATAGCTTGCACCAGCACAAACCGTCTTTTGGCATTAAAATAGTACAGTCAGTATTTACTAAAGACATGCAGTGACGAATTAGCGCTGAAAAGGAGTGGACACATTTAATTTTGCACCTGACCTTATTGAATATTAATTTCTAGGAGTTTCCCTTTCAGACGCAAAATTTATGGGAGGAGAGTATTCAAATGAATCACGCAACGTGTTTTACTAATGTTTGTGCTTGTCAAATTACTGGCATTTGTGCCATTATTTAATGGCCAAAAAAAGCATGTCTTAAACTATTTTGCGTTTGAAATGGCTGCACTTATTGTTGCTAGGAGAAGGCACTGCAGAGAACAGAGAGCGCGTGGTAGAAGAGAGAGGATTTTTCCACACGTATTAATTTATTTGGAAAGAACATATAATCCAAACATATCATTTGCCATGCCATGTTATTTTTAATTTGCTTCAGGAAATAAAAGACGACTTGGAACCCTCATCTAGGAGTCATGCAATACCAGCTCTGTCAAAACCTCTCGCAACCCTTCATTTTTTGGCCTCCGGTTCTTTTCAACATACTGTAGCTTATTTATTTCTTTATCGACTACTCTAATTTGCACTGCATTTGGTATATTGCGTTGCTCACTATGTAAATGAGATGTTGTGTCTGTGTTCTTTAATTTGCATGTTGTTAGTAAATCACCCACAGAAATTTCCACACCCATCGGCATTCCACACCCACACCCATTTTGTAATTGCGCTCTTGCGCTACTTTGCCCTGTTCATTTAAACTGGCCCTTAATATTTTGTTTGCACAGTGTAACGGTGTTATTGAAATTACAGGCGTTTCAGAGGCAGGTACAGGAGTTTCTGACCCAGCTGGAGCTGATCAATAAGCAGTATCGAAGGCTGGCGCGTGAGAACCGCACAGACTCATCCTGCCATCTACGACAAATGGTGCATGATGGGAACCGACGCTGGGATGTACTACAGAGGAGAGTAGCTGCCATCTTGCGCAGACTTAAGGTGATATATTATCAGTTACATATCATACATACTACCATTCAAGAGTTTGGTGTCAGTAAGATTTTTTTAAAGAAATGTAAAAAAAAAAAAAAAAAACTATTCAGCATGGATGCATTAAATTTATTAAGTGACATTAAAGACTTTTTTTTATTTCAAATAAATGCCGCTCTCAGAATCCCAAGAAAAACACACATTACTGTTTTCTCAAAAATATTAAGCAGCACAAATATTTTCAACTTTGAAATAATAGGAAATTAACCAAAACAGCATATTAGAATGATTTCTGAAGAATCAAGTGACACTGAAGTCTGAAGTAATAACTTACTGTGTATATACTTATATATTCAGAACCCCTGTAAGAATCACTGTTGATGCAGAACCTAAACTACAAAGAGATGCAGCATGATTAATTGACTTGTTCTTCTTTTGTCCTTCAGCATTTTATTGGTCAGCGAGAGGAGTTTGAAACAGCACGAGATGGTGTTCTGGTATGGCTGACTGAGATGGACCTGCAGCTCACCAACATTGAGCATTTCTCAGAGTGTGACGTTCAGGCCAAGATCAAACAACTAAAGGTAAGGGCTATGTGAGCATACATGAAGAATTTACTTTTTTTTTAATTAACTTTTTTTTAATTAACATGTAAAAGCTATAGCTTTGTGGGCAGCACTCTAACATATGGCACAGCAGTGCTACATTGTTACTTGAGTTTGAGTCCCAGTCCTAATCCATTATTTCCTGTCTGTCCTCATACTGTCCAGTCAAAATAAATGTACAGAAATGCATTTTCTTAAACCAGACAGGCAAATGTTTAAGGATATTTGGGTGTGAATTTGAATATTCATTATTGCCAAAAAAAATTCTGTAGAGTTTTATACACTGACAATTCACTAACATGCATGATATGTATTTTAGACCTAGGAAACGCTCAAACAGAATGATATTTACTTGTTCTGTAGAACATTTACTTTTAAATTTTATTCAGAATTACTTTACTTTACTTGTGAACACTTGTGTATCACAGGCGTTCCAGCAGGAGATCAGTCTGAACATGGGGAAGATGGAGAGTGTGTTTGGGCAGGGGGAGGTGCTGATGGAGAAAAGTGAGCCTCTGGATGCTGCTGTCATAGAGGAGGAGCTGGATGAGCTGCAGAGATACTGTAGGGAGGTGTTTGGTCGAGTGGAGCGCTACTACCAGAAACTCACACGCCTGCCGGTAAGACACAACTTCAGACATGCATGCACCCTTGTTTGTTTCAGCTTTTGCTTTGCCTGTGTAAAGGTGGCTCTCACTTTTATGCTACCTCTCATTCGCAGCTAACCGATGATGAGGGTGAAGGCTCAGATCGTGAATTCGAGTCAGGTGACCTCTCAGACCTTCAGTGGGGTGAGGATGGTACCATGTCTCAGACATCTAGCAGACCACCTTCAGCTGGCACTGCTCCTGTTCGCACAAACGACTCCGGCCGGGACACCCCTGCCAGTGAAGACTCCATCCCTCTGGAATGGGACCATGACTATGACCTGGACCCCATGGGCCATACCATGTCTGCACAACGGGGCAGACAAAAAGATGAGGATGAGGAGTTACTGTGTTTGGCCACTGCAGCACTTACAGGTGAGTGTGTTTGACCTGAAGGATGTTCATAAGATAATGCTCCACCTGAGTGTCCACCACCCTGAGCAGGCCTTGTCTGTAAACTGTTGGTATGTTATGTTGCATATCTCTTTTTCCACAGATGTAGTGATTCCTGAGAGCCCTGAAGCTTATATAAAATTAACAGAAAACACACTGAGGTCCTCCTCTGGTAGGCAATAAGTTACAGCATGCTAAATTAACGCTAAACTACCCTGCATGCTATCGTGTTGCATGAACTGCACTATTGCATGAATTTGCATGAATCTTTTTATTAATGCATGATTAATGCAGCGCACATTTTATGTTTGACCCGTTGCCTACCCTGTAGTTGGAAAAATGGAGATGCATAGTGTTGCCAACTTAGATTCAGCGACTTTTTCAAAAAAGCGCCTAGCAACAGTAACACATAATTGAACAAACATTATGTAGTTTCTGAAACTCAAGCGTGAGGTCTTACTATCCCAGCACACACAAACCTCTCTCTCCGTGTCTGCTCTGTTCAGCGAGCGGCTGAGAGGAGCAGCGCTTTTAGTTAAACCAGATATTATGTTGCTTCTCTAATTTTACATGCAAGTATAGCCGAAATCACAGCACAGCTATTGTCTTCATCTTATGTGTATTTGATTTCATCAGACGATGGCTTGATTATTAATTCAGGATTTTTGTGCAGATGAACATCTTAGAAAATCATAGACATGAACAAGTTATTTGAAAACCATCTATGACCTTTGAAACATGTCTAGTCTTCATGCTCAGTGTCGAGTATGGTTTCAATAACAATAAACATACATTTGCATAAAGCATCCATATTTGTCCATGCCCATGTTGATTAGAGTATTAAAAACTTGAATTATTAATTAGTATTAATTTAAGGTACATTTAGAACAGATAAAATGTGATTAAGTTATCATGCAATTAAATATTTTATTTGATTGACAGCCCTAATATATTAAAAATATTACACACACACACACACACGTATACACACATACATCTATGGCAGGCGTGCCAACAGTGGCATGCAGAGGGATAATCGCTGACCCGCGAGCAGTAGGGAAAACTAGATACAGCTGTACATTTTGAGGTAATAAATTCTCATAGTCACACAGCTTGTTAGGCAGTGATTGAAGTTGAAAAAAAGAAGCGCTGGTACTCCCCACCCACCCCAGCCCACAAATAATGTGTATGTACTGTATAAATACAGAATGCACGTTATGCCTAAAAGGTTGCCGACCCCTGCATGTTCATTCTAACATATAACAGTCAACACTGACATTGATACTTTTCACTGTTATAACTGAAAATATTTTGCATATAAAAAAAAAATTATGTATAATGGTCACATTCCATTTTCAACGAATAACGTGATTAAAACTTAACATGTTTTAAAGCTTTACAAAACTCCTAAATACACTCACAATGTGATCAAAGAATGACTGTATTTCAGAATTATCCTTATTTTAAAGGCGGTCACGTGACATCCCACTTTAATCTTTACATTAATTCCTGTAGGTGAAGCAGTTCGATTATTAGACAATATGATGGACACCAGCTGCTACAGCCTCCAGGAGACAGATGGCACTATGGGTGGCCACGACACCTCTTACATGGGCTATGTGAGTACAGATTCAGTGTGGTGCACAGTCAGTTTCGTCTGTAATGGCAGTAAGTTTGATTAGTTTCTTTGCCATCCACAGATGAGGCTAATGGATGATTGCCGTGGCAGTCTGAAAGCGGTCAGGAGGGTTGAGGGGGAGCTGGAGGAGGAAGAGGACAACCTGTCAGGCCTGAGTAACCCTGATAACACAGAGACACAGAGCACAGGTTAGTGCAGCACGGAAACGCTGCAACTGCTGAGTAACATGTATATTTGAATTTGATTCTATTATGGGAATTGTCATATTTCAGGTGTCATTGAGCGTTGGGAGCTGATCCAGGCCCAGTCTGCTGATTCAGATCACAAAGAGAGAGAAGACCTGGTGCTATTGCAAAAGATGACCTCTGACCTGGACGCCATGGAGGCGTGGCTCAGCCAGGCTGAGGCGGAGTTAGAAGAACTGAGAGGGAAAAATCTTAGTGCAGATATACACACTATTGAGCAGAGAATTAGAAAACTCAAGGTTTGTGTTGCCTACTTGGTTCACAGTAACACACTTGTACATGTGAATTTGTGTTTGTGTATATTTGCTGAGTGATGTAGTAAGTATTTCTCTTTTAATGCTGTTGATTGGCTGCACAGCTGGCCATAGCTTTTGAAAATCATCACAAATGAGATTTACAGAGTTGTTCTGTTTGTAGTCCTAAAATCCAGAAGAGGATTCAAATATTTGAACCATTTTCAACATAACCAGCAACATTATTGTAACATGACCATGTTATACATCTAATCAGGATATTTAGTCGTGAACCAACATGAAGGCTATTTTGCTATGGATTCCCCTCTGGAATAGCTAATGGGTTTAAAAAAAAAAAAGCAGTTTTCAATTTATGGGTAAGGTCTGTGATTGACACTACTTACAGGGACTTTCCTGTTCTACAACATAGAACTGCTATTAAAAGCCCATTAGAAATACCAATAGGACCCATGGTGAATTAGCCTTGCTCATTGGCATACAGTCAAACTTTTCTAAATTTCTGTCGAGTCATTGTGCTCATGTTACCTGAAATCCCCAAAAACTTATTGAAAATTAGATTTATTCTGTTTGCTTTATTGCTAAAAGTACAAATGTACTATTTCATATTACTGTAACTATAATAGTTAACCCTGCTCAAGCTGTAAACAGATACATTTGGCACTGGCAGCTCCATGTGTGGGTTGCTCACGTCTACACTGTAAAATAAGTCATGCTCACACACATACACACACACTGACATTTCAAATCAGGCAGGATGTCAGCAACACAAATAAACCAGAAAAAAATCCACAGCATCCCGATGACCCACATACAGAGTTAAAATCTGAGAGTATCTGATTTCACCAGTTATTTTTACCTGCACACAAACTAAAACACACATGTATATAGTCCAAATCCTGCAAGTGAACCTTCCCTTCAGAGCAATTTAATAACAGAGATGAATCAAAATGACTACAGTACACATCATTTCTTGGTAACACAATGCAGTCTCTTAAACCAACACACAAATTTCTAACAAAAGCTTTGCTCTTGTGTCTCAACAGGAGTTACAGAAGGCAATGGATTCCCATAAGTCCAAAGTACTGTCCATCAACTTAAATAGTGTCACACTACTCCAGTCAGACTCTGAGGAGAGCCAGGATCTCAAAACGAAACTGAAGGAGATGAACTCACGCTGGGATCGACTGGGAAAATCACTTAAGGACTGGCGAACAGCACTTCAGGATGCTCTGATGCAGTGTCAGGTACATACACAGACAGCACCTACATCTACACTACTGTTTAAACGTTTGGAAGATGGTTTTTTTGGACAGTTGATACTTTTATTCTTCAAGGTTGCATTGTGTCGATTAAAAGTGACAGTAAAGACATCTGTAATGTTACAACAAACATCTATTTCATATTAATGTTGTTATTTAAATTTTCTATTTATTAAAGAATCCTGGGAAAAAAGTATAAATTTTTCCAGAAAAGTTGTAAGCAGCAAAACATTTTTCAGCATTGATAATAACAAGAAATGTCTTGAGCACCAAATCAGCATATTAGAAAGATTTCGAAGGATCATGTGACCTGAAGACTTGAGTAATGGCTGCTGAAAATTCAGCTTTGCCATCACAGGAGTAAATTCCCTTTTACAATATATTATAATAGAAAACTTTCAATTTCAATAAATTGTTATTTTAAATTGTAATGTTAAAAATATTTTGATCAAGTAAATACTTGAGACTT
This sequence comes from Cyprinus carpio, assembly GCF_018340385.1. Classification (NCBI taxonomy): domain Eukaryota; kingdom Metazoa; phylum Chordata; class Actinopteri; order Cypriniformes; family Cyprinidae; genus Cyprinus; species Cyprinus carpio. The sequence goes on from NC_056616.1 coordinate 15,331,922, forward strand.
CTTTCAAAAACATGAAAAAAACTTACCAATTCTAAACTTTTGAATGGTATTGTAATTAAATGTAACGCACAGAGGTAGATACTGTCAATGTCTCACAATTTTTGCTTTTCTACAGGAGTTTCATGAGCTGAGTCATGGTCTTCTTCTCTGGCTGGAAAATATTGACCGTCGAAGAAATGAGATTATCCCAATTGCATCGGGGCTAGATCGGCATACACTTCAAGCTCATTACAGAGCACTAAAGGTATCTGTGAAGTGACTGCTTTTTGGTATGGAAGGTTATGGCTTGAATACATATTTTGCCTCCTGCTCACCCTACACTGAATGCAGAATAAGAGATGAAGAATAGAGCAACCAGCATCATTGTATGTTAAAAACAGTATGTAAAAAGGTGTCTGGATGGGACAATTTGTCTTCATTTGAGTCAAGGCACCTAGAAGAGTGTTCACTTGCTTTTTTTGCCTTCTACTGTACTTTAACCCAGCATTCCATTAAGGAAATCTGAGTTCATCCATTGTCAAAATGTTCTTAAAATTCTCCAAATGTGGCAAAAATGTATTTGAAACACAAATGTTTCATTTTACCAAGTGAAACTACATTGAAACACAATTGTCTGCAGCAAATCCAGCGGGAGCTGTTGGAGACGGAGCAGAAGGTGGACAGTCTGCAGGAGCTCTCAGGACAGCTGCTGGTGCAGGCACATGGCAGCGAGTGTCTGGAGGCCCAGGAGAGGGTGCACGTCATCGGGAATCGTCTGCGCCTGCTCCTGAAAGCTGTGGCCGCTGACCTGGAACTGCTAGAAAAAGAGCTCCAGGCTTCTGGGAACAGACAGGTCAGTCTTCAAGCACATCCATTATTTATTCATCTCTTAACCGACCATTTGTTCGGTTTTAACAGATAAAAAAGCAACATTAGACACTGTCCATAATATCCATTCATCTCAAAGCTAAATCTCAGATCTTCACCCAACTCACAGGATGCGTCCCTCTGGTCTGTTACGGATGACGCAGATACTTCTGGATCGCTCAGTCCTGTTTCAGGGGTCAGCGTTTCCACTAAACGACAATCGGTAATGCATCCCCTCTTCCATTTTTGATATAGTTTCGGGCATGCTGTGAAGGTCACTGTCCTGCTAAAGTGAGGCGGTTGAGCTTATAACAGGGGAATAGTTTTTGAAATGCTGGTTCCAGTTTTATATTCCTCACTGACAAAATCCCCTGGAATATTTGCTCACTTCCTCATCCCCCTATAAATATGTGTTGGTTTGGACGTTTATTTGTGGAAGTAATGTACTTCTTATAAAATGTATACAAGAAACACTGGCTTTTCAGACATGCTTTAAATCAAATAGATCCATGCTAAATTTTAGTGGGTTTGTTTGAAGGTGTCTGTGTGGAAAGCCAGGTTTCTTGCACCTTGCAAGACTTTTTTTTTGTTTTTGTTATTTTTGTCATTGCCACCTATTTTGCTGCTGCCTTTTATTTTGTTGTTACTGGTTTGTGATTATACTGATGGCCTGGCTATATTTCTCTGCTTGTCACCACAAGCTTTGTCTTTATTTGCTGGACTGAAACATTCTTTCTTTCTTTTACCCCTCCCTTCCTTTTTTGCTCATTGCACAACAGCTACGAGGCAAATGTAGTGTGTCAGAACCAGGATCCTCAGCCAGACTTCCACATCACAGGTACCTGTCTCTCGCGCTTTAGAATGGGGGTGGGGGGTGATGAAACTCATTTCAGATCCAGATCCTGATCCTGATTCCAGATCCATACCATCAGAGGCCAGAGCCTCTGCGGTGGGAGTCCACACGAGCTGTTCAGTTCTAGGAAATTTGTTTTTGGATCCCAGTCAAGGATTCTTAGTAATCTCGTGTTATTTTCCCCAAGAACATAATATTGAGTCTGACAATGTAACTTTGTGTCCTTTGAACTTCAACTCAAAATCTTTCTCCATTCTTGATGCCATGTCAAAATATTGAAATTTATTAGTCATTTTCCAGACCATGTAATTTTTGGTTGCTTTCATTGTTTTTGCAGTTTAATTTTTTTTGTGCAAAAAATTCATTGTGATGCTCTCACACTCATCTCTGCCTTACAGCAAAATTAGCAAAAATACAGAAAAGCAGTCATATTGTGTAAAACTTTCTAATACCTTTCATTAACAACATTAAAAGCATAACATGTATGTAATGCTTAAAGTATTTTTCATTTGATAATAAATAGATGTTTGAAACTTCATATATTCATATTTAGATGCACATGAACTGCTGATTTGTTAAGCATTATATTATGTTTGTTGTGACTTCTTAATGAAATACATTATGAGGTTTTACAAAATATGGAACTGTCTTTGATGGAAGTTAAATCTGTCCAAAAGCAAAACATTTAATGTGTGTGGTTTGTCCATAAAACATGGACCTCTGTCAGTGAGTGACTAATTTTATCAATAAATGCAACTACCAAAACAGTGACTGATGATAAAAACTATTTGCTTAAAGATGGATGGGAATTGAGTTGTCAGTGCAAGTGTCCTTGGGTTGAGAAAAGTCCAATAATATATATTTTGGATTAGCATTTACTTTTATATTTTAGTTTAAGTTGATATTTTTAGCACGTTATTTTAGCAAGTTATTTTAGTACATTAACTTACTTATTTTAGATAGTTGCCAAAGCAACAGTTTCACAATAACAGTTTTGAATCGTTTTAGTTGTAGTTTAAGTTAACGATAACAGCACAGATTTAAAAGGACACTTTTTTTCAACCTAATCACCCTTACATGATGAACTGAATAGTAGAAGTTCTGTGCTACTCACAACATTTCTGTGTGTCATTATAATCTATCCATTCATTCTGATGTATTATTTTTTTTTTTAGGTTGCCCAGCGGTTCTGGATGCGTTTCGTCTCGCTCTGGTTCCTCCGGGTCACAAGGTGGCGCTGCTGTGGCTCGCTGCCAGCCCTTTCTTCTGCGAGTGCTCCGGGCGGCTCTGCCACTGCAGCTCCTACTGCTGCTCATAGTGGGCCTGACCTGTCTGGTGCCCATGACTGAGCAGGATTACAGTTGTGCCCATGCAAACAATTTTGCCCGGTCTTTTCATCCCATGCTCCACTATACCAACGGCCCACCGCCTGTATGAGCGGAGGAGACTTTACTAATGCTTTCATCTGCTTCATATTATACTACAGGACACACAATGGACTAGTGTTCCTGTTCATGTACAGTTAATGCTGCTAATTTCATTTTTCACTAAACAGTGTACTATTGAACTCATTGCAATGTAGACTAGTGTTGAACAGCCAAACTTGTTAACCGTTTCTGTCCCAAGGAAACAGAAGAAAAATTATGAAATCGTATATAATTATATACTTCATAGCACTGACATAAGCATAAGGTACTGCACTTATACCGTCCAAAAAAATGGCCAAAATTATTTGCTTAGGCTAAGGAAAGTGTTTTATTTTATTTTATTATTATTTAAAATTGTAGAAAAAAGTTATTTTGAATATTATTTAAATAAGATTTTGCATGGAGATTCAAATTTTATTTTTATTTTATGGCATGGAGTTCCTTTTTTTGTGTGTGTGTCCAGAAATGTAAAACAGTCACCGATGTAGCTCTATGAGAGACGCATGCTTTTTATTACCGTTGTCTACTTACTGTATCTTAATTTGTGTGTTATGACAATGACAGTGTGACAAAAAACATTATGATTACAATGTCTATGCCTATTTATGTATGTACAGTTTGCTAATGCTGACAATAAAGACACATCTTTTCATTTAATATATATAAATTCTGCTGGTCTGCCCATTATGTTAAGTTAAAAGTATCGTTTTAAAGAAAAAACTCTGTCCTTTATAATTAATTCAGCCAAAGTAACATTTTCACCTTTAGGTCCTTCAAAATTAAAACATACTGTACAAATCATAACATTCAAGTATCAAATGTAATAGCTGATAAATGTCACATACAAGTCTACTGGACTGTGAGCATACACATTCACAGATTTAAGGGAAAATCTAGTGTTAAGGCAGTGAGTGTCAGTGATTATAGTCTGTTATTCATTCCAAGCCTTCACAATACTTCTCCAAATCAGCATTTACATAGACCCAATTACAGCACTTTAACACAGCAAAAATAGGATGGAACATTTTTGTCATATTAACCAACCAATAAGCAAACATCTTTGCACAAAAAGATTCCACTTATGTCAACACTAATCACTGAGCAGTTCCCCCATGCGAGTTAAAATTACTTATTTAACATATTAAAAATAGAGCAGTGATTTTTATTGATAAATATATCTCTGATTGCGAGAATATATCACACATCCTTTTATTTTTTCTTGTTTTTTCCAAGAGTAACATTTCTCCTGTTTTCAGTTTGTTTTATATTAAGCGCTGCTTGTAATGATACATACTTATTGTTATTGCTGTAATGCATATAATAATAGTAACATGAAAAATGTGTAACACGTTTGCTGCAATATGAAGTTCATCAGTTTTTCTACATTTAAGGTAACACACCACTACAGTAACTTAATAATCCTTGGTAACTAGAGCTTAGACTTTAGTTACCAAGGATTATTAAGTGATGTTACATTGACATTCCACTGTCAATCATCAGAAATGCTAGTTTATGATGTACTTCACAAGCCACCTGCTCTTTTTTCTTTCCTTTTAATATTTTTGTTTGTTTGCTTAGCTTTGTGATGTCAAAGCTGTCACTCCATTGGTCATTTAAAAGAAGAAGAAGAAATAGCAGCTTCTACATTAATCTGTCTCTCAGCGTGCCACAAAGGCCCAAGAGCCCTTTTTATTTTTTTTCAAAATGTCTTTCAAAGCTAATGAATCAAGTGACCACAGATGTATAGTGTTTGGGAGCCTTGTTCTTATCTGAAGACTTAACCTGTCCATTTCTACAGGTATGTTTTTTTTTATATATAATTTTTAACAGGTTCATTTCTAGATGGGTCTTTCAGAATCTAAAGTGGACTTTGATAAGGCACAAGGAGAGACAGCACTGACTGCTTGAGATTGTACACAGCAGGGGTGAGAGGCAGTGTTGGACAGCATGGCTCCAGGACCTCTGGAGGGGCTGCTGCTGCTGGTTGTGGGTGTAGATGGGTGGTCTTTCTCACTCTGTGCCCACAGTCGCTGCACCTTTCCTGAAGAATGGAATCGCTGGGCGTCTAGCATCTCCAACAGAAGGTCATACAGCGGGACTCGATTCTTACATTTCATTCGGTATAAGTGCTCCATTCCTTTGTTGCTTTCAAAAAAAAAAAGATAGCAGATATAATGTGCATGACTAATATAAGCAGTCTTTTTTTGGTTTGTTTTGTTTTGAATGGTATTGTGTATGAAATGATGTTTGTGTTAATCATCTTTTTTGTTCTTTACCTCATGTGTCTGATGTGTGAGAGCAGCAGCAGGAGCTGGGCCTGGCGGCGGGACTGCAGCTGCAGCGAGGCACCTGATTTACTGATGCCGTAAATGAAGGCATCAGTGATGTTGTCCAGCATGCACTGCACCATGAAGCTGTCCATCAAGGGCTCCACTTGACTGGAGCAGAATGAAAATGCACCTGACCAGACAGAAAAGATGAGCAATAACCATTAAAGCATTATACATTAACTGACACCTAAGACATGTTTAGGGTTGTAAGACACTTATATTGGCTTAGAATAGCTCTGCTAATTTTTTGATCACATATTGAAGGTTGATGGGATTGTGTGGGTGGATTGGATCCTACATGACTGACCAGTCAAAATCAAATGTTCATTTAATAATTTATACCATTGAAAGCTCCAAAGTGTATTTTATTTCCAAAGTACTCAACTCACTCTCTGTGACTTGCAGACTCACCAGAATTGAGAAGTATGATGGCTTTGAGACATACAAATTCCTCCAGCTTGAGTTTGAGATTACGGAAGCGAGTCACAGTCGCCAAGAGCATGTCGAAAATCTCAGCCATCCCCTCGACACATTCTCCTTCACTCCTGTAAAGAGGTAGACCAGCACTTTATGCATGCTGGGAGATTGTTTGTACCATTTACTGTGATATGTGCCTTAAAATAGCTCTGTATTTTTCTAGTGGAGCTGTAAACATTGAATATACTATTTACTTAAAGACTGGACCTCTAATGGACTCTCTGTAGATCAGCTGTCTTTCGCCAGTTCTTATCCTAGCCTCCTTCCTTTCTCTCATTCAGCCATATTATCTTTTCAGTCCCATCCAAATCGTTACTCAGCCTTTCTCCTTCGTCCTCCAGGATGCTTTATTAAACCACCAAGCTCACGACTCTTTACTTTTTACGGATGCTGGTTTTGATTAGATTCGTATTGCTTTAGTCAGTGATGACGCTGTTCTTCAGAAGCCCATTAAAGAGCCTGCTCCCAGCCGGGTCCTAATTACTATCTACCTGTGACATGCTCTTCTGAAGAGGAGCACTAGGCACTCAGGTATACAGTTCACGTCCTTTTTAACAATCTAGTTTTCGTTTCATAATCATTCAATCTCATTTTATTAGACACGGAGCTCTGCTGGACCAGATGCCGTCTGCAAGGGGACAAAACCACATGCAACTCAATGTTCTTTATGAAATTGAGGCAAAAAATAAGCACATGCAGAGCGAATGCATCAGGTCAGTTTGACATCTCGAAAAGCCCACAATCACCCTCACAGCATCAGTATCAAGTAAGATTGCCTGAGACTAAAATAAAGTTGAGTTGAGTTTTGTTAGAGTATAACAGGTGTCCCCACAGGTTTCTGTCAATCAAGGCTAAATGTAATCAAAACAATTTAATGTTTTCAAAGCATGGTTGCACACTTTTCCATGTCTGACTAGATGAATACCTGTATATGTGACCATAACAGCGAGAGCGAGTCATTAAATTGGATTCTTATAATTTAATTTTATTATAGCCTCACTAAATTAGTTATTCCAATATAGATGTATACAAAAAAGTGGAAATACTTATTTAACAGTGGCCTGCGAGAGGAGGTGCAGAACATCCAGTACCTATCGAGGATGAGATCCTGAGCAAAGATGAGTTTTCCAGGTGAATGAATAGACCTCCATATGAGGCCGATCATCAACACCTCCAGCCAAGTACTCTCCAACAACTGAACCTGATCGTGCAGAGAGAGATCCTGGAAGCCTGGAGAGAACAGAGAGACGTCATGCTTCATACACTACTGTTCACTCATTTGGGGTCAGTTCAATTTTGTTTTTAAAAGAAATTACTACATTTAGTCAGGGTAGTTAGTCAGTTCTGGGCAGCTGTTCTGTAATACAGGTGGTTGCTAGGCAGTTACTTAATTGGCTCTATGATATTCTGGTCCCTAGATATGGTTTAGGACACTTGTTCAATGTGAATTCATAGGATTTTTCACCTATCATCAGCATACCTCTTCTCATCAAGCTGCATGATTTGAGGTATCATTCAAGTCTGTAGCACAAGGATGGGTTGCAAATCACATTTAATAGTACTATTAGTAAAATGATTCACCACTTGATGATGAGGTTTTAACCCAACATTTAAGTTATATCCGCTGTATCTCACGATAAGTTAAATTGTTTCCTTCTCCGGGGAGGGTTAATTAAGACATCTGAACATCAGATACTGTATAATGGCTCCCTTAAAACTCCCAGCAGGTCTTTTAATGTGTGCAAACTCAGCTGGAGGCCAAATCAAGCTGAAACACTGTAATAACACCCATCTTCTTTACCTTCGCGCCTGTGACCTTGTCATTTGAATCTCTGCCACCTGTGCTGTCAAAACCTGCTGCCACGGTTACAAAAACTTGGCAAGGCTGTCACCAGGGGTTCTGTTTCCTTTGGATTTAAAACCCCCTCCCTTAATGTTGCACTCTCAGTTAAAGCAACTTTAATTGATCTTTGAAAGGGTTTTACCTGGTACTTTCTTAGCCCAGGCGATCATGTGGACGAGTTCTTTGTCAGCCATGTTTGTGAGCAGGGACATCATGGTGATCTCGGTGTATGGGCGGCTGTGTTTCTGTCGTGAGCAGACAGCTGGCGGCTCTGCCCCCAGAAGCAACACCAGCACCTGGTCAGGAGGCATGCATAGAGCGCTGACCACACCACCACTGCTCTTCTTCCTCCTGTCCTGCGGAGGAGCTGTTCTCAGACCGGTGCGGCTTGAGTGCTCACTGTAGCTCTTGAAACGATCTTCATTACCGCTCCTCCTCCTGTCACGCCTGATAGCGCGGCCTCCGCGCTCCTTACGAATACCTGCAATGGAAAACATGCAGGTTATTACTTTTATTCTATCCTATGTTCAAACTATTTGACAGCAGAGAAAAATGAAAGACTGTGCAGTATATGTGAACCTCCTAGTAAAAAAAGATATATATTTAAAATACATTTTATTTCATATCAAGTATAGATCAAATCTATTAACATATTTACTGACAAATCACTCAAGACTTACTGATTAAAAATTATAATTACATTGTGCACAATGCATATTTCTTAATGTTAAGCCTAAAATGTGTTTAATGTCATTATTGATGTGGACTGTATGATCTTCAGTATATATTTAGTTGGACGTCACCACTACTTTCACACAATTAACCCTCTGGTATTGTTCATTTAGGAGTCACACTTGTACGCCGGTCAAAACAGACCGGAGGCCATTATCGTGTACTAATTTTATTTCATTTCAATAGTTTTTTTTTTTTATATTTAGCATTTTGATTGTATTTCATTTTACTAATTCATATTAATATCTAAATTATGGACTATTTTCAGTATAAAATGTAAAACAAATTATAAAAATATATATATAATTTTTCAATTGATGCAATATTTAAGTTAAAAATAGAGCAAAAGTATTTAAAATCCATTGAATTGAAGCAGATTTGTTCCACCTTGTGGAAAAAAATAATCAAAATCATCTTTAATACTATGGTGTAGCCATTAGATGCCCATATAGCCATACGTGACCCTGGACCACAAAACCAGTCTTAAGTCACTGGGTATATTTGTAGCAATAGCCAAAAATACATTGTATGGGTCAAAATTATGATTTTTTTTTTATTTTATGCCAAAAATCAGTAGGATATTAAGTATCATGTTCCATGAAAATATTTTGTAAATTTCCTACTGTAAATATATAAAAACTTCATTTTTGATTAGTTATATGCATTGCTAAGAATTCATTTGGACAACTATAAAGGTGATTTTCACAATATTTTGATTTTTTTTACACCCTCAGATTCTAGATTTTCAAATAGTTGCATCTCAGCCAAATATTGTCCAACTCTAATAAACCATACATCAATGGAAAGCTTAATTATTCAGCTTTGAGATGACGTATAAATCTCAATTTCCAAAAATCGACACTTAAGACTGGTTTTGTGGTCCAGGGTCACATATTGTGGCTGATTTGTAGATTGTACACACAAAAACATGTTTGTATTTTCATATTTTTCCCATTCATTTCCTATGGCGGTGCGACCGTGAACAACACAAATGTGACTAATTTTTCAATGACCATTTAGCTTTTTCGAATCGCGCGTCACATAGCTACTGCCATAAGTCAACAGAGTTTTGTACCATTGCAATGAATAGTGATTTTTTAAATTTAGATTTTTTAAATAACTTTTTTTTTGGTCTAAAATGACTGAACAGCACCAGAGGGTTAAGTGCATTAAGTACAAAATTTTGTTGTTCCAATGTAGCAGACTTAAAGTATAGCCTACCAGTTTAGAATATTAAAAGTACAATTGCAGGTATTTTTCTTAAGTACTTAAATATGTAAATATATTAGTAGTATACTTAGAATGAAATGAATGTAATTAATTTTTCAATAGGGCATGGTATGAAATTCAAAAACATTTACATAAATGATGAAATAAAGTTATTTTTTAAGTATTTGTTTTCAGTGTGAATTATTTCTGCATTTCAGACGATGGGGCTTCTTTTCTTCTTCTTTTTTTTCAGTGTGAATTATCCCTAAACAATTAACATCGAAAAGCTAGTGTCAATTTCAATTTCAAGTTTATGTCAGTGACAATTTGCACATTGAAATGCTTAGGTTGAGGCTCAGGCATTCTACATTAGAATGCAATACAATATAAGTGCAATATAATACCAAAAAAAAAATGTAATCCTGTAATATGTGCAGTATGTTTTTAAAGTGCATATGCGCTTTGTAACGGAAAATAATCATCATGAGGTATACGTGTTTGTATACATATTTGTAGGAATGTGAGTGAGCATTACAGAGTGTTTAGAGTTCTGATGGCCTGTAGGTAGAAGCAAATAAAAAAAACATAATATCAAATTATAAAAAATAAAAATAAAAAAATAATAAAATACACAAAAAATAAAATAAATTAAAAATAAATCAAACTCTCTCACACACACACACACACACACACACACACACACACACACACACACACATAATAAAAGAAATTAACAAACATTAACCAAGATAGTATATAATAAGTAATAGTACATAAAGTAATCATTCACTGTTGTGGCCAATTACACATATTAATTGAAAAGGAGTCCATTATTAAATTCTGAATGTTACCCAACCCTAGACAGAAGTAGGGGAAACTCTACTCTAGATGCTGCTTTAAATGTGGGAGATCATGACAGATAAATATATGTGTATGTGAGACATAAAGAGAGAGAAATCTTTTATGTACCTCCTTTCATCATGCCTACTTCATAACACTTGCGTAGTCTGCATGCTTGGCAGCTCTTCCTGCGGTTTCTGTCAATAGTGCACTGGTTGGTTGCCGGACAAACATAGTCATTATGACCTAGAGGCAGAAAAATGAAGTAGGGTTTGTTTTTGATCATTGTTTTACCCTCGAATTCATGCTTAAACAGTAAAGTACTTTTTTAAGATCAGCTTTCAGAGATGTTTTCTTTTTTTAACTTTGTATTAGCGATATGTAAATACTGTTCCGTCAGAAGCAACAAAGAGTGCAGTGCAGCGCATCAACGGCCTTGGATCTGATTAAGCGCTGAGAGCAGGTACATGCTGTTCCAGCGCTCCAAATTAAATTTTAAATTAGATGATGGTGTCTCAGCCTGAAATGTCACAGACCTACACAAAAACACATACACACTGACATCCAAACCATTGTATAAAACCATGCACATAATCATAATGCCATATTCTACAACAGATAATCCAAAACATGAAAATTTGAATGTGAACAAGATAATAGCTGTAAACAGATTTTAGGTTAAAAAGCTATTTTGGGTGGCAGCTCACTCAGAAATTTTTTTTATAAGGAAAAAGTAATTTCATTTCTGATGGGCAAGTTATTTTAATATGTGTTTTTGTGTAGTTTGTATTATATGTGCAGTTTATATAATGTATATTTTAGATATATTTTACAGTGAAAGTGATTTTACATTAATTTACATAAGAAAGTAAGCCCTGGCTCCACAAGTACATTTTTTATTTAAAAAAAAAATGCATTAAAGACTGTGACTATAGGGATCTGAATTATAACTATTGTTTTATTGCTGGGATCATATTATATTAAAACAACTGTATATATAAGCAACTTAAATTATACAAAGGCTACTTAAAAAAAAAAAAAATCCTTTATGAAACCCAGATCCAAAATCTATTTCTTTGCTCTTCTCTCTGCCTTCCTGTCCTGATAGTCTGTCTCTCCTAAACATCTTGGCTGTCTATCATTCTACACTCTCTTACTGTAATTCCCCTCACACAGTGTGTCCTAAAACCCATTTGTCTGGTACACACTTACAGTCATTTTCCTCCAGTTTTCTGCTCAGTTTTCCTCACCAGAATGGCAGTTAAAGTCAGCAGGAGTTACCTGCCCCAGGAAAGAGCTCATCAGGAGCTTGCATGTCAAGGTCAAGCTCAAAACACCTACCCGGCATCTCATTTCACCAAACCCACCCAGATCTGCACCCCCTTCCAACGCAATACAAAACTGCAAATAAGGTGCGAGCAGAAACATCTGTGTGCTTCCATTGTACATATCAGGCAGCCTCTCATCAAATCTAGCACATGGGAGACTTTGATTTTCACCTTTTTCTTTCAGCTTTAAAAGGAAGGACAGTAGGGAACATGCAAGGATGATTATCTGTGGCATACATTCACACATTTGAAATTGTATTTGAAAGCGTAAGGCCTTGACTTGAAAATGACTATTAGAAAATCAAGGAAAATCGAATTATTTTTCTTTTTCACAGTGGGGAAGGAGTCCGGGGAGTGAATTCAAGGGGGGACAGTGTTTCACTTCCAACTGGTTAGGTTTATTTGTAAATTAAAGTGATTTCTATATTTTATCCATTCAAAAGACTACGAAAGCGATCCCAGTTTTGCATATAATCGTAGCGCTTTGTTTATAGTTCGCTGCGCAGTGCAGTCTTTTGCCATTATACCTGCAGACTGCAGCCAATAGAGATGCTTCTCTATCACTGCGCGTGATGCTCCTCGCAGCAAAGATCATGAAAACAGACCAATGTTTTTGTCATTCATTGTAACAAAGTGTAGAGACAATGTAAATAATAGATTCAGTGTACAGTGTATAGAGCTTATTTAATTAAAATGGAAGTTTGTGAGATCGCGATGAACTATGGAGAATTAACAGCTTTTTAATGATTATAAAGAGGGTTTGCAAATGTGAAACTGAATTCATACAACAGTTTTATACATTTTTGATTTTATACAAAAGTTAATAGGCTACAATAGTAATTGGTTACATTTTAGGAATACTGTTGTCTATTTTGCTCTATTTCATCAACAAAAATGTAGTTTAATGAGCCATTGCGCATCTATAGTCTTTGACACAGTGCTGTTTCGTTTATGAATGAATCTTTGTTTTTGAACAAATCGAGTGAGTCAATGATTCAATGACCCATTCATAAAGAGTCACTTGCTTCGTTCCTAAATAAATCAGCCATTTGAACAATCGATTGAATGAATGATTCAGTGACAAAGACAGTGACTTGCTGCCACCTACTCGTGGATTCTGTTTAATTTTTAAAACATAAACTGAGTCATTTAAAGGTATACTCCACCTCAAAAGCTTATGCTCTTCTGTGTCAGCCATGCCACATGGATGCTCTGTTTTCTCTCAGATCAAAGTGTAAATAAATTTAAAAAAATAATCACCAAAACACCGCTAACACATAATAAATAAAATTGCCTGCGTTCAGCGGACATTCTCCAAAATGTCGCTACGGAGATGCAGTGAGATACAGAGGAGACAAGTTGTTGAATAAAGTCATTATTTTTGTTTTCTTCGTGTACAAAAAGTATTCTTGTTGCTTCATAACGTTATGGTTGAACCACTGATGGCAGATGGACTATTCTGACGATGTCTTTCATACTTTTCTGGACCTTGACAGTGTAATTTACTTGGCAGTCAATGGGACAGTCACAAGCCTCCCGGTTTTTATCCAAAATATCTTAAATTGTGTTCCAAAGATGAACAAAGCTTTTATGGGTTTGGAACGACATGGGGCTAAGTGATTAATGACAAAATTTTCATTCTTGGATGGAGTATCCCTTTAAATCATTTAAATTTATTTATTAAAACTTTATATTTAAAACTTATATTAATATCATAGCATTGTTATTATGAGATGCACTGATGCCACCTGAGTCTTGTCAAAAATTCTGTAAATATTCATTAATGCCATTTGTGCTCTTCTGTGCCATGCAAAGATGAATTGTTGATGCTGATTTCATTTGACTGGTAACTTATTCTTCCTGATTGTATCTTATTAATTTAATTGAGTTTATTGTTTAATTAAAATTTTGATAAAAGTTTATAAATCTAAAGTAGGAGCACTAGTGATCCTGAAAAGAAATGTAAAAAAAGTAAGTGTAGAGCCCTTAAAAATGTAATATTAAAAACTAACTGCAAACGTTTTTGCAATAAACTATTAAATATAATCTACAAATCATGCAATACTGTACCAGTAAATAAGTGTTTTGAGGCCTTAGCTAAACAGGCCAATTAGAGACACTAATCATTCTCTTTTTTTATTATTAAATCATTCTTTAATTTCACTAATCAGTCTTTTATTATTATTATTATTATTATTATTATTATTATTATTATTATTATTATTATTATTATTATTATTATTATTAAACACAGGGGGTCATTAATGATGCTTACATTATAATGTGAAATTCACACACACTGTATCTTTCATTTGGCCATTATTGCAGGTGCTTGTCTTAACATAGGCCTACAAGAAGAAGGTTTAGAGAAAATATTAAATAAGTTGTTAATAAATGTTATAGATTATAAAGTGTTTTATAATTAAATACATCTGAAAGGTCATCTAAAATTACCATTATTACCCCCAGCACTGAGGGGCTGTTTACTTAACACAGAATGCGTCTTCCATGATGTTTCTATGTAAACATGCATGCGCTAGGCTAGACGTGTTTCCCCGTTGTGCTTGAGTTTCTTTTTTTTTTTCGTCTTTATTTATTATTATTATTATTTGCGCATAATATGATGTTCTAAAAACGTGGCACTCAAGCTAATAAATTCCCTAATCAAAAAATTTTCTGTCTGTGCATTCTTGGTAGGTATTTTAGGGGAATCTTTCTTACATCGATGCACCAGTAGGTGGCGACAGTGGCTTTGTTTTTAAGTGGTATTTAACAATATGCAGAACTGATTCATTTGCAAACACTATTTTTTTTCTTTTTTTTTACTACATAGAGTCATAGTCACGCTGATATTCAAAACAGCAAGACTGTGCGTGTAACAGATTGGTTACCTTGAATGCTTCTCTTGAAGAAAGCTTTGCATCCCTCACAGGACCACACTCCATAATGATAGCCAGACGCATAGTCACTGCACACCGCACAGAAGCGCATCTCCTTCTCTGAATCAAACCCTCCTGCGGCCCTTGATCCGGAGTACAGCTCCTGTCTGTCAGTGGCACTGCACAGCTCCTCACACAAACCAACACCTGCCTGCTGAGAACACACAACACTGGACCTACAGACAGAAAAAGGGAAGATGTCAAGATAGAGTGGATGATGATAGAAACCAGGATAACTCACCACAGCAGAGAAACTGACTGATGTGTTGTAATTCACGCTTCCTGCAGCAGTAGCTATTAAAATTCTGGCCTATGCCTTTAAGTTGATAGTTATTTCTATCTTATTGTAGATATTAAAATCGATTCTATTTTATCTAAATATGTCTAAAATATATCTAAAATCAGTTAGGTTAAAAGTGGCAAGTGAATTTAGGCCACACAACAGGATTTATTAAATTATGGGATATGGGAAATAATAATAATAATTTAAAAAATCCCTTATATCATCCGATAACCAATATGGTACCATAAAACTGCATTCCTATAAATAATTAAATATAAATTATGTATATATAATATCTTTAGATACAAATTTGTAATATCCAAGGAGAATATGTACGTGACTGCAAACAGGGGACAAGTGTGCCCATCCCCATTTCCTTCTGACCTCTTGTTCCAGTGTTTGTAAATATTTATTTTATTTTTAATTCTGATTTCCAACCGGTTTTTTGCATAACCTTAAAAATGAACTGCAGTGCTGTCCAGTGTCATCAGATGACAACTGGGGTCCCCAAGCAGCCTAAAGCAGTGGATGAATTAATATTCTCATCTGTCAGAACAAGTAAACAAAAAATTTAAACATTAGGCTTTACTAATAATAGTTTATTCATTCACATGCTGTATTTTTTTAGTAATCCATTAACTGTACCAGATCGCTTTTCAGTTCAAGTACTCCCTGTGTGTTCAGACAGTACCACTGTTGTTTTCACTAATCGTACTTTCCTCAAGGTCTAGAGACAGAATTTGATCAGAGGCTCTGCAAATGTTAAAAATCCTAACCTTCTTCTTTCCAAGAACAAAAAAAAATCAAAAAAACAAAACCACAAGCCTAAAACAAAATAACAACAAATAAAATAAACTCTAATTAGTCAAAAAACAATTTCAACATGTCCTGCAGGGGGGAAAAAGTGTAAACCACTTTAATATGAAGTAATACTCATTCTTCAATTCAAAAAGAAACCAAATGCCATCAAGACCATCTAGCATTAAATGTTGGTCATACACAAATCTATGGCCATAACCCATTAGGCACATTAAACAGATTTTTACTCAAGAAAAAACATGAATAATTATTTTTTTTTTTTTACCATATATTTAACCTTTGAAATATTGTTACCAAAAAAAAAGAAAAAAAGTTTAGTTTAAATGTTCAAGCGTTGGCTAATAATGGTACTCAATTTATTACATCAATTTATTTCAAGTCATGGTTTGTATCCAAATCAAACATGTTCACAAAATGTGCCAGAATTGTTTCACCAGGCTTTGTGTATGTAAGGTGTTGTTTGTAAAAAATGAACCTTGGTAAGCAGGTATCCAAGCAAGATTCAAGTTCTAAACCAAACATTATGCCTCGATGAATCAGAAATCTGGTGTAAATGACCTCCAGAACCACCTCATCTGATTAACTGGACACCTGGCAATATGTTCATGTTATATAGTTTTTCTTTCTGTTATATTTACTATTTAAGTTTAACCTGGATTTCACCATTAAAATGGCAATAGAAACCTGATGTTAAAAGACAAAAAAAAAAAATAATAATTGTTCATTTTCAATATCTATAAAATGTCTTAAATCCAATATATCTCTTAAAGTTGTGTATAATAAATTCACAAACTTGTAAATTGTTCATTCAAAACTTTAATTTGAATTCTTCTCTTACAAAAGTGTCCAAAACATGACCACTACCAAAGCTTGTATTTAAAGCTGAACTGACCTGTAGACGGTGCTAGAAGGGCTGTCCAGGTAGTAGGACACCTGGTGGGTCGAGTGGTGTCCCCCATGATGGTTCAGATATGGGGACAACTGAGGGCTGGAGGGTGCAAACATGAGAGGGCTGCCGGATCCAGTGCCTAAGATCTGCAGATGTTCTTCAGCAGGGGGGTCCGGGGGAGCTGTGTAGTATCCGACCGAGGCAGGCTCGGCGGGTGACGAGGTGCCGTAGGTCTGTGTGGGGTTTGGGAACTCATAGGCTCCATCTAGATAATTGACAGAGGAACTGATCCCCCCCGTGCTGTGCTCCTCCTTAGGGTACATGGGTGAGAGTTTGTGGGCAGTGGGTGGTGAGGAAAATCCCTCCAGGTCTTCTATCTCCGGGTTCGGGCTGGTCCTGCGTCGCTGCCTGGCACCAGAAGCCTCTCCGCTGGTCTGCCCTCCAGACATCACCATGGAAACACACACGCAGCCAGCATGACTTAAGGTACTATCTGTTCGTAAGCAACCACCAAAAGACTGTTTTTGTCTTCTTTTTTTTTAACCTCCCACTGTCTTTCTCAAACTCTCTCCCCCTTGTTCTGTTTGCTTCCGCCCCGCTGTTCTGCCTACTCCTCCTAAAAAATAAAAAAATACCTTCCTCTCTCCTCCAGTCCGCCTTGAGCTGAAAGGACAAAGTGTGATGTTTTTCTAAGAAATGTGAGGCTGCTTTTCCTTCACTTTCTTTCTTAAAATACCCTTTTTTATATTTTCCATCTCTTTCTTTTTTTCAGTATCTAAAACTACTGTTCTAACAAAAAATCCTTATTGTAGCCTTAAATATTACACTTTAGGAAGGATAAGATTCGAGCAACTGTACAAGATGTCAGGTCTGATGTGAGGTGCTTTTCTATTAAACAGGAAAGAGAGGACAGGAAACTCAACTGAAACTACTAATAATAGAAAGAAATGCTTGATTATAAACCACTAGAGCAGTAGACACATTGAATATTGTTTCTTGTGGAAACTATAAAGACTAGAATCAGTTATTAACTCCTTTATGTAGCCCTTACCAAAATTCAAACCAGTCCTCTGATTTATAAGTTTAACCCCATCACAAGTAGCCTGGGTGCATCCCCTCGCTGATGTGTCTCTGACTTTCTGTGTCCTTCTTGCTTTCACTGTCTGTGGCTCTGACAAAAAAAAAAAAAAAAAAAAAGAGGTAAACAAATTAAAGACAGCCAGGTCGATACTGATGGTCACTCTTCAGAGCAGGTCATGGCAACCAGGTAAACAAGAGATAGGAGGTCACCGCCTGATTCACTTGCCAAAACCTTTGGATTTTACAGGTGATGTGTTTTAAAACCACTTTACATGCTGTCCCCATCGGAAATTATGCTTCAGAGAATCAACTACATTCGTTGAAAGATTTTTGCAAAAGGTTAAATAAGGGAATTAAGTATTGTTCAACTCACAAGGGACACACAAGTTAGTTTGTTCCTATTAATTTCTCTGTACTGGCAGCTATTTAAAGCTGAATTGGAAAGTGTGTAGGTGTCGGTGCTCTTCATTAAATGCTGCGTTGGAAGCTTGAGTAATTGAGTTTGGGTTTCCTTTTTTAAAAAGGAACATTATTAGTATTTTTAACTGACTTAGTAATACTGTCTAACTATGTGCTAACATATACACTAATGCACAAATACATTCTTTTAACTCAGAAAGGCTGCATAAATTGTTCAGTAATGTTACAAAGATTTCTTCAGACATAAGTTTAAACATAAAGAACCCTGGGGAAAAGTATGTGTTTCTACAAAATGATTAAGCAGCACAACTGTTTTCAACATCACCAAATCAGCATATTAGAATGATTTCTGAAAGGCCGTGTGACTCTGAGACTGGAGTAATGATGCTGAAAATTCAGACTTGCCATTAGTTTTTAAGGTTTAAAAATAAAAAAAATTAAATTGTAATAATATCTGACAATATTACACTCTTTTTGTAGCCTGTTTTTTGATCAAATAAATGCAGCCTTTGTGGGAAGAAATAATTTTTTAAAAAACATTTTAAAAATCTTATAAATTTAGGAAAATCACAAATAATGGATATATTTTTCTTTTTCATAATAATTTGTTGTTTTAATTCAAATATATGCAGCACTGTCCTCAAATAAAATGGCTGCTAATGCATTAAATTAAAACATGCTGATTTTCCCCCCTTTATTCAGTTTCATCACACAAAGGCACAATGCAAACAGGGAACATGCTGATTATTAGCTATGTACTTTTACAAAACTAGAGCTGATAATTTAACAAACTGTATTGATAACCTTTTATGTGATGCAGTTTGTATGATGCATGCAAAAAGTACACGTCTCGATCTGCTGCCGCAGGTTTCTGATAAAAACATACTAACTAAACAACTAGGCCAGCTGAAATCTTTAAGTCTACTTTTGAGCTTAGCTCTTGCAGTAAGAGAACTAGAACAGTTCAAAGACCAAAACCATGGCCTTGATTTTCAGGAAAAACAGCATGTACACAGTCCTCCGCTGACCCCTAAACACAAAAAGATAGTGTTCATGTGAATATTACGTAACATCAATTCTTTTTTTTGTGGTCTAATTTCTTTGCTCTGAATGGAGGCAAGGCTCCTTGGAAGACCCAGGAAGCATCCACACACACACACACACATACTGTGAAAGTAAACAAATCGCGCTCTCAATGGATAGTTCAACAAGCAGCATGAGAACACTTCTGCAAGCGTTTGATGTCTTAGGAAGAAAAAAAACATGAGAAAGTGCTCATTTATTAAAAAGAAATGAATTGAATCTCTAAAACCATTTGTTAAACTCAGTAAAATTAAATTAAGAGTTTCATTTAAAAGAGAAATAGTTTTTTTCCTAAACTTTATTCAGTGGTATTCCATTTTCAAAACAGTTATCATTTTAACAAGTGCAAGTACATAAACACGGTATCCTGACTAGCATCTGTTTCCAGCATGCTCATAAATAAGCTAAATGAAATCATCATGGTGCAATTTTCATCCCAACAGACACTGGAAAACCTGGTAAACTTGCTTTGAAAGTGCTAGTCAATCCAAACTGTAAACAACAATAACTCTCTGAGATATGTATGGCCAGTATTTTATTTTCATCAGCCAGAATGCAGAACGTATTTCCTTATGATGACATTAGTAAATCATTGTGAATTTGTGCTTTGTTTAAAAAAACAAAACAACAACATTGGATGGCAATTTAAATCCCTTTACATTTAAATCCCTCATACATTCAATTTTGCCATTACACTACTAGAATTGTTTTCATTAATTGGTTATTTTCAGTTATGCACTCCATGCAAAGCCCATAAATTAGAACACATGAAAAAGTTGTTTTGGTCAATAGCATTGAACTAGAAGTTAAAATTCACGTTCAGCATTTTACTTTTTTATTTACTGTGTTTCATACCAAACAACACGTATGGATTCCTATGATTTTTTGTTTTGTTTTGTTTTTTTGCCATGTTTACATCTGTAGTTGTAAGTAACTGTACTTCTACACAATACAGACCAGCAGTACACACAGAAAATCTTATACTGTGATCAAGAGATGGTCAACAAAGACATTATTTAGGTTGAGATTAATTTCAGTGTTTGATCTGCAGAATCGGTAGGATTCATTATGCGATTTGCTTACAAGCAAAGAAGAAACAACACCACATTTGTTTGGCATATTGGTAACTAAAACAGCATCTTCAGTGCATTTTATTCCTTCATATCTTTCTTCTAAGCAATTTTCTCTTAAGTGAGAACTCTCTTTTCTTTACAAATGACCCTACTGTTCTCTGCATGGATTGGAAAACTGAACCACTGCATATCTGCCATTAGTCATCCAGTCTGGCTCCTGAGAGCTGAGCTTCTCGGCCTGGCCTGGCTGTAAGCCCACCTGAACATCAGCCTTCAGTGTCCTGAGACTGCAGAGAGGGGCAGGCTGGAACCCCCTCAGTGCTTGATCAAACGGAACCGTGTGCTCCCATTTCCTATCTCCAGTAAGCTTCCGGTAGTTAAGGTCTCCTTTGAAGAGAATCAGATCAGAGCCCTGGAGCGTGCTGTAGAGATCGGCTGCATCCACCGCCATGTCACAGAACTCATGGGGCAAGGTCCAAAAAATGTGGTCATGGTAGGACCATGTACCCTCCTTCATGAAATGCTTCCATTGGACACCGCTGGCTGACATCCACTTGTGATTGGCCGCCATGGTCTGCATGATGGTCCACTCAAAGTCTTGTTTGGTGACGTCTGAGACGAACCATGGGATGGACTTCCCATGAAATCGGATTTGCTTGGCTAGTCCGGCAGAAACAAGAAAGTCAGCAAGGACTAGATCGGTAATGAGCTCAAAACCAGCATTGTCTAAAATAATGTCCACTCTGGCATGCTTCTTCCCAGAGGATCCGGCTCCTTGAGCAGCAACCAGCGTTGACCAAACCATGCTGGAGTCATCCACTAGGATGAAGCGCTGGAGATCAGGAAGAGAATCGATGGGACTGGACTTTTGAGAGTTGTCCTGACCGGCAGAGATGGACAGATCACACTTGTTTCCCCACAGAGAGATCTTCAAAACACACAGTAAACCAGATTATGTGGCATTAAGCTATCACAAACAGTGTAATATCAATAAAGTACACAAGCGCATGCTGAAAACAGTAGCCACTCCTTGGCAGCACAAACTGGATGTCATTCAGGTAACAAGATTCTCTTCTAAATTAAAGATGTGGCTCTTTAAGCTTATGGCTCACTGAATTCAATTAGAATCTTCCATCTCCACGCAAACAAGATGATTTTCCTAGTTTTTGATGTTGTGTTCTGATGTCGTAGAAACATAATGTCCCAATAACAATTGTTTTTAATGGAAGGGATCATTATACGCTGCAGCTAGGATCACGGAGACACTAACCTGGAGTAACTTGAGAAAGTTGTCTCGCAGCTGAATCTCAGTCATGTTCTCCATGTTAGTGATGAGCTCCTGAAGGTATGTACAGAGGGTTTTAATGGCTTGTTGAGATTCAAAGTAGCTTTGCGTCTTTCCCTCCTTAAACACGTCAAACTTATCCATCGGTGGACTTTGAAAACAAAATGAAAGTAGTCAGTTTCAACAATTCAAAATGTACCAATGCAACATGGAGAGTACAATTAACCGGGTTAATTATTCAATTACTACTATTAATTATAAAAATACTTATAGATAGCACTTTAAATGACCATCAGTGCCTTTTTATTTACAACAGCTCTAAAAATGATGTAAACTACTTCATCAATTGCAACACCATAGCATTTCTAAGGCAAGTCATACCTTTAAATTCATTTAGACCTGTACATATTTCAGTGGTGTTCCTGTTATAAATCTGTTCTCTTATTAAAAGAACTTTCTTTCTTATTGCTGATTTTACCCATTAATTTAACTTGTTTTAAATACCTAATTAATACCAATTTAATAGTAAATTAATGCATGCCATATGACCATGTGTCCGTTTGAAGACTAAGACGACCACTTATTTAATGATTGAGTATATCATTAATAAATGATATAGAAAAAAGTAGATTTTATACTATTAAATGATGAAGATCAATTAAACTTTACGATATTTTGACTTTTAATTAAATTGTGTAAACTGTGAAAATAACCACAGTAATAATTTCACTGAAGTTTTGATTGCTCAATGTATGGAGTAAGCTGATTTGCTTTACTTCATATACAGAGCCTCTTGGATCCTCCGGTACATGTAACACTCCATATAGAGCCATGGAGACTTGAACCAGCTGACAGGCCTCCCGTCCTCCATCAGGTCCTGCTGTCTTCGCATGTATTCATTCCAGGCCTCTGAGTCCTCAGCATTATCAGTCAGAGACAGCACGGGTTTGTCTGTCTGCAGTTCATTCCTCAGCCTGGACAGGAAGGAGATGGCCGTCTTCTCTGCCTGGACCCCCTCCTGAAAAAACACATGGTACAGAAGTTAAATCTAGGAAAACAAGTACACGCAGGGCCATTTTATTTTATCAATCACATGAAAATATAACACTGCTAAATGTAAAAAAGCAAAGATCATATACACACCTTTCCATATTGTTTGAAGAAATTGTCTTTATTGCGGTGTAACGTGTCGATCACTTTTGTGAGAATGGTTGGGAGTCTGTCTCTCACGGTCAGATAGGCAAAGGACCTAGACATGGGGAACATTAAACATTTTAGATGTAAATTGTGTGATTCAGGAAAAATAGATTTCACTAGCACTAGTAACTTGAGGAATAAGTCCATAAATAAAGTCCATTACTAGGTGATAATAGTGGTTGATAATGTCAGTGTCATTACATCCACATCCAGCAGCAGCAGCATGGTTACTGAAATTAATGTGTCTCGAAAGCTGGTTTGTCAACTACAGACTGCATTCGACAGTGCATGACTTTAAACTGCCAATGTTGCCCATAAATGCTGTTTAGGCAGCCAGATCTCTGGGTTGTTTTGAAACACAGCCATTGACACTATTTCACTAAACGCAGCATACATTCGTTATTACTGAACAACATGTAAACAGACGATAAATTTCGTGCCGTGGCCTATTTTCATATAAACGACGTCAACGGTGACGCATCAAAGCATATCTCAGATCATAAAGACATACCCCTCAAACTCCGCAGAGAGTGACAGCGGGGCCGATATTCCCTCTGCCTCCATCTTTGCAAACAGGAAGAAGGACTAACGTCAGAAGAAGGGATTTTCAACAAACTTTATTTGAGAACGATCGGTGACCAGTTCACAATGTAATGTGAAGGTATAAAATAACTGAATACACGCTGTGTCCTTTACTCGCATATCGTGGGAACACCTACAATCACACACATTAGCGTGTTATTTGTTGTAGTCTTATGCGGAATCCTCGACTTTAGCTGTCGATGTCGCTTTATCGTTGACACTACTGTCCTCTAGTGGCCATGCACAGAAACACACACAAACACACAGTAGCCTATCAGACATACGACACTATTCAGATAGTTTTTGTTCAAATTAACCTGGCATTCAAAGCTGCGTTTTATATTTAATTTAACATCGATTCAATTTGAACAAGCCTGCACTGGTGAAAAGAAAACATCTAAACCAGATGGTCTGGAGCTAGTCTCAGCCTGGTCTGTTAATTGGCTGATTTTAGAGGATTTTTGGCCACTTTTCAGCTGATCAAGCTGGGTGACCAGCCGGCCACACAGCTAAACAATAGCTTGTCCAGAAAAGACCCGAGAGAATCAGCTTCGTATTAGTATTTGTATTTTGAACTATATAGTACTATCTCAGGATGACCTTTTCATGGACCTCCTTAAGTGGCTCTTGTTACTGATTTACTGTCATTGGCTTAAAAAAGATAAGTCAGGTTTGTTTTATATATCTAATCTATATGTATTGAAAATGTTGCTTGCTTGATATGGATATTATACTAATTTCTAAACCAGTGACATTTTATTATTCTGTCTACAGACAGCAGCAGCAATTCTGACTAAACCATATTTAATGATGCTAATGTGATTTTCGGAAATTGGAAACAGAAACCATAGTCCCAGATGCATTTATCTCCCCACCAGACCACATGGCCCTAACACACAGCTTACTCTGGAGACACCACCCCCAACTTCCCTTTCCTCGTTCTTTTTTTGCAAACCCACAACTCGAAGCTGGCATCCTCATTTTGCATTCTTAAACTTCCAGGCTGTTGTAGATTAGTCTTAATATATTTTCTTGGCATTTTCTTACAATTCTTGTATGTATTTGTTCATGTTAAGTCCCCGTGTTATTCATTTCCTGATCTCTCTAGCAGGCCTGGTCAAGCCAGCTCACATCCTGTTCTCTTTAGTGTAGTGAAAGCTTACAAACTCAAGCAAAGCACAAAGACACAGGCAAAGTTAAAAGGAAAATAGTATTATTATTATTTTAAACCATGTCAAGCTTCACTTGAATTGTTCAGAATGGAACCAAAGCAATTTAATTCACATTAAAATAAATGAATTGATTACTGAGAACATAAAAAAGGATAGTTGTTCTGAGACTAAAAGGAAATGTTTTTATTCTGCATATTTATCATTTATTTTATTGTGGTATAAATATATAATTTAAAACATGTATCTTTTTATCTTTTAAAGACTTCAGTAAAAGTGAAGAAATAAAAAATAAATAAAATACCAAAATAAATGTTTAATAACATTTGTTGCAAATACATAAAAACACAGGAAACCTTAACTTGCAAATATTTAATTAAAATCTAAATACTAAAAAAAACAGCCCAGTCAGTTATATATATAATTAATTTTGTGATTTATTTAATATTTTAAATTATTTGTCACATATTTATTAGTTGTGAGTAAATAAATAAACGTTATATTTGTGTTTCGTTATTTATTTCAATATATATTTATTAAATGTTTTAACATATTTATATCGTTTTCACCCAAAGGATACGTGAATAAAGATATACTGTTGAAAACACGTTTAATACTGATTATATGTATGTAAACCAATAATGAGCCTCGTTAGTTTTATTTCAGCCTGTGGGTGTGAAACGCGCATTTCTCGTGAGCGCATTTTTCTTGGCTGTAAAAGTGTAGTCTGTCAACTGAAATGCAAATCGCCCTTCTGCGTGTATCTGTCTCGATACGTTATCTTCATGTGGGGGTGGGTAGCGTGACCTACGGCTATCCAACTCCACTAAAATCCGTTTATGTGTAACCAACGATCGTCGCCCCTGAATGATTGCTTAATAACATTCATCTCCGCCGCACCGTGAACACACGAGGAGAACGACACCCGTAACGTTCACCAGTGCACTCGTCTGGCGGCTCTTAGCGCCAAAGACGTTTGTTTTGGCATCCCAGGGAAGTGGGTTTTACAACCGCTGTTTTTAAGCCCTTTTAGACAGTCATGTGATTGTAACGTAACCCGACCGGAAAACACCGACGACCATCGCCGCCAATGCTGCGTTTGAGAGGAACAGAGCAGCTGCGAGCCCAACGGACGAGTCCCCCGGTAACAGACAACAACTCACCCAACTCCACACACCCGAGCGGAGGAAAGGTACGTGTGTTTACACCCATCAACCTTTATCATTTACTGCTTCATTTGTCTATTTGTTGTTTTTAGTTTAGTTTATTTAATCGGTGACCTGCCCTTCCCTCTCTCTCTGTGTGTGTGTGTGTCCGTTTCACGAAGCTCCGTTTATTTTTGCTTCTCGTCCCTGATGCTCGCTAAGATTATATCGCTGTTATTGTTGTGAATTTTCGGCTACATTCACGATAAGGTCGTTGGATCATGTGCTGATCGAGCAGGGAGCGTTTGCGCGTGATCGTATCAGTCAACTCGTTTCAGTTTTTGACGGTTTATTTTCTATTTGCGAAGAAAAACAGATTGCGGAAGTGGTCGGTCTCTGCGGGAGATCTGTCCGTTCCACGTGTCTCCGTAGTGGGAGGAGCTAGTTTACAAACCCACAATGAGAACAAGTCGAAGCTGTGGCGAGTGCTTTAAACTGAAGTTAGACGTGTTATCTCTGTGTGTGTGTGTGAAAATGCAAAGCTATATATTATATTTCGGTACCAGGAAACACTTGTAAACCGTTTCCAACAAATTTCGATGGTTGCTGAATGCTGGGTGACTCAATAAAGCTTCACTCAAGAAGTTTATCTAATTCAAATCGTTTTGCACAAAAATAATTTAACAGACTCTAATTATATCAGAAATTCTGACATATCAGTCTACTAGAAAAGTGCTGCCATGTTGACATCACATGACCACATGCAATGAACAGCAGTGGGCAACAGTCCCTGGAACCAAAACCCCATGCGTTTTCTCCATGTGGGAAATGAGAACTTTTAAATCTCTGTGAGCTACGTTTTATTTTTATTTTTAATAATCATATAAATAAACATCAGGTCAGCAACGGAAATGTCCACCAATCAGAGAATTGCTTACAAAGAAATAAACATGATCATAAACATTACAATTTCCCCACGGTTTTCAATTAAATGTCATTTGCAGTGCCTCATGGGATTGTAGTTCTTTCTCTTGTGGAATCCATTCAAATCAAAGTTTGTAATATTGTGATTCACCTCATAGATGATCAGTTTATTTAGTGGCTTATTCTAGGATCGAATCTGAGAATGTCCTACATACGTATGTGTGTAAGACAGAGAAAAACAAACGGACGATTGTTTTTAGCCAGCTAAACTTAAACTGTAGTGTTTACGCAAAGCTACGTGACATTACAACCCATGGTAGTGAGTCTGTAGGTTTTGTGGGCTTGTAGACTGTTCTCCACTCAAGAGGGGTTGAGAGGAAGTAGCCTCAGGAATGCTGCCTGAAGAGTGAGTCATGTGACACAAAGTCTGTGATTGACCTTTAGGGCAATGGACATTCAAGGCATAGAGGCTGCAGAGCTGGTTCTGGTAGATGAGGGTTAATAACCTTTAAAATCAATGTAATTAAATCCTATAACTTAAAGTAATGGCACAGCTTCCCAACAAGAAACACCGTTCATTTTACTTAAATCATGGCGGGAAGGGTTGTGTGCCAAAGTGTTAGAGCCGACTTGGGGTTAAAAATTTAAACCCCTAAACTCTAACTATGCCAAATAGTAGCCTACTAGTTATAATATTCATAGTCAAGTGTATCGTAGAGTTTAGTTTATTGTTTGGTTTTACAGTGTTGGATTCATATTTTCGGCGGTTCACTGCTGATTAAGTCCATATCAACAGACATCTTAACAGCCTTCTCTTTTTTTTGTTCATTGTGGTCTGTAGTAGACAGGAAGCTGACTGTCATCTCTGGCCCTTTCTGTGTAGGAGGAAGTATGGAGCTGGCCAATCATGGTCTTATCCTTCTGCAGCAGCTCAACGCGCAGAGGGAGTTTGGCTTCCTGTGTGACTGCACGGTCGCCATCGGCGATGTCTTTTTCAAAGCACACAAGGCCGTACTGGCCGCATTCTCGAACTACTTCAGAATGCTATTTATACACCAAGACAGGTAACAGCTTTATGTGTTGTTTGTAAAGTCCATTTTGTGCTTAATCTATGTATGTGTTGATATGGTAAGCTGATAATAATTATTATGTTACATCTAATAAATGGCCAATATTAAAGGGATAATTCACCCGAAAATGAAAATTCTGTCATTAATTACTCGCCCTTATGTCGTTTCAAAGCTGTAAGACCTTCGTTCATCTTCGGAACATAAAGTAAGATATTTTTTATGAAATCTGAGAGTTCTTTGACCCTTCAAAGATGGCAATGCAATTGAAATGTTCCCAGGCCCAGAAATATAGTAAGGGCATTGTTAAAATAGTCCATGTGACATCAGTGGTTCAACTGTAATTTTACGAAGCTACGAGAACACTTTTTGTGTGCAAAGAAAACAAAAATAATGACTTTATTCAGTAATTCTTTGGAGAGTCTCACGATGCATGCACATGCTTTTCTCTGCACGTAATCATTGCATGTGCGTGGTGCTGCTGATGTAGAACATGTTGAGATACTCTCCAAAATGGCACTAGGGTGATCCAGAGAAACAATTTAATTGCTGAATAAAGTTTTCTTCTTTTTTTTTTCTTCTTTTTTTCTGATTCTTTTTTTCCCCACACAAAAAGTATTATCGTAGCTTCATAAAATTATGGTTGAACCACTGATGTCACATGGAATATTTCAATGATGTCCTTATTACATTTCTGTGCCTTGATCGTGGAAGTAGCCTTACTGTCTATGGAGGGTCAGAGAGCTCTCGGATTTCATCAAAAATGTCTTAATTTGTGTTCCGAAAATGAATGAAGATCTTACAGGTTTAAAAAGACATGAGTGTGAATAATTAATGACAGAATTTTCATTTTTGGGTGAACTATCCCTTTAATATTCTAAGCTATGTTGTCTAAACCACTACAAACTAAAATTGTAAACGTTTTTCGTTTTAAAAGTTACAAGTAAATTTAGGCATCTCAACATTATAATGTGCAGTATGACAAAGGCTTGAATACATTACATGACTTTTCAAATCTGATCCACACTGAATGATTTAGGATTATGCGCTACCAGACTTTCATGTTGACCTGAACACAACAAACTCATGCATTAACATGCACCTCATTGCTAGGAGTCGCATGACAAATGAAAACAACGTGTTCTAAAAGCATCCAAACATATCAAACATGTTTTATATCCTCGGACTGAACACAATCATAGTGTGAAGCTAAAAAAAATCTTTGTCTGTGAATCTGTGTCCATCATACAACACTTGATTTATTTATTTTTTTGCTAAAACCATCAAATCCAACCAGGGCCGTCCTTAGCTGACATGGGGCCTGGTGGAGGTAGGGAGCAGGTCCTTCTTGGTCCGTTCACAATTGTGTTTCGGGGAGTCCACACCAGTTACACTGCCCAAAGGACAGTCCTGAATCCAACTGCCCAAATCCTATGAGACTTGGCTCTTCCTTTTGGCAACTAGCATCAACAAATCCAGACTGTATTGATACAAAAATCTGGGCAAAAGTCATGTAATGTATTCCAACCTTGATGATTAAAGTAACATTAATCTAAATGTGCAATTTCTCTATTACAGTTTACAATTATCAACTGCACAAATAGCCAATATTGATAAAGAGCCCTCCACTAATATTGGCACCCTTGGTAAATATGAGCAAAGGCAATTGTGAAAATAAATCTGCATTGTTTATCCTTTTGATCTTTCATTCCAACAGTTCACAAAATTCTAACCTATCATTGAAGTACAAAGGTGTAAAAAAAAAAAGTGGGGAGAAAATCTCATTGTGAATTAATCTTTCTCTAGTTAATGTTAGCCACAATTATTGGCATCCAATTATTGCACATCCTTTTCCCAAGATTATAGTTCTGAGTTTTCTCTTATAATGCCTGAAGAGTTTGGAGAACACCTGATAAGAGATCAGAGACCATTCCTTCATCCAGAATCTCTCCAGATCCTTCAGATTCCCAGCTCCATGTTGGTGCCTCTTCTCTTCAGCTCACCCCACTCATTTTCTGTAGGGTTTAGGTCAGAGGACTGGGATGGCCATGGCCAAAATGTTGATTTTGATGTTTGTTTTTAATCTTCGTCCTGATGGAAGATCCAACCACGGCCCATTATAAGATTTAGATTTTTTTTTTTTTTTTTTTTTTGACTTTTTAACTGTTGGTATTTGATAATCCATGCTGCAGTGGATCTGAAGAAGTAGTCCAGGACCTCCGGCAGAAAAACAGACCCACAACATTAAAGATCCAGCAGTATACTTAACCGTGGACATGGGGTACTTTTTGTCCCTGTTTGTACTAACCCATCTAGTGGGTTTGCTGCCAAAAAGCCTTTTTTTTTTTTAGTTTCATCTGACCATAGAAGCTAGTGTCATTTGAAGTTCCAACTGAATATGCTGGAGTTTGAAGCTGGAATTAAATTTTTTTTTTTTTTACCCCCCGAACAACATGTGGTGATGTAGGGGCTGTTTGATTTTTTTAGGCTTTCTGGCCTCAAGACTCAACTGAGTTCTTCAGCTGTGATCCTTGGAGAGTCTTTGGCCACTCAAACTCTTCTCCTCACCGTGCATTAGGAGGATATAGACACATCCTCTACCAGGCAGATTTGTAACATCTTTAGTTGATTTGGAACTCAGCAATTCAGCACTATATTCTTTGGTTTTACTCCTTGTGATGGATGATTAAGGGAATTTGGCCTTTGTGTTCCTCATTTATAATCCTGTGGAACAGGAAGTCATGGCTGGACAATTTCATGCTCCAAGTCACCCCGGTGTGCTAAAAAATGTAAATATAAATGGGAATATACTCCAGAGATATTTTACTCATAAGAATTTCTAGGGGTGCCAGTAATTGTGGCCAACATGCATTGGAGAAAAACATTTCTCATTATTTAAATTTTCTCCCCACTTTCAGTTGTTTTACTTCAATGATAGGTTTGAATTTTTTGAATGAGAGATCAAAAGGATAAACAATGCTGATTTATTTTCAGTCACCTTTAATCATATTTACCAAGGGGGCCAATATTAGAGGAGAGCACTGTAATTGATGCCAAAGATTGAATTATTGAGATTATGTATGCATGTTATGTGTGTGTGTGTGTGTATGAGTGTGTGTGTTGTGTGTGTGTGTGTGTGTGTGTGTGTGTGTGTGTGTGTGTGTGTGTATATATATATATATATATATATATATATATATATATATATATATATATATATATATATAATATATATATATATATATATATATATATATATATATATTATTTATTTTTATTTCTCTCCTCCACACAACATACATACATATACACACACACACACACACACACACACACACACACACACACACACACACATATATATATATATATATATGTATATATATATATATATATATATATAAAATTCAAATTTTTTTTAAGGGTAATTTGTGATAAAATGTGCTCTTAACTAATAGGCTAAATAGGTATTAAAGCACTTTTATAGAATAAACATTGGTTTTCAATGGTCTCTCAACCAGTGACTGTGTTCGCTTGAAGCCTGCTGACATACAGCCCGACATCTTCAGCTACCTCCTCAATCTAATGTACACCGGAAAACTTGCGACGCAGCTTATCGACCCGGCTCGCCTGGAGCAAGGCGTCAAGTTCCTCCATGCATACCCTCTCATTCAGGAGGCAACTCTGGCTAGCCATGCGGCTCAGGCACATCCTGAGGTCAGCCTTCCCCTGTCGTCCTCTCTTTATGGCATTCAGATATCAGACCAACAGGCCACGCTCACAAACCGCCTCACGGCAAGAACGCATCTCTCGTCGCCGTTCGACTTGGAAGGTGGCGGTTTGCTTGATGGGAAGTGCGTTACCACAAACAAAGCTACCTCACTGACGCGGCCTGTATCCAAGCACAGGCAAGCTCTGTCTGAAACTGAGGTAGAAGCGTCAGCGAGCACCAGTCAGTTTGTGAGGGAAGGCGGCGAGATGGAAACATCTGCAGGTGAAGCCCCGTCTTGCTCCCTGAGCGCTAATACCATTCTGCATGTGAAACCCAGCATCATGAGAAGAAGTTCCTCTTTGAGGAAGCATTATACGTGCCACGTCTGCGGGAGCCGCTTCACCCAGCGTGGAGCATTACGAGAGCACCTGCTTCTACACTCCCAGGCTATGCTCCCCCTGGTGTTAGAGTCCGTCAGTGCAGCTTTCCCCATGCCGACCGGAGGTGCCGCTACGCCAGAGGTCGAAGAAGTCCTCCGAGGCAGCGAAGCCAATGCAGCCACTCCCATCATCGTGGACGCTGCTAGTGATAGCGAGCAACATCCGTACTCAAGAGACTCACCACATCCTGAAACCGCCATGCCCGTCCCAACAACAACCGCTGTCAGCCTGTGCACCACTCAGTCCCAGGCGGACACACCGCCGCCATCCGATATCGCTGATATTGACAACCTAGAGGGTGCGGCTGACATGGAGCGAGAAGTGAAGCGGAGGAAATATGAGTGCTCCACTTGTGGCCGCAAGTTCATCCAGAAGAGCCACTGGAGAGAGCACATGTACATCCATACGGGAAAGCCATACCGCTGCAGCGCCTGCGGCAAGAGCTTCTGTCGGGCCAACCAGGCGGCGCGGCACGTTTGCATGAATCTGGGCTCGGAGCCAGCGTACACCATGGTGGACCGACAGAGCATGGAGCTGTGCGCCGCGGACGACTCCAGCCAAATGGAGGCGCTGTTTCTCGGCTCTTCTGGGAGACCGTACAAATGCAATGTGTGTGAAATGACCTTTTCCAGCCCCAATGAGGTGATCAAGCACCTGTGCTTCAACCAGGGTGTGCTCTCGGGCGCAGCGGCTGGAGAAATGTGTGTCAGTGGGCTGAACAGTGACAGCCTGGCCAAAGATGAAGGCTCGGATTCATCCAACGGTGGGCCGTTGATAACGCCCATCAAAACTGAGGAAGTCTTTGTGGAATAGCTTCACATTCATCCACTTCAGAGTATTGTTTTATTTTTAATTGTATTGCATTTGTGGGTAAATTATGATCAGAAGTTAAGCTACAGATGGAAAATTGTTATATTGTTTCTTTTTTTCTGGGAATTTTACTTCTATTGAAAAGTTCTTCTAATTTCTGCTTTTTTTTTAACCAATGCATTCATGTGCTATATTTATAACAGAGTGACAGTAGGTTTAGTCCAACAAGTCAAATTCCTGCTTTGTTCAAGGGTTTTATTGGCTGCTCGGGTCATTTGTAGTTTGTGTTGCGGTTAAAGCTCTTCCTCTGCCTAACGGTCTACAGGAAAAGGATGTAGTGAATTGCTGAAATCCTGTGTTTGTCACCGTGCAGATCAGACGTAGACCTCATTGGTAACTCGATGGAATATTTAAAATATTAAAGACAAAAAAATTATTAGTTCCTGGGTACAGCACCAAAATTTCTTTTGGAAAAAGAAAAAAAAAAGGTAATTTTCTGACCAGCTAATTGTGGGTCCTGGTTTAGGATGAGTATTCACTACCTCAGCCGGTTTCAGACATGCAATATCAGACTTACCTGAAATTTGCATCAAAGGGTCGAGGATCAAAGTCAACTTTATCTTCCAGTGCCTCCAAGGAGTTACACAGATCTCAAAGTTTTTCTCTCTGACGCTGTTTCTAATTTCTCATTACATGCTTTGGGTAAGCAACAGCAAGGTGTAATTGTAGATAACCTTCATGCAGTGCCAGATTACCTGTCGAACGTCACTTTTATTGTTAATGTGACCCACGATATATTTGCCTAATTATCCACTTTTGTCAGTTTGTTACAGTGCTTTTTTTCATGCCAATGCCACCAAAATGGTAAACATCCTTGCTGTAAAATTGGTCGGCGGCAGCAGCTCATCAGCAGTCTGGTTGTGTTGCTCTCACTGTGGTTCAACATGTTTACAGTTGTGCTGTGTGTTTAATCAAAGTTGTTACTGTGTGTGAATTTAGAAAACACTGTGGCCAATCATACACATGTATAAAACAGTGCTTGAAGAGAGATATTTCTGTCACTGTTTGGTGATTTAATTTTGCCATGAAATGATTTGCTTGAATATGCTCTTAAATTCCTTATTTTTGAGTTTTATATAACTTTTCTAATTGTATGTACAGTGCTTTATTTACAAAGAATTTTATAATCTCAGAGGTTGTATATTGTTCAGTGCATTTACTGTAGAATATTATCCATTATAGTGTAGCACAAGTGTGTGTGTGTGTGTGTGTTTTGTATATATTTGTCATCTCTGCATTGGCTGTCTTTGTTTTAATGAAACTGACAGTGAGGTCATGCTGTAAAAGCACTGATATCTACTAAAGATCCCTGACTACTTTCATCAGTATACTTGTGCTACATCAGGAAACTTCTGTCATTTACAACCAGGGTGATTTACATTCAGTGCTAAATATTTCTTCCATCTTTCTCTTTGTAAAGACCTTGTAGGAATTTTTTGTAAGAGCACTGTGAGTTAAGTTACTACTGAATAGTTCATTAGAGCCCAGGAATGACCATTTGCTTCATTTTGTTACAAGGAAAAATAATAATTATACTGTAATGTTAATTTTTCATATTTGTAGTCATACATCAGGCGATGTCATGCCTTTTATTTCCTGTAGTATTAATACAACTTTTTATTATATGCAAGTTGTTACTCTTTGAGGCAGTTTTAGGGAGGTAGGGGTAAAGGTGCCCCCTCAAATGCACAAACCCCAAAGCCAAGGCAAGCATACTGTGATCTCTCGCTCCTCAGGAACATGAACAGTTGTCTCTGGAAAAAATACTTCCTTCGCATTTTCATTGTGAATAATGATAATAAATCCTTATGTTTTCAAATGTGTCATTATTTCCTTAATATACACTACTGTTCAAAAACTTGGGATAAGTTTTTTTTTTTTTTATTATTGTTGAATGCTTTTATATTTCACTATTTTATTATTTTTATCAAATAAATGAAGCCATGAGAATAAAAAAAAAAAAATTGTTTACCAAGCCCAGACCTTTGAACAAAAAATTAGCATGGCAACTTATTTTTGAAAATCATAAGTCTGGTTGTGTGAGCCACAAGATGGCACCATTGGGTTTTTTAAGTGGTGCCATGACACCAAAACTTGCAAAAACTTAATGAACTTTAACTTTGCTTAAATATTGACAGCATTTATCTTATGCCAATTTAGTTATATATATATACTTTTTAGTTTGCATTTTCTATATCCCAAAAACACTTAGCAATACACACAAACAGAACAAAGGGCAATTAGAATGCAGGCTGGAGTTACACTAGCTTTATTCGAATGAAATATAGACATGATTTTGAATCCATACTATTAACAGCTTGAAGAATAAAAAAAGAGGCGAGGCTCATGCTATTGGTATATAACGTTCCTTAATGCTTTCATTTGTTATTTGTTAATATTACAATGTGACTTAAGGTACACAGGTATACAATTTGTACAAATGTTAGAGGAGCTTCACAGTAGACTATTATAAAAAGCTAAAAAAAGATTGTGAGTGGGCTGTTCATTCAAAGCGTGACAGTAGTAGCAAAGCTGTTTTTTTATATTCTCTGTCATTTGCACACTTTCTGAAGTTGACCAGTACACATTTCGACTGCTCTTATTTTGGCATATGCATTTTCATTAAAAAAAAAACCAAAACATTTTTTATAAGCCGTCAAACACCTGAATTTACTTGTACTAAATTTTCCTTTACAGTTTGCCACCATCTTCATCCAAATACACAACTGTCACTCATTTACATTTGATTTTGAAATGCTTTCCTTGTCATCCTGTCTATATTTATGGCTATAATATACTCATTTCAAAAAGACTGTCAATAAGGCATCTACCACGTCTTTCAAAGAAATAACAGTCTTTGATACAGAGATTAGGAATGCAAAAAATATTCTACACTATATTACTGAATACCCACATATCTGTGAATTAAAACCACCACGTGTAACCTGTGTTGGATAGTTTACCAATACACGGCATTAATACAATTCTCTTCACAATCGGGTGCATTTTTGGTGTTGAAACATGCATTTGCTAAGGCCATTAAACAGTGAACTGCACATGTATGTTGAGGACAATAAAATGTCCTTTTCTAAATGTTCCCTACTCATGCAGGCGTTTGTCATCATCGTGATCATCTATTTTCACAGGGTGCCACTAAAAGCAAATCAAATTGAACACCAGACTCTTAAAATCTCAAATGTCACACATTAATGGTGAAATCATTCATCGTGATTGTACATGATAAATATATATAACAAAAAGAACATTTCACAGTAAGGGACAAAGAAGTGGTATATCTACAGTGAGAATGGAGATGATAATGGCTGGATATTGTGTTTCAGAGTTAACTGAATTTTACCTCATTTTCACATTACAGCCACAGCATATTATGCACTTTTTCATTTGCAATGGCTGTAGAGGGTGTATATGTACCATGTTTGTTAAAATTACTTGTCTAAGTATTTTGTAGTTTTACACCAGCATGACATCATGATTTCAATGGTTGTTTTTGAAGGTTAGAACATTTTTGAGAGGGTTGAGAGAATATCTTAGATATAAATACAATATACAAAACACAACCCTCCTACTGCGACACTACAGACACACATGTACGCTCATACAAGAACCACACATACATAAACTCTCCATTCGACAGACTGCTGAGAACTAATAAAAAAAGAAAATGTTCATCACAAAAAGTTACAGGTGGCATCTGATGCAGTTTGGCAAAATACAGGAAACTGGGAGTAGGGGACATCCCTCAATGAGTCCAGTGAGGTGAGAGACCATGTGATATGGCAGCTGAGTTATGAGGAATTTGGAAAAAGGATAAGAGGGATGAATGGATGGATTAAAGGAGAAAGTGAGAAGGGAGATTGGCCTTAAGTCTCTTGCTCTGGGAGTCTCTTAGTGTCCTCCATGGCTGCCACTCACTTCCTGCTTTCCGGAAAGCTTTGTGCCCCAGACATGTGACCGCTTTTTACATGCAGACTGCAAGACAAAAAGGAAAATGGTGAGAAAAAAAGAACAATTCTAGCACATCTGCATTTTGATTGCAATACGTTTAAAGCTTACCTTATGTACAATGCTAATTCTGCTAATGCTAATTCAAATACTATTTCAAAACTGCAATATGCACTCTTTTCTTTTCTCACAGCTCTTTAGCATGACAAGCTACATTCCTATTATGTTACTTTGTCACCCATTATTTCATATGAATGCTCACGAATGGCTCTTTCCATCTGCACTGCATCTTCTGTGCCTCCAACCACTGTCTCACTCTGTTTATATGACTCAGCACAAATAACGAAGGTGAAGGGGGCAGTCAGAGAGAGAGAGAGAGAGAGAGAGAGAAGAGAGTGAGCAGTACACCAAAGCTAATGCTGCGATGCTATATTTCACCAGCCTCTGCTCTACTGCAGTGCTGCATTAGCACTCATCAAACATTTATCAGACACACCCAGGTCTCTTCTCTCATCCCTTCGTCTTTTGGTCACGCTTTACATTAGGGCACTTGTTTTTTTTTTTATTACAAATGTGAATAAACATTTTAAAACATAATATGTGTCATGAGGATCATATGTTTACACGCCTTTGACAAGTCATACTATACATTAATTCATCGTCGTACTAACAGACTTAATGCAAGTGTAGCTTGGCTTCGTTAAGCATGTAAAAATATGAATCTAACTACAACTGGCCTCCGCACTGTGCACATCCTCCGAAAGACAGGTAGTGTGCAACATGCATTTAACTCTTCAAATATGTTTATGTATTTTAATCAAATATTTAAAGGACAGATGAAGACTGTAGTTTGACTACACAAAAACTTGTAGCTCAATTAAAACTGGACATATAAATCTACTTTGTAATGTAGTATTACCCTTCAAATGTTATAAGCCAGTATTCTAGAATATGAACTTCTAGGGAAAACTGGCATGAAGTACTAAATTAAGTACTGCATAAGGTTATTTAACTCTCCAAGGCTTTAACTACTGAAAAAAATAAATCTCGCAATTAAGTTTTATTCTCTCTGCTCATATGTTGATATGACACTTCTAAGGGTTGTATTTGATCATAAAGTGTATTTTATCAGATGAATTGGTTCTCTGACTACATATTGTAGGCTTTGATGAGTGGAAGAGAGTAAAAGAGAGCATTAGGGAGGGGGTGGGGAATTACACTCGGTCTTTCACCACAAGTTCATCTCTCTTCACACGGCTTCCCTTTAAGACCCAGCATACAAAGTGAAGGGTCAGGCAGCGGCATTCCTGCTTTGATATCGAAGGTCCCTTGGTTACTGGTACATGGAACAAAAGCTTTTTCATCTCTCCAAATGGAAATCTACCCCTAATAAAACTAAGATCCATTGATGTTTTTAAAAAGGCACCGTGCAAAAACTGTGATAAGGAATGTGGAACTTTCTTTAATGGACAAAACCACCTTTGGAAACAGTAATTCAACTGTTTTGCTTTACATTTATAAAAATAAAACAATCCGTTTCATTAAATTAATAAAGACTAACCTGCTCATGAGACTGTGACAACCTCTGAGGCGACTGGCTCAATCTCATTCCCGACCTCCTCCATCACCTCCTCCACTGCAACAGCATTTGCTGACTTCTCAGTAGCAGTCTCCAGTTTGGCAGGTACATTTTTAGCATCTGTCTTTTGAGAGTCTGGATCTCTGGACTCTCCCTGGTTTGTTGTGTCCTGTGTTGAAACCTCCGTTTGAGGTTCTTCCAAGTCTTTTTGAGGCTCGTCTTCTACTGATTCCTGGCCCTCTGAACTTTCTTTTTTCATGTTTGTCTCAGTGTCTTGAACAGGTACATCATCTACACTTAAGACATTTATGACACCAACGTTAAATTCCTGTGCTGTCTCAATCTGTACCTCCTGTGCCATTTGACACTGCTCAGCCACAATCTGGTCTTGACTTTCACCTACAACAGATGTTTCTGTCATCTTTTCTTCTGGCATGACTTCTGAAACCTCTGAAGCTTGTGTCTCTTGCTGGATTTCTGTTGGTACTTCCTTGGGATGTGATTCAACTTGACTTTTTCCTTCTTCACTTTCTGTGATCCCACTAAGCTTTTTCTCTTCTGCTTGCTCAAGTTCGACTTCACTTTTTATTACCTCTGTTTCATGATGCACATCTTCCACAGAAACTGTGGCAACCTCTTCATTTTGAGGTTGGATTTCATCTGTGATCGAAACCGTGACTGTGTCTGTAATCAGGATGGTGTCGTTGACTGTTTTCATTGGTTTCTCAGTAACAATGCGAGTTTGTTTATCATCTTTGCAGATATCGTCAGATGCTTTTGGCTTCTCTGGGCTTGTTTCTAGTGGAGCTTTTTCCTCCGAAACGACTTCTGTTGAAGTTTTTTCCTCAGTCATTCCAGAAACGACTGGGGCATCTTCAAATTTGACATCGACTGATGTGGTATAGCTTTCTACCTTCTCAGTAGACACTTTTTGTTCTGCATGTGCCTCAGCAAGGTTCTCTACAACATTTTGAATGACGTCTTGCACAAGAACACTGCTCTGTTTCTCAATTATTTCTGCTTCTGTCGCTTGGGTTGCCTGGATCACTTCAGTTTCTTCTTTCACATTCTCAATAACTTCTTCAACCACAACACTAACTTTCGTCGAGGCTACTTCTAAGCTTCTCTCAACAACTTCTTGAGCAGAGCCAACCTCAGCATCATTCACTTTAACCTGAATTTTGTGGTTATCTGCAGAAAGAACAAGAGGAACCTTTTCCATAACCGTTTCACAAGCTACATCTGCTGAATGGGATTCTGTTGTCTCAGATGTTGAGTTTGTAACACAAACAGTCTCTTTGATGACTGCAAATTCTTCAGTGGCGGCTACAACTGGAATGGGATCTTCTGTAGACCCAGCAGTTTGAGAAGCAGGAACCTCTGGAAGGGTCGCCATGACCTCCTCTGTTACAGCCGTGGCAACTCCCTCCACAGACGCTACCTCAACTGTGGCTTTAGCTTCTTTAACATCCTCCAGGTCATGCACTTTCTCACCTTCAGCAACAGCAACTTCAGTGACTTCTACAGTTTGGGTACAGACTGACTCTTCAACAGTTGGTTCCACAGGGCCTGCAGCCTCAACCTGAGGGGATTTTTCTGCCACCACCGGCTCTTCAAGAAACTCTGGTTCCTGTTGTACAGCACTGATGAGTGCTACTTTGACTGCTGCTACTTCTTGGAGATCCGTCACAGTCTCCGCCTCAGGTGACTCCTTTATCTCTTCAAACTGTGCTTTCATCTTAACCACATTTTCTTTGAGCTCTGTCTGACCTCCACTCATCTGAGCCTCATGAACCTCATCCACAGTCATACTGGCCTGTTCAGGCTCCTGTGTTTTGTCTTCAACAACCAACTCTGTGACAAGCACCTGGCTAACAACTGTTACCGACTCCACTGAAGGCTTCTGAGTGAGGCTTTCTTCCTCCACCACCTTTATTTCAATAGTGTCAAGGCCAGCACAAACAGTAGTTGCCTCTGTTTTCTCATGTGCAACCAAGACAGTTTTCTCTTCCTTGATAGCTGACTCGACCAAAAAAGCATCAGTGGTGACTGCAACTACTTCTTCCTGTTCCTTAGTCATGGTGACAGCCATGGCACTTGTGGTAACACTGATAGTTTCCACAGCTTCTTGTAGTACTACATCGGTCATCTCTACACCATCACCTGGGACAGGAGTTGTCTCACCTGATGTAATTGGTGATGCTGTAACGCGTGATACAGCAGAAACCATTTCAGTCTCCTCTACTTGTTCAAGGGCCGTAATTGCTTCTGAAGTAAGCTCAACAATGTCCTCTGCGATAGTGTTATCAGTCGATTTGGGTGTGGCAGCTGTGTCTCCTTCTTCGGGTATGTCACTCAACTGCTTTTCCTCTGTCTCATTCTCAACATTTTCCACAGTGGTTGAGATCCAAGATGGTGATCTATCTTCACCTAAGGCTTTTGCCTGGGTAACTGGTGCAGTTTCTTGCTTCACTTCCTCTACCTTAACTGCAACTTCTGCAGCTGGTTCATTGTCATATTCTGAAAGAGGTACCACAGCTGGAGTGTCAGAATCATCCTCTG
Source organism: Cyprinus carpio (assembly GCF_018340385.1). Classification (NCBI taxonomy): domain Eukaryota; kingdom Metazoa; phylum Chordata; class Actinopteri; order Cypriniformes; family Cyprinidae; genus Cyprinus; species Cyprinus carpio. The sequence continues at coordinate 15,372,888 of NC_056616.1, forward strand.
CAGAGCCAATGTCAGAAGAGATCTGCTCTTGTTTACCATCAGACTTCTTCTTCCTGCGTGGAATCAATTTCCTCAAAGAGAAAGAGGATTCTTCTTTGGGGGCTTCACTGTCAGAAGTTGTATGCTCTGGGCCTGAGGCTTCATCAGACTTGTCTTCTGCTTTAGGTTTCTTTTTGTGTGTTACCAGCCTCTTGAAAGATTCCCAGGTAGACACAAGTTCTTCTTCTGGTTCAGGTGAAGAAGCCAAATTCTCATGATCAGCTTCACCAGAGCTTACAAGAGGGGACTCAGCGGTCTTTGTCTGCTCTTCTCCTGACTGCTGCACTTCTTCCTCAATCTTAGGTTCTTCATCATCAGAATCAGAAGTCTTTCTGGCCCTTTTTTTAGCTGAGCCCACACAAATAAGGGCTTCCCAGGACACAGATGTATCCATTTTTCTTTTTGGCTCCTCTGCAGCTGTTTCAGGCTTTTCGACTTTTGGCTCAGCCTTTGATTCTGCCTGTGACTCTTCTTTAGACTCAGATGGCACCTCTTCAGAAGGTTTAGGCTCATCAGTTTTCTCATCAAAGACAGCACTCTCAGTTGAAGATAGGGTAGAAGATTTGGGTTTGTCTCCAGGTGCTTCATCTTCGCTCTCAGAGGGCCTTTTGACACGTTTTTTAGGAGTGACTAGTTTTTTGAAAGAGGACCAAGGTAAAATTCCATCTTTCTTCTTTTCACTGTCAGAAGTGACTGGTTCACCCTCAGTTTCTGCAGCTTGAGCCACCTCGGCTTGATCCACCTCAGCATGAGCCACCTCGGCTTGAGCCACATCAGCTTGAGGTACCTCCCCTACAAGATGCTCACCAGATTCTTCTGGAGATGATGCTCCGCTGTCAGGTTTCTGGGGCTCAGCTGACTCAGTGGATGACTGGATGTTTTCAGCAACTGGTTCACTTGATTCTGTTTGCTTTGACTCTGCTTCTTTTTTACTCTTCTGCTTTTTGGATGACAGCTTTTTTAGCCCTGCTCCTGTAAACAGCTTCTTAAGTGGGCTTCCCTGAGCCTTGGGTTTCTCCTGAGAGGACAGGATTTCAGCTTCAGTTGTTGCTGTTTCTGAAACATCTGGCTTGTCACTTGGTTTTGAATCATCGGTGGGTTGAGCTTCAACAGCAGTTTCAGCAGCTGGAGCTCCAGCAGTCTCAGTCTGAGTCAGAGTTTCAGCTTCACTTGTAGCCTCAGCTTCTACTTTAAGTTCTTGTGGCTCTTCTCTCTCAGCGGAAGTTGTTTCAGTTGTCGTTTCAGCTTTAGTTTCAACCATTTCTGAAGGTTTCTCTATCTGCTCACCCTCAGCTGGTTCTTTCTCTGCGTCCACTTTAGGTTCCTCTGTACCCTCAACAACACCCTCTGCTGTCTCCTCCGTTTCCTTAATGTCCTCCTCTGCAGACTTTTCCTTGACTGGTTCCTCATCTTTGGGCTTTTTGAAGCTTGCCTTCTTCCGCAGGTTAGAAAAGATTCCCTGAGTGAAAAATCTCTTAAAGGGACTCTGTGTCTCTTGAGATGGTGGACTTGTGGGCGATTCAGTTGGCGCTTCTGGCTCTGGTTCTTTTTCTGTTCCTATTTCTTCGGCAGATTTTTCAGTCACCTCCTCACTTACCTTTTCAGTCTCTGATGGGGCATCAACTACAGTTTGGTCTGCTGATTCTTCTGCCTTATCAGTCACTTCTTCAGTTGTGGCCTCTTGCTCTTTTTCTGAAGTTTCTGGGGATTTGTCTTCTTGCTCTTTTTCTGTAGTTTCTGGTGATTTGTCTTCCACAGATTTGTCTTCCTCTATTGCAGGTTCCTCTTTCTTTTCCTCAGAAGTTGCATCTACACCACTCTCTGCTTCCTTCACTGTCAGCAGTTGCACAGGCTCAGCCTTTTCATTCTTGTCTTTCTTCAGTGTGAACTTGAATCCAACGAAACGGAAGATCTTCTTGAAGCCCACCTCATTGGCCTCCTCTTGTTTTTCCTCTACTGCCTTCTCTTCTGTGGTTGTAATTTCATCTGCATTTGCAGAATCGTCTTCTTTCTCTCCATTAACCTGAGGGGCAACCTCTTCTTGATGCACCTCAATTGTTTCTGGGCTGTCTTCTGTTTGGGTGATGGTTTCTGTCTGGCCAACTGTAAGGAAAAATATGCAAAGTTTTAGTTAAGTTTTTAGTATATTTATTTCATTTACAGTATTTCAAGTTACCCAAGTTCACACTTATGAAAAGCATAAATCAAATCATCATCATTCATTAAATATCATAACACTCATAAAGTCTTATAAAACTCATTGGTTTCTTATGGATAGCCAGTTCTCAACATGACTAAGTGTAGAAAAACAAGTTAAGAGATATAAAAGCAAAATACATGACCTAGTGATATAATTAATTCAAGATGGAGGGCTGTGGAAATTGAAGGAAATCAGAGCCACATTCCCAGAAAACCTGTAAAAACATTTTCACTCCCTGTTCAGATTTAATCAGGCATATGATGGCAATTTGATATTAAGTTTACATTTTCTGGTCTCTTTCTTGTGAGCACCAACAAAACAAGTTATAAGCTGAGGAATGATGACAACATTTAACATCAAGGCAACCAGGGGAAATTTCCATGTTGTAAGCTTCACAGTTATGCAGGCTATGGTGCCAAACTTTTGTACTATGAAATTGACCTTATTTAATAAAGCACAGCAAACACATAATGATGTCACTTTATTAATCTTCATTAAATCTGTATATCTGCCCAGTTCTTCAGCTTTCAAAGACAAAATGTAACAAATAAAATTCCAACAGGTGGGATAAACGAGAACAAACACTCATTATGTCTTAAATTCCTCCCTTGCCTATCTGTGGTTTGACAAGAGTGGGTTGGTTTTGAGGGTGTGGGGCTAGGAAGAGGGAGTCGAGTTTGCATGTAGTGTGAGCCTCCTAGAGGCCCAGTTTTCCTTTGACATCCAACCTAGTAAGGGACTGTTCACATCTGGCTCTGCTTGCTCTTGCTCTGGGGTCTGAAACCCACCCAGCGACTTTAAAAACAAATTCCAAGCATTTTTAATGCATGCATATCACATTACTTGGCTTCCTAGACACTTTTATGACACAGGACAAGATAAAGGGGCAGCCAACCATTTATCAACCAAAACAACTTAAGCCAGAGATCAAAATGATGAATAAATTGTTCTAGAATGGTTTATTTTTATGTGACTGGTAAAGTCTTGGACTGATTACCCTAAACTTGAAAATCTTACAGCGAAACAACAGGAATGGCTCATATTTACTGCCTGCCATCATATCAGACCCTTAGGACAACAGACAGTCATTAAAATTAAATACTGATCCTCTTTATGCTGTTGTGGTCACTTGCTTACAGTTATCAGTCCATTTCCTGTTGGTTTAAAACAAAAAAATAGGCTCTGTGTTTTCAATGCTTTAAATTTAGTGAAGCACAAACTAAATCCCCACCCCGACTGTATTGTGCTGTCCTCTTTGTTTCACAATGGGCCCCTGGATTTTTTCCTGCTTGTGATAAAAGGGGTGGGGGGCCCACACTATTGTCCATCCTGGAACTTAAACTACCATGATGAAAATCCTTACTGTAAAATTGGAAAAGGGCATTATGGGAAGCCATATAGAGTGACAGATAGAACTTTCTCAGTCTTGGTGATATGGAAGACTGATTAGCAAAACAATTAGAAAGTCTTATAGTTTTAATATTCCCGGTTGTGCAGAAGTGTAAAATTGGGATCAAAATGTCAAAGTAGTAGGGTTTTTAGGCAAAAATTAAGAAGGAGGCCCGCAAATATAACTAAACTAAAAACCTGCCTTAGACAGATTGACAGAACTGCAGCTACAGATTATATGCTCTTAAATCATCTTTCCATTATTGTAAAAACATCTCCTTTGGGTACATTCCAGGAGGTTTCTTCTTACACTGTAGTAATGTTTTAACAATGAAGGACACATTTTTATGCAAAAAGACACACTGCTGTTGCCTCACACAGCTGGAGACAGGGAGGCGCTGTATATGTGCAAATGTATTTTTACACAAGTACGAAAGACAAAATGGGTCAAAGACTTGGTTAAACCACCAGTCGCCCTACATTTGCCTTTGTCTCAATGGTGGCTTAGACTGGGGAAACTCGAGCCAAGGAATTTAGTAGCGTGTCTGTTGTGGCTGTTAAAGTGTTGGACTTTGGGTGAGCATTTTGGTATGGGTGGGTGCAAATGCCATCTGAAATCACAGTGGTGTGATAGTCTAGAAAGACGGGGGAGGGCTGAATGTTTGTTGAGATGGGTCTGAGGTAATGGTCAATAGCCCCTTACCCCTTGCTGTTACATGCAAACACAGGCTGTTCATTAGTGGAGTCTGTGAGTTTAGGGCAGTTACAGGAAGAATCAGCAGTAGACTGACTGTCGGACCCCTACCAGGCCAACTACTCCACTTCCCACACTAAATAACTACACTTTAGTGATTCCCTTTGACATAGATGATCAAGATTCCAATTAATGTTACTACCAATATCCACTTTTGGAAGTGGGTACTGTTAAATAACTGCATTAAGTAAACACAAAATTAATAAACCTGCAATGCACTGCATTGCATATGAAATTTAAGCCAATTAAAATAAAATGAAATTGTCAATTTACGAAAAAACTGATTAAACGGACATGAACATAAAGATAAGAACATCCGCACAAAATCCTAATAAACATTCCCAGCTAATAAAAACACTCTCTGAAGTCATGTGCAGCAGGTAATCAATTCCATACACCCACACCACCTCTCGAGAACCCTGACTAAGATCTGAGGGGCTTAAAAACTCATTAAAATTCCTAAAAAGAAGGACATCTGAGACCACTGAAGCCCATCAGATTGCAACATTTCCAAGAATTCTATATAGTTCATGTATAAACCCACCGATTGTACTGTTTTCTCATACTACATGAGATGTAGAACAGATAAATCCTTCTAAGGTCCAAGTTGGTCTCCCATACTCAAGGGTTAATGCTTCACATTAACAGACTAGAGATATGACTTCACTACTCTAAGCATCACTTATATTTCTTGTATGTATTTATAAAAAAAAAAAAAATAAATAACACTGAAACTTTTAAGGAATCCTTGGTGTTTCATATGTTCTAAGGCTTAATGAAATGCAAAATAATGAAACATACACAAAAGAACCTGGATATATGTAAGTGAAAGTAATGAATTGTTCAAATGAAAAATCAATGAAATATTTTCTCATAAAAACATATTAAACAGTATTTAACAACATTGCCCTCTATATAATGATGCCAAAAGCTACAGATCAAGCAGACAATATTAGAATTTGTCCACAAATATAACCGATCACTGAATAACAAATTTGTAATTTAAACCAATAATAATAATAATAATCATGATGTCAAGAATTTACAGAACAAACCAGACCCCTAATAATGTCCCCTAATGATAACCACGATACATCTCAACTTTAACAAGTCATAGATTTTAGATGCCTCTTACCTGTTAGAGTTATTGTCCCAAGCATTTCAGAAACGTTTGCAAATACTTTTCAGGAGAAAAAAAAGAAAGAAAAAGAATAGCTGTTTAACTTTCGCTGACGGTGATGCTTTTTGAACTCCCTTCTTGTAAAAGTCCTGCTTCCACTCAGACTATGATCAGCTGATAGGCTTTAAGGCTCACTCTTTTTTCCCTCTCTTTCTCTGTCCTGTGAGCTCGTGTTGAAGCCAGACGTCTCCTCTTCTGGGTTTCTGGGTGAGAATGAGGGGAACGGGTGGGTAACACACATTTCAACGGACACTGACACATGTCCTATGTGGGACCACCCCACCCAAACCCCCCACTCCTCCTCCTCAGCTTTTCAGCTGTTCTCTGCCCCTCTCTACTGAATGAGTTTCCCTCTTCCTTCCCCCTCCACTCCTCTTTACACACTCCCTCCACCCACTTACTCAAACTCCAACATTCCTTCACCCAACTTTTTCTTTCCCTGTTCAAAATGACAGAAAAGTGTCAAACCATATTAAAATATGCGTGTCTGTGTCTGAAGGGAGGGAAGATTACTCAAGTTATCAAAGGCATTTCTGTACATGATGTTACACAGGGCTCCATCTACCCTTTCTGTCTCTCATCCAAAACGGCGGGATCCATATGACACATAAAATGTACAAGGGTGAAATGAGGACCTTCACAATATGTTCTCCTGTATCTTATCTCTCAGCTTCTTCTCCCTCTCACTCTACCAAGCTCACTCTTTATATCACTCTCAGTCCATGGGCCTAAATACCAGCCATAAATACTTCCAACCAAAACTGTTTTCAATTTCATTGCTTTGACAAACCGGTCACAAAAACAAGAAGATAATACACGATTTCATTATTATTTACGTTAGTGGCTTACTGTGATGAATATTCCACATACAAGTTGCCACATAGAGTTTTGGACAGTAGAACATTTTTTAACACAATCTAATTTACACCATACATTGTGTTGCAGTATCTTGTAGCCATTCAGAGAAACTGTGTATAACTGCTCTTTATTTAAAAAAAAAAGCCAATTTTACCTATATTAGTGAATTTTGGACCCACGTATTAACATATGCTGACCTTCCGTTATTTTAAAATATTTTAGGAAAAACACTGTTTAATAAAAATGTCTCTCTTGATAAAATGATCTGTCCTTGTTCTTAAGTGAAAAGTTAGCAAATAAAGTGACTTTCTATTTCAAATTTGCTTCCCAGACTAGCTAGTGGAATGCTAATGTAATGAGGCCGGCACTCTACAGTCCTAATGGTTCATTCAAAGTGTAAACTGAGGCAGCTTATTTCATTCAAGTTTTGTTGAAGGAGGATAGCTGAAGAATTCCCCAGCATACAAGGGTCTAATCAGATATCTCACACCTTGCCATTGTTCTCATGGAATGTGTGAATTCCAGCTAAAATCTTCTTCTAAGTGGGTGATAACAACTCTAATCCAGTTTGGTCAGGATCCTACAGACTACGCGGAAACTCATCTGGTTAAGATTGCTATTTTATCTCTCCTAACTAAACCAAAAGCTCTTTCTGTATCATTCACTTTACCACAACAATAGTTGTACTCAAATGATTTGATTGCTATCTTATTGTGATGTTTTAAGTTACTGGACTGCAGCGCTGGACAATAACTTAAGTGTTTGGGTGCAAAGCTAGAGAGTACAAGTAGGGCAAATTCTTCTTGAATAGCAGATGAATAGCAGTCCTCAGACTATATTGTGATCTATAGTAACAGACACAGCCATGGGGCTCAGATCAGAGGGATTTGACATATGGGAAAGGCCTTTTGCCCCCAGTGACTCCATAGGAGTGGAATTCAATAAGCACATACTCTCTCACACTAAAGACAGTGTGAGTCACTCCCTTTCTACTGTAATGGACATTTCTCAAAAGAGGAAGTTTGTACTCTACTTCTTCCTGAATGCAACACTTATAAGCTGAGTCATATTTGAGGATTTTGCCACAACTGACACAGATGGCCTATTCCAGCCTGATGTAGGCCTAGTAAGATATAATAAAATACCAACAGCTCATCACAGTCATGGTCTGTCTTGGTGAAACTGATACCCAGAATGACATCCATCTTATCTCTTGCATCAGAGAAACGTGATCAAACACAGAAGCGTGAGCAGTCAACGGTCTGTTTTGGCTGGGAACATGTGGAAGTGGGCTTCCCGCTGGCCTGGGGGCTTGCAGGGGATGCTGCGACGTCATTGCAGACCCCAACTCACACACGTACACACATACTTCCACATACACACGCCCTCATCTGTGCACGCATTCCTTGGGCCTGGAAGATGATGTCGAAATAATGGGAGGAAAAGGAAATGAGAGCTGTGTGAAGATCTGGCCAGGAACAGAGGACTGTCTCTAACTCTCCGGCTAGTCTCCCGCTTTATACTTTCACCTGATTTCGCTTACTAGATTATTTTTAAAACAGCATCTCTGCATTTCGTACCTTCCATCTCTATATCAAGCTTTCCTTATTTTATTCTTCCTGTTTCCTTTGCTTTCTATGGATAGAGGAAGCTGAGGAATGCTGTGCAGGAAGCACGCTCATTCTTTTGCGTCATTGCTTCCTCTTCCCTCACCAGTTTCCTTCGCTATTAGGTCATTTCTTACACTGGGCTAATTTGTCACTTTTCAGAAAGGACACTATGACAGTGACTCAGATTATTGATAGTGCATAACTACTCCATGAGCTGTCACAGTGCTAGGTACAACTTGTACCCATGACATCATAATTCACCTCACGGTTGTAGTCCATTTGGTGTACCTACATAAATGATACTGCAATATACTGTAAACTTCCATTCAAAAGCTTTTGGTCGGTAACAGTTTTTTTAAATGTTTTGACAGATGTCTCTTAGGCTAACAATTTTCAATTTAAATATATTTTAAAATGTAGTTTATTCCTGTGATGGCAAAGCTACATTTTCAGCAGCCATTATTTCAGTCTTCAGTTCTTTTAATGTGCTGATTTAATACTCAAAAAACATTTCTTCTTCTTAATGTTGAAAACGGTGTTTACTATTTTTGTTATACATTTTTGTATGATTTTTTTAATAAATAACAGCATTTATTTGAACCAGATTGTTTTTCTAATATAATATTAGTCATATTTTTAAATGTTTTATCAATATAAGGTTAGCAAACTACTAGATTATGACTTATCTCAATGACATAATATGAGACGATCACATTTCTTATTAATCACCCAGTGCTCTGGCAGATTCTATGTAATCATGTTGTGATGTAAAACATCAAGCCAACATTTGGTTGTCTGAACTATGTATTCCCTTGTCTGCCCAGAACAAATCTCACTTTCAATATCCTTTTGTCAATATCCACAGTCAGGATGAATGTTTAACAGTCAAACAATAATGAAACTAGACTCTTTTAATGCTTTCAAAGGGAAAACTCTTATTTCTTTTCATTTATGCACACTTTACATCTCTTTTCATTTTTTATTGCTGCAAATTAAAGGAATTAAATTACACTTAATCAAACACATATTCACACTCTCCCTGTGGTTTTCTCTTTCTGCCAAACCCTTCATCGCTCCACACTTCACACATTCCATTCTCATGTCATCTCAGCTTTCCTCATCTGTGTGTTTCTCGGATCAACAGCATGAGTTTTTACAAATGTTTACTCAGTCAAGAAAATCCCAAGTTACTAGTAAATCTAAACACAAGAAATCATTGTAATTTGTATGTGGCTTCAAAAGACGCTGACCTGAATAGTTTTTTATTTTAAACTAGAAAACAGGTGCTTAATCAAAATAAAAATATGTTCATAATTTTCCAGGAATCTGACCTCAAATCATACTGCAGATCTGGAAAAGAGATTCTAAGTGAATTACTGACCACACACACACACACACACACACACACACACAGTCAAAAGCAAATCACTCTTTTAGATTCAAATTCTAAACACTAATAAAAAAATCTTTAAGCAATTATCAACAATCTCAGAGGCGGAGCTCTCTATGTACACAATTCCACAGAAATAGGTCAAACACACATACAAACAGCAAAAGGAAAATATACAGTAAAGGGATACACTTATACCAGCAAGACTGAATTCCGAAGATATACAGATAAATCACATACAGCCTGTTAAAACATGTTTGATAATGGAACACAGACTCATATGCTATCAGAGTAAACACACACACACACGGCTAGGTGGGGGAGGACTGTGTATGAGATAATGGTTGAGATCACTCTCTGGACTCACTCACGTCGCCACCTCCTAAATGCCTGGCAGCCAGCTTGTGTGTGTGTATGTGTGTGAGTGGGTGGGTGGGAAAACTTAATTCATTTGCAAACTTTTGTATACATGTAACTGTTGCATGTCTGTACATGTAGGTCAGGCAAGTAAATCTGTGTTTGTAATTTCCTGCTGACATATGTGCATTAGTATAATCATGTGAATGAGTGAGCTTGTATGGGTGTGTATTCATGGACATTTAAACATTTGATGCTGATTAAAGGAAATTGTAAAAATGTGTTTTTAATATTGAAAGCACTATTTTTTCTTTGTTGATTTTGGCTGGGGAGACATAGCACAATATGTCATTTTTGGCAGTGTGGACACCAAAATAATCATACTTCTCTCTCATCTGTCTTTAGCTGACTCTGTGTACATGGTTTCCATTGTAAAGTTGCACTAAAACCTGACAGCATCATATTTTGGAAGGTTTCTTAACAATGGAGAACAGACAGATATATCAACACATTCATTTTACACACATTATTCTCCCAGTATGTTTCTATAAAACGTTCCAGGGGTTTTTCTGGTACTCTGGGGATGCTGGAGAAAATAAATGGCTGCACTGAGCATGCTAGAAATTTATGGCTAAATACTCTTGGCTGGCATTACAGCATTAATCATGCAGATTAAATAAAGCCAGTACTGAGGCATTTTGGGAGCGTTGCAAGGGCTTGTCCTGGTATTGTCATGCTTGAGACTTGCATATACATAATCTAGTCTCACTGCATCCAAAGCAACAACAACAGAAAAACAGGTTTTATTTGTGTGTAAATGTCTACACTGTCAGATGTGGCACAGAAGATAGACTATTCTTGCTTTGTCAATCTTTCTTTTGTTCTTGCTTTGATACACACACACACACACACACACAAAAACAATGGTTATGAGAGAAATAGCAATGTCAGATTTGTGAACAAACAATACATGTGGTTTGATATTTTCTGAATGATTCATTCATGAATCGGGTATTGCTACTTCTATAATAAACTTCAACAAGTCAGTAACACTACTCAAGTCATGATACACTACTAAAACCGTTACTCATATTATATTCAAGATTATTTATGAAAATGCAAATCGCATTCCATTCCGCAAAGATTCATGGCTCATTATATACAATAATTTAGCTATTCTTCCATATGCCTTCCTTTTTTTTTGTTTTATTCATGATGAAATTCCAGCAAAGTGTGTGATTTGACCTCCAAATTTAAAGACACCTAAGATTTCTATACATGCAATGAGGCTAGCTTATTAAAAACATACACCTCTTTAAGGGGTCAGCTAGGTCATGGCTTGCTAAATATTATTGGGGGGAAGCATCTTGGTGGTCTCTCTGAGTTGAAAAGCAAGAAAAGAACACAAAAAACGAGTAAAAATAAACATGGTATGCATTATTGCCCTAGAGTCTTCTCACAGACCATAGTTAGGGGACTAAAGAGGTCTATGTTGGTGTCCACTCTACGTAGGTGTTCTCATCTTCAGGATTGCTGGGGATTATGAGAAGGATTCAGTTGGGGAAAGAGGGCACACAGATAAAAAGATAAAGATCACATCTTAAGCCTCACACAGAGACCCCTGACGCTGGGAGGCAGCACACTATTAGTGTCAGTTATTTTCATACCATGCACACAAACATGGTAATAAAGATATGAGAGTGATATATACAAACAATGTTCAAGCACATGGTTATGAGCACATACCATCAGCCGGTGGGTTCTCCTCCGTGTGGCCATTATACTCTGTCTGATCATCTGTCTTCCCATTAAGACTGGAAATGGAGATCTGTCCATTCTTCTGAAGAGGCTAAAACAGAAAGAAAGAAGAGAGATATGAAGAGCTATTCAAAATGATGATATATTGTAATTATTTCTCACCGGGCTTTGCTCAGTTGTACCCTTAGCTTGTTCGGAGTTTGGATTTTGGTCATATATGAATAACCAAATGTGTTCTTAATTTAAAAAAAAACATTCACATTACAACGTATAGTATTGTTGAAAAGTTATGGGAGTTTGATTTTTTAAAAATGTTTTTGAAAGAAGTTTCTCATACTCACCAAGGCTGCATTTATCTGATCAACAATACAGAAAAACTTGTTTAATTCATGTATTTAAATCTACAATCTGGTGTTCACCTACACAGACACACACACACACACACACACACACACACTGAGTCTCTCTAAGGATGGTTTAATTAAATCAATGGATCAGGGTGGCTTCCAAAAGGGAGGCACCTCGTGAAGATCCGGTAAAGGGGCTGTGCACTATTCAAATGATTTGGCACTTCTCTTGTGTACTAAAGTGAAGTGTTAAAACAGGTGAAGGAAAATAACTCAAATGAAGATGAGGATTTGAGAGAGGATTTGACAGTTCATTGTTTTAATTTTCAGCATCAGCTTCCATGTTGACTATATTTAAATTGAAGACGGCATTGATGTCAGAATAAGACAGATTAGATAGATTTAGACAGTGGTCCAGCAGGTGTCCTTTTAACCCATCCAGGCCTATCTCATGACAGTCATTCTCCACATTCCGAGACCCCTTCACAGAATTCCAGTTCGATGGGGACAACCCCACCCAAATTCTCCTACCACAGCTCTGTTTCATCCCCTCCTTTATTAGACCTGACGTCACTTGCCATTTACAGATCCATAACTCAGATCCACAATTAAGGTTTTCAAAAGTTTTGGGTAAGATTTTTTTTATTTTAAGGTAATTAATGCTTTTATTCAGTGAAGTGAAAAGTGAAAGCCAAGTCATTTATAATGTTACAAAAAGAATTTTATTTCAAATAAATGCGTATCACAGTTTCCACAAAAATATTAAGCAGTACAACCGTTTTCAACACTGATAATAACAAATGTTATTTACGCACCAAATAATTATATTAAAATAAAAGAAGACTGGAGTAATGGCTACTGAAAATTCAACTTTATCATGACATGAATAAATTACATTTTAAAATATATTAAAATAGAGTTTTTTTAAATGCAGTAATATTTCACAATTTTTACTATATTTTTGATCAAATAAATGCCGCCTTAGTGAAATAGAGAGTTCTTTCAAAAACGTAAAAAAAAAATAATAATTCGCACCACCCCAAACTTTAAGGGTAGTGTACATACCAGGTGTGAATCCACATTTTCCAATTCATTCAATAAGATTTTCTCTTTATGTCCAAATTTCCCCATAAACTTTTCACGTTTAGTTGCCAATATCACTAAAAATTTGATTACTGAAAAAAATGAGCACTTATGTTTCCATATTTGGCAATAATGTATAAACTATGAAAATCAGTTCTCCTCAGTATATTTATTGAAGAGTGGACTGTAAAACAGTACACAAGCTCTAAAGTAATTTAATGAGAGACTGGAGTATTTATATAACATCACGTCATCTATTGTGAGTTGTTTACATGTCATTTTCTTGATCAAATCCATGCAGAGTTTGTGTCTGATATCTACTACACCTACTGACATTTTCAAGCTGAAAATAAGATCAACATACTGATCCATCCAGGAAGGTTTTATGCCAGATATAACAAGGAAGAAAATTGACAAGAAAATGACTTAATAAATTAGGCTAAACAATTCTTGCTATTTTTAAATGTATCCATCTCTGATTGGCCAGCAGAGTGGTTTCTGAACAATGTCTGACCCCACTGGTGATACACGTGGTCCTTTACTAAAGTCGTAACTCACCCGGGACATTTAACAACTGTTCACCCAACAAAAAACTGACAGAGTGTGAGTGTGTTTAAGTGTGACAGTTGTTTATCCGAAATAACTAAAGGTAAACACAATTTGTCTTTATGGCACCACACACTTGTGGGTGGAAGGTTTGCACAGAGGTGTGACATCAGGTGTGAGTGTGTGTGTGTGGTGTGTGTGTGCTGTCATGAATGTCATTTGTGACTGGCCTTGTGTGCTGCTTTTTCAATATATTTATGCTATACATTAATAGAACAAAATAAAACAAAAATAATGTTTTCCTATGTCCTTCCTAAAACTTCATTATCTGGAAATGCACCCATCTTTTTCATACTTCCATCTGTTCTGCTGCCCTGTATTACACTGATCTGCCAGATTCCTTTTTTCTCCTATTCCTCCCCTCCTCTGTTGCAGTCTCTCTGCTTTATTCTGCAGATCAGAGGTTCAGGGACGGCTGTCCATCCCACAAATCACTCTGCAGAGAGAGTGCAAATCTCTTCTCTGTAGGACAGGGAAAGACAGCAAAGGAGAGGAGAATTCATGCTCTCTTAAACATCTATCCAGTTGTCAAAGACTCCAAATAACAATCATCTTACAGATGTGACCTTCTAAAGTTTTCAGTACTCTCTGGGTGTCCATGACATTTTGTATATATATATATATATATAAATAAAAGTGTGTGTGTGTGTGTGTGCGTGTGTGTGTGTGTGTGTGTGTGTGTGTGTGTGCATCTTTTATTTTTGTTAAGTAATGAATAATGAAACTTCAATTGACAAAACTTAGTGTCTTGGTATGAACAGTTAAATAATTTAGATTTTGCAGAATACCTAAGCTTGTGTCCTCAGTCTCTTAAACGCCAATTTAAACACCTTAAGATGAATTATAGCGTTAAAAAGGTCTTAAACAGGGTGTAAACTACAGTATATCAAATCCTCATATAGTTAATTAAACTGAAAGCCCAGGCTAGTAAATGTTTGCCAGCAACATTTATAGTGTTGCTGTAACAATGATACCTGACTCCAGATCTTAAATGAATGCATAACATGATAACTGCATTGTCACATACATTGTGAGAGGTCCAGAGAGGATATAAGTGACGAAAATGCATAGCTACAAGTTATAGCTTTCGGAAAATACACTCAATACACTCAAAATACATTTCATGTTTATTTTTAACTCTAATTACGATACTGGTAATATAATATGTGAAGAAAAAATGGTAGCAAATGAGAAAAGTTCAAAATAGCAGCATTTTCACCATAAATCTAAGACTTGAACACCACTGTACACATTCAAAAAGTCATACCTATGATACGCCTGACACAGGGCAATAAAAATCCCCTTGGGGGTCATGGTTTATCCATGCCTGTTAACCTCTGCCCTTTGACCCCTTGCTGATGAGGACTATATCACAGAGAAAACAGCAGAGGACAGATGGATAATAGCCATTGTTTGAAGAAGCTTACAGCAACAACTAGCATACCCCTAATAATAACAACATCAAACTTATAGAATATCTATTTTTGGCTAATTTGGTTACTTTTAAAGGCATATTTGAATTTTAAAGTATTTGTCAGAAGACTGTGATGTAGACTTGTCAGTAAGAGTTACACTATATAACTGTATTTACAGGGTGTCCTTTCAACACTGGAAGACAAGAATAGAGAAGTTTCCTAACTTAGGAACATGGAAGACTAGTTTTACACAATGATGTATTTGCCTGATGTATGGTTCAGTCACTGCCTGTATCTAAAAAGAGGCCTGCATTTTCCGGAACTGTAGGCCAGAAAATTTTTTTTTGACTCTAATTCTGCCAATTGTAAGGATGGAGAGGGGAAAGAAGCAGTAATTGAGGTAATTATGATAAACTTTCCAAGTTCAGAGTGGTCAGAGATGCAGACTGAGATCACTTCTTCAGACGAAAAGGGAATATTAGATATAAAGCTATGTATCATTTTTATAGAAGCAATAAGAGAAAACGTGATGTTCTAATCAAACTGTAGAAAGACAATAACAGTGGTCAGAATACTGAACCCTTTGAGTGGCGAGTTCAGAGAGTGTGGAAACGAAACATGATAGAATCTGTTATCAAAGAAGTCTACAAGGAGTAAGACTTTAGATCCAAAATCAGCAGCTGATGGTTGAACCGGATAGGTCCAGATAAACTAAAACCGAGGAGCTAAGATCTCTTACTGTAAGGGATAGCTCACCCAATAATTCTGCCTTCATTTACTCATCCTCATGTCATTTCAAACTTCCATTACTTTCTTTCTTCTGTGGACACGGTCATTTGAAAAATGTCTCAGAAGTTTTTTTGTTTTGTTTTTAAAAATATTTTATTTTATGAAAATAAATCATACAGGTTTGGAAGTTTAAATGATGACAGAATTTTTACTTTTGGGTGAACTGTCACTCAACTGTCACAAGCAATTTGATTACCACAAGGAAAGCTATTACAGTTAAATGGAGCCTGATTACTACGGGTGAAACAGTGTTTTGTGTAATGAGGTTTGACATTTAGCTGAATATTGACCCTAAAACTTTTGAAGTTAAGCTTACAAATTCTGATGTCAGCGGGATGATAAACATTTTTAGGCACACTATGAACAACAGGGAATCATAACAGACCAAAGTCAATAAATTGGATCCATATTGCTCAATTGTCCCAGCTGGGATATGACTTCCACTCTGAAGCTTTGTTAGTGACTGTTATCCTCATTGCTTGCTTTTGCTGTATTGTAATCTGCTTGCAGAGAAATTGTAATTGAGATTGGCATTTGAGATCTCATGATGGATGCATGATTGTTTATGCCCCAAACACAAACCTCCCAGTTGAGAAAATAAACCTCCCTGATACAACAAACTTGCTCTTGCTTTCACCTATTGCTTAGCACACTGCTTCATTATTAAAGGCATAGTTCAATGGAAAAAGAAAATTCAACAAATCACAAAAAAAGGTATTTTAAAGAACTGCCATTTGATAAAAGTAAATTTACTTAGTGAGACAGTCATTGAGACAACACACAATTTAGCTGTTTTTGATGTACACATATAGCACATATTCATCTTATTTAACTTAATCTGCTCAAAATTCCAGCTGAATTTTGAAACAGTAAACCACTCATTCAGCATGAGAGAAAAAGACATGCTCTGTGTAGGGGGTTAAGCACACATACACACTTCGGTTACACATATTCAGTATTGGAGCCTCAGAGACCACAAACTGCATGCATCATCTCATTCAACACAAACACAGATGTGAAACGATCAGCCTCTGGCAACACACAGAAAACCTCAGTCTCTCTCAGTTAAGTCACTTACTTCACAAACAATCTACACCAGTGTAGTATTACTGTGGTAAACTGCCCCAGTGTTTTAAAAGGCTATGCCTGATCTTGACAAATAGGCCACCAAAATATTCTGCACCCTTACACGCCTAATCATATAAATGTACATGTGAGTCGATTTGAATCAGTTACACTGCTTGAGATCACAAAAGTCTTTGAAGTCCACAAATCATCAGCCTTCTCAAAGTCTGAATCAGATCCAGAGCACCACACACCAAACTGCCCCTTTCTCACTCACTGAAGGGAAAAATCTTTGGCTTCCAAGGCAGACAAACACATCATCTTCTTGCCTAAACTTATTAGACTGTGGCAAATATATGGCATTTGAGCTTCACATTTACAAATAGCAAAGTGACAGACTTGAAAATTACATATCTGCAAGGCGGCTAGGGATTAAGTGCTCGCTTTCCTAAAACTTCCTTCATGTTGGCTTCAGATTTGTTTGTTTCATGGAAACATATGCAGTGAATTCTTTACTTCTCATTTGATGAAGAAAAAAATAATATTTTGGCACTGACTTGGAGCAATATACAAAAAAGGAGTGATTTTGTTACAAATTCCAGGAACTTGTACATATAAATGTCCGTGCGGAGTCTTCCAAGCTGCGAGCCACCCCACTGTTCGTTTTCCTGATTTTCCTGACCCCCTATTTGTCTCCTGCCGATACTGGGAGTCTTCTGTTCCTTCCACTCCTTCAAACAGCTGTCACTAAGGCCACCATAGTGAGCAAACATCAATGTGATAGGACAGGACCTCCCTGTGTCTCTGGCAGATCAGCCGGACCGTCCCAGATAAAAACCTCCCTCCCACCCCCCACAGTTGGTCTGAAACAATAAACTTCCTCCTCTCTCTCTCACCAAAGGTCCTCCTGTGATTCAGATCATAAGGAGAAAGAAAGAGTTCATACGTGACTCTCCTGTTATTTTGAAGAGTTTAAAGTTAGAATCTGGTGGAGATAGTGAAACTGGATCCATTAAATCACTGCAGAAATAGGGATAGTTCACCTAATACACAAACAATTTTTCAATAAGAAAATTCTGCACTAAAATGCTGTTCCTAGGGTCCTGCAAAACCTGCTTTTAACTCATATGTCAACTTTCTACTGTCCTTACCAACTGACAAACTACTTGTCATTGATACAGTGTTTTCAATACACTCCCTTAACTTTCAAATAACATTTCCCATCTGCTGTTGAACTGACACAAAGTCATTTTTCTCAGGAGACCTGAGAAGATTAGATACAACACCAGGGAAATTAGTTCCCCACTGCCGCCAACAGCCACATGATGTTGTTATCCAACCAAAGATACAGAATTGTTTAAGACTAAGGAACTGAGCTTATAGAGATCATCACATGCTGCCTGATTTTATTTTATGCCTTAACAATGATACTTTGGTAGAGGCATATGACCAAATTTGGTGGAGACATGCACATTCACAAATGCTTTCAAAACCCCCTATAGGGGATAGTTCAACCAAAAATGAAAATTGTGCCATCCCTTTTTTCCTTCTGTGGAACATAAAAAAGTTTTTTTTTTTTTTTTTTTGAGAAATATGTTTTTTGTCCATACAAAACTGATTGGTTGCCAACATTTTTTCCAAATATATTCTTTTGTGTTGCACAGAAGAAAGCAAATCATAAAGGTTTGAAACAACATGAGGGTGAGTAAATAAATGACAGAAATTTTGGGTGAATTATGTCTTTAATGGTTATTTAAATCTAAACTAGTACCTAAACTAATATGAGCTATAAAATCTCCTTTGAACTATGAGCATCTCTGTTTTCATAAACCTTGTATATGAATCTTGCATATCTTCTTCTAGCTCTGCCAGTGATAAAAGTCCATCACTATCATCTCTAATAAGGAGACAAAATGCAATTGCTGTTTACTACAGTGCATTCTAGGACTTTCTATATGCTCAAACTCTCTGTATATATCTGAAGATAACATTTCTAAATGTCCTGGCATGGCGGTGAACCAGAGCGATATATGACCTTTCAGTCAATACATGATTGTGCTGAGATTTTACAGCTCCCCTTGGACGCTTACAAATTTGATATGTGCTTTCTAACTTCCACCCCCCACACTCTCATATACAGAAACACATGCCTCTTTACCAGAAATAAGGATCACAGCAGTTTGTCAAGAGGCATGAGTCATGATTTGCCTTTCAAGGATGAAGAAGGGTTATTCTGTCCTCTGAGAGAAAGAAAAAGAGAGATGGTGTATGTGTGTGTGTGAGAGAGAGAGAAAGAGAGAGGGGACAGCATCTGGTTATTTTAGGTACAGCACTAAGCTGATGAGACTCTGCACTGCAGTGAAGGAGAAACAGCGCATGTGCCTGAAACAGGAAGTCCTTTACTCCTCTCCTGGCTTCCTTATTTGTTTAGATGTCTTGCAAAGCCAAAGTAACAAACAACATAGTGACAATTTCAAACTGGAGGCATGTGAACTGTGGCATGATTACAATAGCATGCAATGTGATGTTTTGTGGTGTCCCCCCAGGCTTGATTCTAAGTCCTTTTATTGTTTAACCCATTAATCATCAACAACTGCATATATATCAAGATGGTTCACTCATATATCTGTGAATGGGAGAAAGTATAACACACAATATGGTGGAGTAAATCCTACCTTCTAAATAAAAGATCCAATCGTTAATTTCTAAAAAGTCATTTCATCACTGCAGCTACCATTAGAAGCTCCAGATCCTATAGAAACACCATGCTGAGATGCACGCTTGGGACTGCAAACGTACATTGGCTGGATCAACCTTAAATATGTGCTTTTTAAAATGCTATCTGAGCATGAGAAACAACAGGTAACATCATATTTAGATGCTGATTTGAAACATGCAATTTAAATGCGTTTAAAGATCCATTGAAGTGCAAAACAGGAAGACAGGCTGGAACATATTGAACAGCTCCGCCCCTTTTTGAAATAGCCAATAGCGTTTCCATTACATCACAGCTGATAAAAATCATTGACCATTGATGTTTTGAATGCTAATATATATTAAATGTGAATTTTGTGAAGAATGCTGATTCAATTAGTTGTTTTCCCCAATCAATCAACTGAACTTTTCCCCCAATTAGTTAAATTATTTTTTCATTCCATTTTCTAACTTTTTTATGTGTGTATATATACACACATGTATATATACACACATAATATATATATATATATATATATATATATATATATATATATATATATATATTAGTGCTGTCAAATGATTAATCGCGATTAATCACATCCAAAATAAAAGTTTTTGTTTACATACTATAAGGTATAGGGCTGGGCGATATATCTAACGATATGATCATGTGCATCTAGTCAGTAAATCTGGTTCCGTGATTCCTGCTAAATCGCCATCACCCTTTTTTAAATGGAGCAGCATTTAATAGACAGAGCCGTAGATCACTGACAAGGTACGCAATATCGCGTTGATTATCGAAGGCGATTCATCTGGGATAATGAACGCGATATTGCGTACCTTGTCAGTGATCTACGGCTCTGTCTATTAAATGCCGCTCCATTTGAAAGCAGGTGATGGTGATTTAGCGCTAATCAAGGAACCAGATTTACTGACTAGATGCGCATGATCATATCGTTAGATATATCGCCCAGCCCTAATATGTATGTGTACTGTGTATATTTATTATGTATATATAAATACATACACATACAGTAAATATTTTGAAAATATTTACATGTATATACATTTATATAGGGCTCCAACTAACGATTATTTTGATAATCGATTAATCGGTCGATTATTTTTACGATTAATCGATGAATCGGTTTATGTACTTATATTTTAGTTTTGCCCATTTTTCCCCCAAGTAAATTATTAACAAAGGGTCTTTATCATTCAACATAGACTTTTTAGAGATTTTAACCATTTTGCATTGTCATATCCTCATCAAAAACATACCTGGAGTTGTGTTTTATTATGTGTTATTTATCCTTTGTCGAACTCTTCTGCGATCAAAACACTGACCCAGACATACTCTAGCAAATTTCACAAGGAGATTTCAAATAATGTTTTCACCATGGCAATCCTTAGGGCTCCTAAAGTAGTTTAACATCCCGAACAAAGCTTATTAAGGAATCTTTCAGAACATATCACGAAGAATAAGAATAAAACAGAATTAAAATTGCAGTAAATTGCATTTTATTATTTTTTTTTCCTGTAAACACACAGCTTATACCTGGGAAACAGCTTTATAGCTTATGCAGTGAAATTGTAAACAATCCTTCCAATAAAGTGCCAATGGCATGAAACCTGAATGGAACTCACATTTTAAAGTAAAATTTAAAGTAAAATCCATCAGAAGGTTGTCCAGAAAAAAAATTGTACACACAAAAAACCTGCTGTGTGAAAAAGAGCAGTGAATGCTTAGAAAAAAGTGCATTTCAAATACATTTAAACATTAACCTCTCTCAGTCAGTCATAATTAGGCTGCATAACTGAATTATGAACTGGTAAACGACAAAGCTTTAAATGTTAATTGTTAAAAAGCAATGTTATCAGCTTTTACGACTAAACATTTGCAAACAACATCGTACTGCAGAATCTGCACAAATAAAAGTCTTTGCACACTGTGATTTTCATCGGATTTAAATATGTAGTGGTCCTTATAACAGTGCAAAATTCAAAAATGTAATAAAGCGATAAAATGTTAACAAAACAGCTTATGCCTGAACTGACAGGAATTCGACTACCTGTGGGAAATGAGGAAGACCACTATTCACTCATTATTTGAGAAAAACTTTGCATTGCAGTGTAAAAAGGTCAACATGTCCAAATGTTCAGGGCTTAACAGTTAGGCTTGCTCTCTTTTCGCTCCCACACTTTGGATGACTTCGTCCGATTAGTTTTATCTTCCGCTTTTTTCTTTTTCTTACTCGAGCTTACTCCACTGCCGCCTGCCTCACCCATCACGCTGAATGCTGCAGACAGAGAGACGCTGTGCGGGAAGCACGTGACATAAAACGAGGCCAGCTATTGGCTATTCGCTACTTCTCCTGCTTTACTGGCTGAGTAAAACCTCCGGTGGCTCATTACTGCCACACTTTGGTCACCGCAGATTTAAAATATGCACGAAATGAGCCGCTTACGGCAAATAAAAATTATTTAGCAACGAATCGATTACTAAATTAGTTGACAACTATTTTAATAATCGACTTTAATCGATTAAATCGATTAGTTGTTTCAGCTCTACATTTATATATTTATATTCTTATATTTTATATTATATATAAATATATTTAATATATAAACATAACATATTTTTCTTAAATGTATACATGCATGTGTTTGTAATTATATATACATAATAAATATACACAGCATACACGCATATATTATGTAAACAAAAACTTTTATTTTGGATGTGATTAATCGTGATTAATCATTTGACAGCCCTAATATATATATATATATATATATATATATATATATATATATATTTTTTTTTTTTTTTTAATCTGCTTTACACGTATTTGTGAATGTTTATTTAGGCTATGTGTCTTCTGTAAGGCACTTTGTAAACAGTTTTAAGTGATTCTGTGTACATAAAGTTTTACATACCAAAAGAAATAAATGATTAATCAAATCTACAGCTACACCAAAAGTAACTTTTCTCATAGAAATATTACACTGTCTAAACAAACCACTTCACCATGGTGGTCTTAGCCATTTCCACACAAACACAAAGTCAGTTATTATCCATTAGTGATGCTTCCCCAGGACTTAAATGGATGCTATAGGGCCCATTTCCAATATTGATTTTACTCAGTCACAGCCAGCACAGTTACACACTGCTATCAAACTCCCTTTACCATTCATATCCTTTCATCAGTGATTAGAAATCAGATGTTAGGTGATCTTGATGAAGACTCCACAAACAGCTGGTACAAATATAATTCACTCTTAACTCTTAACTTGCACAGCAGAACTTTGTTCTTTAATGTGAATAAAAGGATTCATTAGGAATCCTTTATATCTGCCAAGACTGTCATGACGGATTCATTTTGGTCAGATTTAAGGGCTGTCAGGAGAGTAGGAAGACAAATCTGACAAAGCCTTATGACTCTCTGGCAAATGGAATCCACACTTTAATTACTACATCTCATTGAACTCTTTGAACTACATTTCCCTAAGGGGCACAGATAACGCTCACCCACACCGTTAAAACTCAATAGATTTAGAAACGAGAAAAATGCTACATTAACGGAAATTAAGACTGAAATGTGCCCTCATATTTAACATTGTTTAATGCATATAATATCTGCATTTTTGCACCAGATTCACTAAAGGTATTATGCAAATAAGGCATAAATACAAAAATTGCAGACAATTCATATCAGATCATCTGTTTTGAGGTTCATTTGTATGGGAGTGGTTCCTGTCTGTGATGACATTACATCCAGTACCATCCACTGATTGTGGCTTCTGCCTAATTTTGTTGACATCATCATTATTACCCTGTGTGGGAGTGTCTGTATTTGCATAATCTCTTTGATCCAAAGGCTGATTGCTACATGCATAACAAAAACATTGCACAGAATAGATGATCTATGACTGTTACGCACAGTTTAAAAAATTCAGCCGTCTAAAAAAATGTGAAGGCTGGTTCTGCTTTTTACAGAGAAACAACAGTTATGACATCAGCTAAAACCAATCAGCATTACTAAGCAATAAATCTAGCATGCAACCAGCCCAAGACCAGATGGACTGCACAATCTGCCAGACCAATCCAATTTCCAGAGAAAAGAACATCATTACACTGTAGTTCTTATGGCTAGCAACACCCTCAGCATCTTCCTTTGTTCATGGATTTGTTCATCAAGGATGCCAAAAATTTAACCCACAATTGTGAAAAGTCATTTAAAAAAAAGCCAAAATATATTCAAAAGAATTCAATCACCTGTGGTTGAGGATTCACATTCAAATCCAAAAGACTTTCAGAATCCATCCTAGTGAAACTTCCGGATGATGTTTATCTTCAAATGAGCTCTATATAATTGGATAGTCTTCACTACATTTGTAATAAGCTGTGTAGACAGCACATCTAGGAGCCTTTAGTTCTTGTTCAGCAGCACAATAGGTTTCTTGAGCTGTGAAGTGCAGACAAAAGTAAACGCTTGACAGGGATTGTCTTTTTCTGGCAGGGCAGTAATGAAACGTTATTGACGCTGGCTCCTGATGAAAGCTCTTAGTCTGGGATCTCCACAAGGAGAGCGCTTTACTTTTATCAGCACATGCCCATCGCCTGTGAAGAGTAACTCGGAAGATAAGGAAATACGATGAAATTGCTTGTTTACTTGAGAAAAGGAGAGACACTGAGGAGCACAGAAACAGTTGTTTGCTCCATATTGTCAATTAAAGATGATATGTCTCATGTATTATAAATGGTCTCTTCTTTCTACCTTTGCCCTCATTGGCCTCTTTTCTGGAAGACTGTGTTTTTATGTAACTCTGGCGCTCATTAACATTTTATGAGGCCAACTTTACTTCTAAAGAGGGAGAGAGGGGAGAAAAAAAAAGAGAGTTAATGTGATGGAGGAGGACAGTGAGAGTTGGCTGGTGAAAACAGAACCCTTCTATTTTGACCCATGTAAACAGGTCCTTTCTATTTGGAGAGAGCCAGTGAGACAGAGAGAGGGAAATTGAGATGGCACCGGCAGGGTCAGAACGAGTGAAAAGACTTCTGTATTTCTAAACACAAATTTGGTTCAAAGGTTCACTGATTAATTTTCTGTACACAACAAACAAAAGAAAACACTAGCAAAGAATTCAATGAATACACACTCAAATTTTTCATGTTTTTAAAAGAAGTCTCTTACGCTCACCAAGGGTGCTTTTATATGATCAAACATTCAGTAAAAACAATAATGTTGTGAATTATTATTACAATTTAAAATAACTGTTTTCTATTTGAATATGTTTTGTAACGTAATGTAGTCCTGTGATGGCAAAGATGAATTTTCAGCAGCCATAACTGGTCTGAAGTGTCACATAATGCCTCTGAAATTAATCAGATATGTTCAACTGATTGAAACATTTCGTATTATTATCATATTGAAAATATAGTTGTACTGCTTGATGTATTTTTTTTGTTTTTGTGTGTGTGTGTGTGGAAACGATACCTCCGATGAATCTAGAGTTCATAAGAACAGCATGCATTTGATATAGAAATATTTTGTAACACTGCAAAAGCCTTTCCTTTCTGAATTAAAGTACTAATTTCTTTTAATAACAATATCAACTCTGACTAAACGAAATATTGTCATTTAAATATATGTATATATTTTATGATGAATATAGCTAGGTTTTAATGGTGTGAAATATTTATAAAAGTTGCTTCTTTAATTCCACATTAGTAAAAGAAGATTGTTTATTTGGATCCCTGCCCTTCTGCCAGCAGGCATCATGTGCCTCTGAGAACAGACCTGTCAAGACACAGACAAGCTCTGTGTGTAAATGATTAAAATGATTTAAAAATAGCTTTAATCTCTGCTCTAAATAACACATAATCAGGAGAATAACTGGATCTTTAAACAGGAAGCAACTTCATGAGCATCATGCCTCCTCTAATTTCCTTTTCTGGACAGGAAGTCTTGCTCTGAAACAGGGTGGTCCTTTAATAACTGATGTAATTACCCAACAACAAACTATAAACACTCACTAAACACCTCATAAATGGATTAAAAAAATAACCAAGAAAATCTGTTTTCCTAAACCTCACATTATATTTAAATAGATTTTCCCAAGCCCACCCTTCACTCCTCTATTTTTTCTTTTCTCTTCCATTTTCCCTTTCTCTGGCTGATGATAGCTCACTCTCCATCTGCATCCTTCATCTAAGTGAATTACTTTAAGTGCCTCCCTCTTACCTCTAATAAAAGACTAATGGTCTTTTCATACACTCAAAACTCTCATATGACAATGCACTGAATGTATACATCCAAGTGGTCAGCAGGTCAAGGCTGATACTCATTAGATTTGAACCTTAAAGTGTGAAAATTATATAATAATAAATAATAATAACCACAAGGCTAATTTATTAAATTAATATTATTTTATATAATTTTAGAACTTTATTTATTAAATATCCAGATCAGCTGAACAGACAACTTTTCCAACTAACTGAGCCATTTAACAAATTCCTTTCTGCAGTCAAACCTCAGGAAGTCCCCACTCCCACTCTTATGGCGCTTTTCCACTGAGTGGTACGACTCGGCTCTGCACAGTTTGCGTTTCCACTGCAGTTTAGTATCGCTTTAGAGTGGGCGGGATTATTTACATGGCATTATAGTTGTCTACTGCCACGACTCCTAAAAAAAAAAAAAAAAAACTTTTTAATTACGCGTCGCCCCATCAAGCTCTCGCTGGATCCGCTTCTCTGCAACAGACAACGAAACTTTTTGGTTGTTAAAAAAGGTGCGCTCATTCAAAACAGTAGCATTCGATCCTTCCCTGGCTGTGCTGATTTAAATCTAGCGGTTCTTTTGTGTTTGTGTCGCAAGTTCAGTAACGCAGATAGTGATGATTCTCTCCGGGCCAATCTGGGATCTGCAGAGCTTACACGTCATGTTTTGGTAACCGTATGGTTCACTTGGAAGGTGGTACTCAAAAAAGTACCAGGTACAATGTACTGTACCCAGTGGAAAACCCCCCAAAAGTGAACCGTACCATGCAGTGGAAAAGCGCCATTAGTGTGAATGGGATGGTGGAGCAAACAGCCTGACAGGCCACCACTGCCAAACCCTCATTAACCACTGATCCCCTGATGTCTGCATGCACTTCCATCACAACCTACACTGCTTAATATTTGACTCCATTCCCTATTTTCACTCATCTGCTGATCCTGGATCGGATCCTCTGACCATAGGACTTACTGAGCACCGCTTTACTGTGAACCTCAGTCACTGATCTCAAGTCAGTGTGATCATAGGCATTTGAAACTAATGAATGCTATGACTGGAGAGTCAAAAACTGCTGATTAGGGTATCATGGACAATGAACATTTGGTAAGTACCAACAACCATTAGTATGAACTTAAAAACAGAATTTCATAGAATTTCTGTACAATTGAGCCACCTATCAATGCACATTCATCTTTGCTGTGTCTCACAGTAAGGTTTTTACCTTAATGAGTGAAAAATGAAAATCTCACATCTCAACACCACCTGTATTCAATGTGACAGCACAAAGTCAGCATGACATCTCATGTTTTTCTCATTTCTTTCACATGCAAAAAGAAAAACATATCCCTCTCTCTCCATTTCTCATCTTTACCGTTCTCCTCACCTCCAGCAGCAAAGCACATGCTTATTATGCATCTACTTGTTTTCCCTCCCAGTGCCCTCTCTTTCACTCTTTCTACGTGATATGTTCCCATTCAAACTAGCAACCTTCCTTCCAAGTCCCCCTCCCTGCATCACTCTCTCCCTCTCTCTAGTTCTCTTTCTTCGGGCCGATGCACACACACTACCCCTCTGCCCCGGGACCTGTCCTCCAGCCCATCCTAAATGGGCCCTCTGTTCTCTTCGTTCTCCACTCCTCCCCCCTCTTCTCGGGTCCCATCCTTTATGAGGCTCTTATCTGATTGCAAACGCTCCCACACCACCCCTCTCTCATTACTGCCCTCACAAGTAAAGGGTTTTATACCTTTCTTCATAAAGTTAAATAAGTTTACGCAAGCTAATCGCAGGTTTTGAGTATTTTCAGGCTTTGAATAGTGTGAATCTAATCCAGATAATCGCAACTAAAGGGTGTTTATGAACTTGTCAATCAGTGTATTGTTGGTTTGGAAAAAGGCCTGAGTGTGTCTCTCACAGCAAGGGAAACATAGGCATTATTGTGAGTTTATATTTGCAATTAAGTCTTGGGGCTTAGCCATTGAATCCACAGCAAACAGTCTGAAAAGAGTCGAGAGCTGAGGGTTAGCCCCTATTGGTTTTTTAACAAAGTGAGTGTTTTGGAGGCATTTCAGGGGGAGCAAATGTTCAAATGTGAGGGGATGTCTAAGTAGGTGCTCAACCTTGTGTATGTTTTGACCCATTTTTAGATAGCGCGAGTGTGTGCGAAAGAGAGAAATTACTAAAATTCCTATGTGCACCAGAGAGGATGTTTATCAACCACATCTCCAGTAGGGCGCCTCACACAAACGCTGTATACACAGAATGTAGTTGTATTTCTAAAGTGCACACACACATACACTGTTAACAGGCCAGTCGCTTGTGCCTTGCCAGACTACACCTGTTCAAGGGTCCTTATCTGATAAATAACAAACACTCCAGTTTTGAATATTCCATATCTCACACACACGTTTCGACATGTTTCAGTCTAGATTTCAATTTACACAGAATTCAGAGAAGTCACAAAACTGGATGGGTTTAACAGGGCTTTTTGTGTCTTGTTCCAACAACTACATGTTTATTCTTTTAGGCTTGCCTGTTAAAAATGGCAAATACTGTATACAAGCTCAGCTGGTCAGACAATCATCATGCACTTCACAGAAACTAAACAGCTGAAGAAGAAGAATGGAATGTTGGGAGAAAACAAAATGCAAGGACATTGTCTTGTTTGTATCTTGTTTGAACGGAATTGTAACCCTTTTCAGGAACAAAATGTGTCCCATCATATTTCTGCACATACCTCTCCTAAAACAAGCTGTGGTCTGTTGTATAAAGTTTTGTAATTAATGCTGTCGTTGTGCTGATCTCTTTGGCAAAAATAAATAAATGAACAACCTACAACAGTTAATATCGTATTAATATTTCAGAAGGCTGAATGTACTGGTAGATGTACATGAACATCTACAGCATATATGCTTTCCACTTCCAAATATGTAAAAGTATTACACTGGGATCATCTCTGTAATGGCTTTGTCAATAATGCTTCTATGGTTTTTTGTAAAAGGTCTTTTTAAATAATTAATGTGATCAATACGGAATTTGATCGTGTTAACATCAGATGAAATTATCATAGGATTTATGCCAAAATATGAAAAAGTTATGTTATTGATATAGTTGTAGGTTACAGAGTTACCAAATGTTTCAGTGTTTTTTAAAATGGTAAACAAAACTATCTGGTTACCAGCTTTTTTCAAAATATTTTTCATGTTCTAAAGAAGAAAGAATGTCATATGAGTTTGGAATGACATGAGAGGGTATTCATATTTGAATGAACTATTACTTTTAAGACTCACTCAAGCATCTCTTAAAATGAAATAATTGTATGATAAATCATAGTATAAAACGGTCAGTTTCCATCAAAAATCATCCTGTGATTCTTGGTAAACCCCTGAGTTTTCTGCATGGCTTCTGCTTGCTACATTATCCTGTCATTTTGATACATAGCTCTTTGGAGCAATATAACGCCAAGGTGTTAGTTATGCATCCCGTGATTCGGCACATGACAAGAAATAACAGCATAGTGCAAATTTGTGTCTCTAAATTAGGTAAGGCATCACACAAGAGTGAAAAGTCCCAGATTGGTTGGAGCCAACCCAATCTCATGAAAAAACAAGGTTTTGCAAGGTGCCGATTTCTAATGAATATGTATATTTGATTTGCAAAACAACAACAACAAAAAAACATCATTTTAACAACAAAAACAGTTAGCATGAAGGTCCATGCCTGAACCTAACCATGAGTGGGGAATTATCAGATTGTATGAAAAAATTACAGATGTGATTGTACGAATTCATACAAATCAACCATCAATTTGTCAAAAAAATATTTTTTTTTGATCCATAATCACGCTCTCATCAGCAAATGGGAAATGGAAAACCTGGATTACAGAATGCAGAAAAGAAGGGAAAATTGCTGTTGCTCCAATCACAACCTGTTCCAGTCCATTTGTTGTTTAGCAACTCACAAAGAGTAAAAAATGTTCAACATAGGCCTACACTAAAATATAACCAAATTAACTTGCCAATTTTTTACTCTATGCCCTCTATAAACTCTTATGTCTTGTTTAGAACACCTGCATAAAATTAGTATCAACATGACTAAATGCTAATATTCCTTATGACAGCACTAATGCATTTGAATGTTAATATATTCAGAAGCAGAACTACTTGAATGATAATTCTAGTCAAGAAAACATATTCAAACACTAATGAGCCTAACCAGGCGGATATATCTGACTCACTGTCATAAAATATTGAGAACATGCACCTTCATCATGAAGAATTGTGAACGGGATAGAAATGCAGTCATATCTCAATTTTCTGTGTTGTTGTCTGGACCAAAAAAAGTGTCGCACCTCTGCTGTAATAACCGGTGGAGTCTATCTGACCGCCTCAATGCTGCATCACTGCAAATCTACTCATTAAGCTTGAAGAAAAGCTCTAAGAATAGACATAAGCAAACACGTTTCAACGTTTTCTCGGATACCTGCTAAAGCGAATAGCACAGTCACAGCTGTCAAAGGTATCAGATGTTTACATAAAGCAAAGCTCAATAACTAGCTGCGCCACACATCTGACTCAAGGGGTCCCGAATGGGGATACTTAGGTGAGCATGTTAAATGGTTTACTCCTCTTTTATCCACACACATCCAAAACGTCACATCAGAGCGACAATATTACTTTTCAAGCGCAGTGTTACCTTGCCGTCTACGTTTTCTCCATCCTGAGTGTCGCTGAGCTCCGCGCCGATGTCCTCTGGCGCATCTTCAGGGCTCTTCGCGTCCCGCTGCACGGATGGTGTCGCTCCCATGGTGAATAACGTCGCTGTTTCTCCACTTTTAAGTCAAATAACGAGCGTTTAAAAGGAAGTAGGTATCCAATAGCCTGCGTAAATGCGCCCTGCAGTCCGTCCCGAGGGTTGTCTGCTTTGGAAAGTGTTGAAACGGGTCTGTAGGTTCACTTTTAGGAGCCCTCCTCCCATCAGTATCACATGGAGAGCAGCCAGACACGCCTTACAGCATCAAACCAGAGAGACCTGAGAGAGTGCAACACCATCAGTTAACACAACTAAAAATTGAATATGGCTAACAACCTCTGAGATAATCATAAAAATTCTAGAAGATTAAGATAAAATACACTTTTGAGGCAAGAACTCACAATTCTGTCTGGTTTATAAGCTGATGTAATTCTTAAATAATTAAAATAAAATGAAAATGTAATTTAACTAATAAAAATAACTAACTGAAAACATTGTTTTCTGTTAACATTACCACTCACAGTACAGTTACAGTAACAAAATGTCTTAAAACACCCCCAGTTTCCCTACCCCTATAAAACATTTTTGAGAACAAAAAGTGCTCATTATAAACTACATGCTTGCTTTCATGTAAACCGCTCATGAAATTCCATAGAATATTAAGATATTATTACAACACCTGCCTTTCTTAGTAAAATTTAAAGTATACAGAACCATTCATTTTACAATGGCATGCAGCTGCAGTAATGAAAATATTAAAATTTAAGCTTAAGCCCTGGTTTTATTTACAGACAGTGGGAATGTCAACATTGGGTGCCTTGGGGCCTCCACAGAAAAACAGCCCAATGGAACGTGTCCCGCAGGAAATCTCAAATTAAGAGGGCACTGTAGTTTGCGTCTACATGCATGCATCTAAACCAACCGTGCAGTGAGGTCCCTCTCTCTCTCTGTTAACTGCATGTTCGGCTGTGCTCCAAAGCATTTTGTTTAGATGCTTTAAATGCATAAATTACAGGCCACTTGCGAATCACAACCAAGTTTGCACAAGCCACCTCGTGGTGGCACGATACACTGGCTCTGTGTGTAGAGAAGTAAACAACACCTAGTGTAAAGGGTTAAGATTAAAATATATAATGCATTCAGTTTTATTAAGAATACTGAATGCATTATGCATTACGTTTAGGTAATTTGGTTATGTTTATGTTATACAAAGACCATCCCTGTAGATGCTGTATATGCTGTGCAAAAGTTTGGTCATTGTTATAGGATAACTTGCGCTGTAATAAAAGAGGGAAAAACATTTAAAGAATGGACTGAAGACATGTTTGCCTTTCAGAAATACCCAGACCACATTTAGAGGCAGTAGTTTGTGGTGGTAAGAGAAGTGGTATGTTTTGAGCACATTGTTAAATCCATAATTTAAAAAGACTTAAGCAAAAAGGCTCAGGTCATGACCTGTATTGAGAGTGTAAGGGAGTCTTATTACTTAGAGATGTGATTAACTTATATCCAACATTTTATAGGTTATGGACTCTTAATTTCATCACAGTTCAGAGACTGTATCGTAATACATTCACACTGTAACTGAATTAAGTAACATTGACTTTGTCTAGTGTGACCCCTCACACATGTACTCCCATGTCTAAGTGATTCAAAATAATAATTCGGATGTTCAGTTACCTTTAGGAACACTTAGTTCAGAATGAGGCCCAGTGATAAATAAGCTGAAATCCAAAGCAATTACATATTAGTAAATAATGACTTAATTAGCCTTTTAGCTGATGCTAGATGAGGCAAATAAATAATCAAAATAATTGGTGCTTGAATTGCCAGATTTTGTCTTAATGTCATAAAAGAACAGCCCTAAAATAACTGAATCAGCATCTCTGTGACCCAGACAACATAACCTAATTGAAACATGACTGATTTGAGATTCTTGACATAGATATGAACTTTATGAATTGCCTGACGTTAAAGACTCAGTACAGCTAATTCAGAGTTCCCAGTATTTGTTAGGCTAACAGGCCGATGCTGTAATAACCACAGTGATACACAATGTTATTATTATATAATACCATTCAAATGTTTGGGGTCACTACAATTTGTTTTAAAGTGAAAGCAAGTGAGGCATTGATATTGTTACAAAATAAATTCCATTTCAAATAAATGCTGTTCTTTTGAACTTTATCAGAGAATCCTTAAAATTGTATCATGTTTTCCACAATATTTAACAGCACAAATGTTTATGAACATTGATAATGAGAAATAACTTTAGTAGTGGCTACTGGAAATTCATGGCTACTGGAAATTTACCAGCTGCTGAAAATTAAGCTTTGCCATCACAGGAATAAACAACTTTTTATAATATTTTATAGTATTACTGTATTTTTCATCAATTAAATGCAGCATTGCCGTGTATAAGAAACGTTCAAAACAGTACAAAAACATTACAAAATCTTACCAACCCCAAACATTTGAACTGCAGAGTGTTGGGTGAAATGCAGTAAAAAGCCTTACAAAAGGTCAAAAGGGCAGCATTCACTATAGCAGCAACAAAAACCCATGCACTAAATCATAAAATAATTATTTTTCCCTCTTTTAAAGCACACAATCTATTTGTTTTTTTTTACAACTTGGGGAAAAAAAGGAACAATAACACCCTGGACTACTGGCCATTCATTTTGGGTACCCAAAAGAAGAAGAAGAAAAAAATCCATAAGGCAAGAGATTAGAAGTACAAGAGACTACAAGTTTTTGTGTGTGAGTATTTGAGTAAATTTCAAGTTGAGCTGGTCAGCTAATTATGGGTGTCTTCAATGACAGAAGCAACAGGCCTCTCTTTAAAAGGGGTATGAATGAGTACTGCTGCCCTCACAGGGTGTCTCTGGTGGGACTGCATCCTGTAGAGGCAAAAGAATAGAAAGACCCTGTGGGGGTCATTCATCTGCTACCGTTTAATATATCACAGCTCTTTATCCTAATAAAAGACCAAGAAATCTAATCTAGAGGAATTTCATATTTGTGGACCAACAGTCTGACTTCACAATATGGATTAGTGATTCATTAACTCGTTCATACATGTGCACACATCACTAATGCATTCTCTCTCTCTCACACACACACACACACACACACACACACACAATGAATGCTGAACCATTAAATGTTTGGTAACAGTAGCCCATTGATAAACAAAAAATGAAGGAATGAAAATGTTCAGTACTGTTGTTTTATTTTTGTCTGGCTAGTCATCTTTTTCTGACTGCCTTTTTCACTGTAGAATCTATCATCACTGGGGGAAATACAGGTTTTCAAGCATACATATCTATTGCAACAGTCAATGGAATTCTTCTTTACTCACGTAGCACTGTAGTTTAAGACTCAGAATAACAGATAACAGTGGAACGTCTCAAACAAGACTTTCTGGCATGTACCCACATGCATGCTGAAAATGTGCATTCACAGGTAGAGAGATCTATGCAACAATTCATTTATAACAGAGAGAGAGAGAGAGAGAGAAAACAGGTGTCAAACCACTAACACCACTTGTAATTTTGTTTTGTGTAGTTTCTAAATAAAAGCATCTCAGACTTAAGATACATGGCATATTTGTCTATAAAAAACATCTGAAACTGTTTAATGCTACACAAGAAGAATAGTAACAGTATTCAAATGAAAAGAAATGGAGTTTTTTTTCAATACTGTTACCATATTGCATAGGAAATCTGAACCATTTAAGACAGAAATATTAATTGAATGTTTAGCTATATAGAATGAGTTTAAAAACTTTTGTGCGTCATTAAATTGTAAACTCTAAAACACTATGTAAACAGAAGTGTTTACAGAAAGAAAAATGAAATGTAAAGTCTAAAACTCCAAACTCCAAGTCTCCAAACCTACAACTACAAATTATTATTATTATTATTATTTTTGGAAAAACAAGAAGCCACTGCTAAGTACACAATTCATGGAGTAGATAACATTTTGGAGTTAAATTTGGTAAAAAAAAAAAATGCCCTGTGCAAAACATAAGAAGGAATGTTTGTCAATCTAACACTCAGTGGTTTCACTGCTAGAAGGCAGCGGATGAGCTGTATTCAGTGGCATATGAATGGAGGCCTACACGGACACTGAGGAACACCTGAGAATGGGAGAAAGCAATAAAGGGGAAATAAATTAAAGGAGAGAGTTTTAGGTACATTCAGTCAAATCTGACCTTTTTGTTGTGTGGCATGAGCAAAACACATAAACAAAAAATCATTGTTCTGTCACTCTTAATTGTGTTCTTACTGGTTAAAAGCATGTGTGAGACTGCAGACATGTCTTCAGAAGAGTCCTTTTATCTCCTCCGTCACAGGATCAAGGTCAATGTCATAGAAACAGGGTCGTGTAGGCAAGCCTGGCATGGTGCTCATCTGAAAGAAATGTATAATTCAGTGCACAAGAAAAAAGAAACATTTTGATAGCCAATAAATCTTTTTTTATGTGCAAACAAAACATCACAGCACACAGTAAAAGCGTCTGTGTAAACTAAAGGTTTGTTGAATAAAGTTTAGGCACTTAGAAGACTATAACTGATACATAGTTTGTTTTCATTAATAAACGAGTGATTAAATTAGTCTATGTGCTTTAGATTCATTTAGCTTCAAGATCATAAATTCATTCTTAAAAAAAGAGCTGGTTTCAAAGATGTTACAGCATGTTTAACAAACCACCTAAACATCTATTCTAGGCAAATCTTATTATCTCCAAATGACTTCTTTGGCATATAAATCTCAATTACAAACAGAACCTAATTCTGGAAACACTAAAACCAGATTTATCACCTAATGAATGCAGTTTTTTTTTTTTTTTTTTAAAGAGACAACTGTCTTTAGTAGCCCCCAATTTTGCCATCATTTTGAAACTGTTGCGTCTATTACTATTGTGATAAAACAAGATTTTAATGTTTTAGAATCAGGTAAGTATATATAAGTAATATTCATTCTTTTTAAAAAGTATGCAGATTCAGGATTAAATTATTAAAAGTAAAATGTAAAGGTCATCATTTTATTTCCCTAATAACAAAATCTATAGCCAGTGGTCAAACCAATTGATTATTTAAAAGAAAAATGAACAAGCTTAAAAATACCACAGATTAAAATCAAGTGACTGGCACACATGTGAGACTCAGGAAAAATAAATGAATTATCTTAATTAAATTATCATTACAAAAAGAGGCCAAGACAGAAAAAGAGAGAGAAAACAGTACACCGTTTATCCAGCAATTTCACCTTGCCCAGAGAATGAAAACTAGTCTATAATTTTCACAGAGGTCTCAGATATAAAGATTTTAAAAATCCATGAACGTTATCAACCTGAAATACTTCAGCTCCAATTTCTCATGACTGATTAACCTTTGTTTTCATGTTCTGAGAATAAAGACAGACATCATCCATCCCAACCCTCCATCTTTTCTTAGAACAAATCCTCACCACAGCAAGCACAGCTTTAAATATTTTAAAGAAAGATTCCTCTCATGCATGACAACCCAGGAGCTGTTTAATAGTTTATTACAGTGGTTCCCAACCACGTTCCTGGAGGCCCCCCAACACTGCACTTTATCCATATCACCATAACAAAACAAAACACACCAAGACCATCAACTCACAAATACAGACCCGGAGACCTAAAATGGGTGTGTCAGACAAAGGACAGATGCAAAATGTGCAGTGTTGGGGGGCCTCCAGGAACGAGGTTAAGAACCACTGGTTTAATAGAATAAATGAACTTGTAGAAAGATGAGGTAAACCAGTTGACTAATTTGAGCTAAACCTTACTATTCAGTTTTTTCATTCTACATATTTTTTAATAAAAAAAAAATCTAAAAGTAAAACAAGCTGGCAAGCTGACAAAAGGTATTGTCCACAGCATGACATCACAATGTGGCTGAACTAATGGGTAAATCTCCACCGATTGGAGAAATCAACTTTGAATTCCATGGGACCCAAAGAATTTAAAACAGACCAGGTTTGGGACTATGTCCAGATTATTCTAATGTTGGACATACTCAGCAACAGTACAAACTTCTTACTAA